>NC_137223.1:24948280-24953280 GCF_949987685.1 Ammodytes marinus | reverse complement strand
TCTGATACACTGAACTGATGTCCTGGACACACACACAGAAATACAGGTTTCACATGTGGTTTAAAAAAATATATAAAGAATATGGAAGCCCAGCAGTGACATAAATATATAACTTTCAGAGTAAAAGTAGAATTAAATATATCAACGAGTATGACAACAACAAAAAATTGGGGGAGAAATGTTGTCAGTGGTCTATGGAATCAAACAAACATGTTTAAATAACTTAAACATGGAGCTATAAATAGTAAGAAAAAAAACAGACACATTCAGAGTGGTCTCATAATTTTTTTCAATAAAAAAACTTATAAATATATGATATCTAAGAATATTATTGTTACCATATGTTCAGAAGTGATGAAAAATTACTCAGATTATTAACTTAAAGCTGGGGTGGAGAATTTGGGGAGAAAATAGCAGTTGGGATAGAGATTTGAACAGTTGATAGTCCCAACAGCCAATAAGAACAGAGAATCTGATTTTTTTATTTATTTATTTATTTATTTTTTTGAATCGGAGCCTCGCTCTGATTGGTCAAAGTGTACCGCTCATGTTAATTTTGACCAATTAGAAATCACATACCCCACCTTTAAGTACAACTACAAATTATATCTTTATATATTATATACCAATGAAAATGTACTTTATCATTATAAACGTATACACTAAGTTATGACTTACCACGTTCTCTTGTATCTGGGAGTTGGACACTGATATGCTCATACACACTTCCTCTGAGGAGACACAAACAAAACAATAAAAGTGTTAAAATAAAGCCACACACACACACACACACACACACACTTGTTTGTACGGCTATACTTGTGAGGACATTCACTGACATAATACATTCCCTAGCCCAATGTTTCCCAAACTTTTTCTGCAGGGCGCCCCCTTTTGTAGAAAAAAATGCATCTTCTAAATTCAACATTTAACAGCTTTTCTCAAAATTGCCTCTGCACAAAACTGGCAAGTTTACGAACACGTTGAGAATAAACAAAAACATGAACATTTTCTATGCAAGAACTACACTTATTTTAGGGGGCGCCCTTAGCTCAGTTGGTAGGGCGTCCCCCCCCCCCCCCCCCATGGGCCTCGGCCAGCAGCGGACCCGGGTTCGATTCCAGCCCGCGGTCGTTCTCTGCATGTCACTCCCCTCTCTACACTGTCAATAAAGCATAAAAAATGCCAAAAAATATATCTTTAAAAAGAAAAAGAAAAAACTCTCTCCTCTCTCATGTAGAGTTAATTCAGCCTGGCATTACAGAGGGCTTGTTATATGTGGAGTGAAACCCATTGAGGACTCTGAGTGGATTTTCCATTGTTAAAAGTGATATTGATTTCAGATTGGTTGCTACGGGGTCATTTCCCTTAGCGATCGATAGCAACAGGCTGATGCTGTTGCTACACAACCGGATGACTGAGGTCAGGGATTATGTCATCGGTCACAGAGTTTATGTTATGTAAGTTTAAAGTGTTCAGACCTGCAGTTCAAATGATAAGTTAGTCTGTGTGTGTGTGTGTCTGTGAGTGTGTGTGTGTGTGTGTGTCTGTCTGTGTGTCTTTCTATCTATCTATCTATCTATCTATCTATCTATCTATCTATCTATCTATCTATCTATCTATCTATCTATCTATCTATCCATCCATCCATCCATCCATCCATCCATCTCTCCATCCATCCATCCATCCATCCATCCATCCATCCATCCATCCATCCATCCATCTATCCATCTATCTATCTATCCATCCATCCATCCATCCATCCATCTATTAAAATAGTATTATATAGCATGTTTTCTAGCGCTACTCTACTCGTAGTATTAGAGTGTCAGAGGTCGACTGTTGGCCTCAGATGATCCAATAAAAACCTCATTACATAATCTATCCATTAACTTATTGATTTGTTTTGTTTTCCGAGTAATTTCATTGCAAAACAAAACATCTATTTTTGGAAAGAATTCGAAGCTTGACCTAAATAGCTACACAGCTGACTGCGTCCTTTCATAACAATGGCTCTTCCATTATAGGTGATAGGGATTTTTATTTATTTATTTTAAAGGTGCACTATGTAACTTTTGGGTGTGTCAGAGAGAGAAGTGAAACATTTTCTAAGGTATATTCTCATAACTGAATAAACAAACTTTCCTCACAGGAAAAATGTGATCCCTGGAACACTGTTTGAAGTTAGAAAGCTTCCTGAAAAGTTACTGTTTCACTGTTGTTGTTGTTTACAGCAGCAGGGCCCACAGTTTGGTTTACAAACATATTCTAGTCTTACGTTTGGTTCCAGGTTCCTCAAAATAACTTGATTAATGATGATAGAATTATTCAACACTAAGAATTACATGTAGAGAAAATATGTTTAGTAAACTAACTGCTGGCTCTGTGAATGTAAACAAATCCCCCTCCTCTGAAGCAGCATAGTGACCCTTTAATTTCATATGTGTGTGTGTGTGTGTGTGTGTGTGTGTGTGTGTGTGTGTGTGTGTGTGTGTGTGTGTGTGTGTGTGTGTGTGTGTGTGTGTGTGTGCGTGCGTGCGTGTGTGTGTGTGTGAGTGTGTGTGTGTGTGTGTGTCACATAATTTCGGGACAAAAACTTTGAACTCAGTGACTTTTTAACCTGGGATGAAACAGAGCGGAAAATCCTTTGAAATCCCTTCAATCAGGTTAAAACGTTAGTAGCAGGCGGTCTGTGTGTGTGTGTGTGTGTGTGTGTGTGTGTGTGTGTGTGTGTGTGTGTGTGTGTGTGTGTGAGAGTGAGAGCAAGCGAGCATGCGTGTGTGCGTGTGAATCTGCATGTGTGTGTGTGTGTTTGATTCTATGTGTGTGTGTGTGTGTTTGATTCTATGTGTGTGTATGCATGTGTGTGTGCATTGCGTGTGTGTGTGTGTGTGTGTGTGTCTGTGTGTGTGTGTGTGTTATAACCTACTGAAACAATATTTTGGAATCTCTCCACAGAAAATCCCCGATGACAAAATGCCTCCATTACTGTGTCAGAGGGTTAAATTCTCTGATCTTTTGCTTGTGGGTCGTTTTGGGACGCGTTGTATTGTCCTCATGCTAACCCCCCGGGACACAGCGTTTATAGGCAGGTCATTTTTCCGTAGATCTGATATTTTATTTCCACATAAACTATTTATAGTCGTGATTTATTTATTTAAGTATGCATTGATTTATATCACATGTAGGTTTTTCTAAAATAACATATTTCTCTTATTAAACCTGCAGTGTGTAGAATGTTGGGTTTTATTTCCTAGCAGATTTTGTAGAAAATAATTATAATATCCATAAGTACATTTAATTTAGTGCATAATAGCTGAAAAATTTTTTTTGAATTATTATTTTTTCCCTTAGAAAGGGTCTCATATACAGTATCTCACAAAAGTGAGTACACCCCTCACATTTCTTCACATTTTTCTTTATATCTTTCCATGCGACAACACTGAATAAATGACACTTTGATACAATGTCAAGTAGTCAGTGTACAGCTTGTATAACAGTGTAAATTTACTGTCCCCTCAAAATAACTCGACACACAGCCATTAATGTCTAAACTGCTGGCAACAAAAGTGAGTACACCCCTAAGAAAAAATGTCCAAATTGGGCCCAAAGTGTCAATATTTTGTTTTGCCATCATTATTTTCTAGCACTGCCTTAACCCTCTTGGGCATGTAGTTCACTAGAGCTTCACAGGTTGCAACTGGAACCCTCTTCTACCCATTCATGACGACATCAAGGAGCTGGTGGATATTAGAGTCCTTGCGCTCCTCCATCTCCCGTTTTAGGATGCCCCAAAGATGCTCAATAGGGTTTAAGACTGGAGACATGCTTGGCCAGTCCATAACCTGTACCCTCAGCTTCTTTAGCAAGCCAGTGGTCGTTCGGAGGGGTGTTTGGGGTCGTTATCATGTTGCAGTACTGCCCTGCGGCCCAGTTTATGAAGGGAGGGGATCATGCTCTGCTTCAGTATGTCACAGTACATGTTAGAATTCAATGAACTGTAGATCCCCAGTGCTGGCAGCACTCATGCAGCCCCAGACCATGACACTCCAACCACCATGCTTGACTCTAGGCAAGACACACTTGTCTTTGTACTCCTCACCTGGTTGCCGCTCCACACTCTTAACACCATCTGAACCAAATACATTTATTTTGGTCTCATCAGACCACAGGACATGGTTGCAGTAATCCATGTCCGTAGTCTGTTTGTCTTCAGCAAACTTTTTGTGGGGTTTCTTGTGCATCATCTTTAGAATAGGCTTCCTTCTGGTATGATGAGCCATGCAGACCAGTATGATGCAGAGTGTGGCGTATGGTCTGAGCACTGACAGGTTGACCCCCCACCCCTTCAAGCCCTTCAGCAATGCTGGCAGCACTCATACGTCTATTTTCCAAAGCCAACCTCTGTGTACGACGCTGACCACGTGCACTCAACCTTTGTAAACTGGACCGCAGGGTGGTATTGCAACATGATAACGACCCCAAACACACCTCCAAGACAACCAGTGGCTTGCTAAAAAAGCTGAGGGTACAGGTTATGGCCTGGCCAAGCATGTCTCCAGACCTAAACCCTATTGAGCATCTTTGGGGCATCCTCAAACGGAAGGTGGAGGAGCGCAAGGTCTTTAATATCCACCAGCTCTGTGATGCTGTCATAAATGGGTGGAAGAGGGTTCCAGTTGCAACCTGTGAAGCTCTAGTGAACTCCATGCCCAAGAGGGTTAAGGCAGTGCTGGAAAATAATGGTGGCCACACAAAATATTTACACTTTGGGCCCAATTTGTAAAATTTTTCTAAGGGGTGTACTCACTTTTGTTGCCAGCAGTTTAGACATTAATGGCTGTGTGTCGAGTTATTTTGAGGGGACACTAAATTTACACTGTTATACAAGCTGTACACTGACTACTTTACATTGTATCAAAGTGTCATTTATTCAGTGTTGTCCCATGGAAAGATATAAAGAAAAATGTGAAGAAATGTGAGGGGTGTACTCACTTTTG
>NC_137223.1:24910780-24915780 GCF_949987685.1 Ammodytes marinus | reverse complement strand
TTATTGGACGCTGGTAAAAATCGCTGAGGTTGGGTCTTGGTTCCAAATCACATACTCTTTCTTTTTACTACACTACATACTAAAGTACAGAAGAGTTTTAGTCTTTTTACTACACTACATACTAAAGTACAGCAGAGTTTTAGTCTTTTTACTACACTACATACTAAAGTACAGAAGAGTTTTAGTCTTTTTACAACACTACATACTAAAGTACAGAAGAGTTTTAGTCTTTTTACTACACTACATACTAAAGTACAGAAGAGTTTTAGTCGTTTTACTACACTACATACTAGTAAAAACTAGTACACACTACATGCTGGTAAAAATCGCTGAGGTTGGGGCTTGGTTGAGATATCCCTGCTAGTAGCCGTCCATGGTTGTGCTGTTACATACGGTGGGTTTGTATTACATGTACCAGCTGTACTCTACTCTCCTTTTTTGGTTTTACACTATATAAAAGTGCATTCCTTAACTTAAATGTCCCCCCCCCAGAGGCTCAGTCCTCTTCTCAGCAGGCCCTAGAGTGAGTGAGTGAGTGAGTGAGTGAGTGAGTGAGTGAGTGAGTGAGTGAGTGAGTGAGTGAGTGAGTGAGTGAGTGAGTGAGTGAGTGAGTGAGTGTGTGTGTGCGTGTCTGCCTGCCTGCCTGTGTGTGTGTGTGTGCGTGCGTGCGTGTCTGCCTGCCTGCCTGTGTGTGTTTGCCTGCCTGCCTGCCTGCCTGTGTGTGTGCCTGCCTGTCTGCGTGTGTGCGTGCGTGTCTGCCTGCGTGTGTGTGTGTCTGCCTGCCTGCCTGTCTGCGTGCCTGTGTGTGTGTGTGTGTCTGCCTGCCTGCCTGCCTGTCTGCCTGCCTGTGTGTGTGTGTGTGTCTGCCTGCCTGCCTGCCTGTCTGCCTGCCTGTGTGTGTGTGTCTGCCTGCCTGCCTGCCTGTCTGCCTGCCTGTGTGTGTGTGTGCTTGCTTGCCTGTCTGCCTGCCTGTGTGTGTGTGTGCGTGCCTGTGTGTGTGCGTATCGGCCTTACCTTCTGATCCACCACAGAGCACACCAGCTCCCTGACAGCAGCCAGTGACTGATCCACTGGGTCCAAAGTCACTGATTCTCTGGTGAGTCCGATCTGAAGCAAGAAGGACGTTCCCCCCTGTGTGGAGCAGCGGGAGTGGGTGGGGCTCGGGCACACGCCCACCGAACAGGCCGACGCAGACTGGCTGTGTGTCGGGCATCGCGAGTGTGTCGGGCTGGGACAGGCACCTAGAAGATTTGAAGAGTCAAGATTTGTCATATACACATTGACAATTACAGCAGCAGTTATTCATTGGCAAGGGAATTATTTAAAAGGTGCAACGAGGAACTTTTAAATATTTCGGAAATGTTCTTTTTCTGTCTTATTTTCCTCTGATGATACATGTGACAGCAACCGAGACCATCAGTGCAAAGAATGCTATTTTCTTTTTTAAGATTTTTTTTTGGGCATTGTTATGCTTTATTGACAGTGTAGAGACAGAGTTGAAATGGGGCAGAGAGGGGAGTGACATGCAGAGAACGACCGCGGGCTGGAATCGAACCCGGGTCCGCTGCTGGCCGGAGGCCCATGGGGGAGGGGGACGCCCTACCAACTGAGCTAAGGGCGCCCCCTAGAATGCTATTTTTATCTAGTTTTTCTTAATGCCTTTGTCATGGGGTATACACTCACCCAGGAACAACAGCTGGCGTGGTAACAACACTACCGCTTTTGTCCAAAGGGGGGCGCTAGAATTAACACAAACGGAAAGTTCCTCGGAGGAATAAAAACAGCATTCTTTGCACTGATGGTCTCGTTTGCTGTTGCATGTGTGGAAGAAGTTTTTTGGTTGAATAAAACTTCACTATAGTCCAATATGAAAAACAAATCTTTACTTAGGTTGCGTTCCGAATCTCCTCCTCTTTCTTTTTTCTATTCTACATACGACATCCGACAATAAAAATAATCTAGTTAGGATGCAGTAGGCATACTATTGGGACATACTTTACTCTCTTATTTCATCATGACATTGCGCCTTGATCTTGCCTCTTGCTTTTATATCCGTCGCATCCCCGTTTGTTTTTATATGGAGGCTTCGTCGATGTTACGTCACTTCACATGCGCACTGGATTGTGGGTCAGAATCGCCCAAATAGGATGCACTTTTCAACACTAACAATCTTGGCTGCATGAAGTAGGACATCCGGGTACTTCTAACCATCCTAAATCTGGCCACAAGAATCGGGACATCCTAAATCTTTTTTCTACATACTATATAGTAGAAAGTATGCGATTCGGAACGCAACCTTAGTTTCAAAAGGCAATACAGATGATTATGGTCAGCAGCATTCATGCATGGAGAGAAGACCAGAGCATCCTACTTAAAGCAATGCCAGGGTCTTGACTGAGTTGTACACACAAAATGAGCTGCTTTATACCAAGCCCCAACCTCAGCGATTTCTACCAGCATCCAATAAGGAAGTGACCACAACTGTAGTAACCAGGAAGTGCCACTAGGGGGGTGGAAGCAGAAGACAGCCATCTCTCATTGACTTGTTAAACAGGCTGTTTTCAAAGTCTTATTAAACCTATTTCAGGCCTGGAGGCCTGGATCAGAAAACCATTTTAGTCTGTATGTTTAGGTCATATCTCCATGACAACACTGAGGGGGGTGAATTTTTTTGGCCCACGCTAGTTTTTATTCTTTTGGAGGTTAAAATGTATAGGCGCGATCTCTTGAGTGACAGCTCTCCGCCCGTTGTCCCTCACTTTGCCTCGGAGGTATACGTCAGCTATCTCCCTCCCCCCGACGTGAGGCGGAGTAAAAATCTCACAAAATGGCGACGCGCACAAACCAGGATTATTGGATGCCGTGTGAATAACTGAGGTCAGCCCGGATGCTACATCCATATTATTTACTATCTATGGTTTATACAGAGGGGTTGACATGGTCAGATAGGTAGAATAACAATGGAACAATCAAGTTTGGCTCTTGATGACATCAAAGCTAATCTGAATCTGGGAGCTTCCAGGATGGCTCAGGGTGTCAGCTCCAATCAGACTGATTTAAGGATAGATAGATAGATGGATGGATGGATGGATGGATGGATGGATGGATGGATGGATGGATGGATGGATGGATGGATGGATGGATGGATGGATGGATGGATGGATGGATGGATGGATGGATGGATGGATGGATGGATGGATGGATGGATGGATGGATGGATGGATGGATGGATGGATGGATGGATGGATGGATGGATGGATGGATGGATGGATGGATGGATGGATGGATGGATAGATAGATAGATAGATAGATAGATAGATAGATAGATAGATAGATAGATAGATAGATAGATAGATAGATAGATAGATAGATAGATAGATAGATAGATAGATAGATAGATAGATAGATAGATAGATAGATAGATAGATAGATGGCTCAGGGTGTCAGCTCCAATCAGACTGATTTAATTACAATAGAAAGTCCAGACAGGATACAGCAGTAGTTCAGATGAGAGGGAATACACTTCATACAATGATCAAATAATGAATGTAGAGACAAGAGTAGGATTAAACTAGTCAATATAAAATTAGCTTCCACACATGTAATTTATGATCATCAGAGGAAAAAATGTGACCGTTTCAGAAATGTTTTTAAAGTTCCTCGTAGCTACTTTAAACGTAGGCGAAATAGGCAAGGCAAGGCAAGTTTATTTCTATAGCACAATTCAGACACAAGGCCACTCAAAGTGCTTTACAGGGGCAAGATTAAAATACATCAAGTATAGAATACACATTAGAAATAAAACATTTAAATAAAAGCAATAAAACAAAAATTATTAGAAAGCCTATTAAAGGGGGGGGGGGCCTTAGCTCAGTTGGTAGGGCCCCCCCCCCCATGGGCCTCGGCCAGCAGCGGACCCGGGTTCGATTCCAGCCCGCGGTCGTTCTCTTGCATGTCACTCCCCTCTCTGCCCCATTTCACCTCTGTCTCTACACTATCAATAAAGCTTGAAAAATGCCCAAAAAATATCTAAAAAAAATAAATAAAAAAGCCTATTAAATTGTATAAAATAAAAATATAATACTGTACCTATTGAGCAGGTGGTGGTCTGGCTTCCGTTGGAGAGTCGGCTGCAGAGCGTAGCCGGCGGGCTGGGGCTGGGTGATGGGGTGGGGGGCGCGAAGGCGTGAGGGAACCCAGAGAAAGGTCTCGGGGAGGCGGGGGGCAGGGGAGGGGGAGGGGGGGTGTGGTTAGTCGACATTTAGCTGATAGAAGTGACGTCGTAAAGGTCTCTCACATCCAAAAAAAAATGTTTTGTATGAGGTGATCAGCCAATTCTTTTATGGCTCGACTCAGCCAGTTAAAATCCTACAGGATCTTGAAAAATAAACTGGTGTAGAGAGGGTTAAAAAGCCCCCAAAAAATGCTTTAACAAGGGCTGTGGACGGTCGACATTTTTTTTTTACTGTTAGTTGAGTTGATTAGCTGATTTTTTTATGGCTTGATTCACATTTCTCAACCAAAAAGAGAAAAGTTTTAAAAGAAACTGGTGTAGAGTTTGTAGGGTTAAAAAGCCCCAAAAAATGCTTTAACACGGGCTGTAGACGGTCCACATTTTAGCTGATATTAGTGATGTCATAAAGGGGTCGCAGGAGAACGACATTCAATTTAAACAATGAAAAAATAATGCTTAATGTTGGCTTCACACCATCCCGGGATAGAAGGCTTTGTGTATTCCCTCCTGTATATCAAGCTGGTGTTACTGTCATTTTGTGATTGTTATGGAGATATCGGACGTAAATCTTTATGGTGGAAGCACAAAAGGAAATAAAAATGAATTATTATATATATAAAAAAATTCAAGTTTGTTGATCGGCCAATGAAAAAAGTTTCCTCTGGCTGCCGAGCATCTCTGAAGTAGAAAAAAAAACTAAAAAAAAATCCAGATAAAAAGTCAACTTGAAAATAGTTTTAAGACACGGTTTAAATCCTCAGGGCAT
>NC_137223.1:24900780-24905780 GCF_949987685.1 Ammodytes marinus | reverse complement strand
TAAATACAGAAATATCAGCCCTATATAAAGTATAATCATCCATATGTACTCAGTACTTGGTTTGGGCCCCCTAACCCTTTTGCATGAATTCTTGCCTCAATTCCAATTTCATTTTCCATGATATTCTAATAATACGAGTATCACCTGTATGCCTGCAAAAGTATTGACCCAGTGCATTGTGGGGCGGTTGAGTAGGAAAAGTATACAATCGATTCATACCCAAAATCTTCCCGGAAGTTAGTACTCATCCGGGAATTTCTCACATACCCAAACTCGCATACCCAACCGTCACATACTCAAATTGAAGTCAAAATGAGTATGAGTAGGACGTTAGTATGGCAGTTCGGACACATTAATATGTGATAGTTTTGAAAGTATAGTTTTGAGATTTTAAGAGATATGTTTGAAAGTAAAATCGATAAAAGTTTTCTAAAATAAAGACTTAAATTTCACTCTTAAACCAAAAAGCTAAATGTGAGGCACGTCTGAGTCGCTGTTTATAGCAACTTTAAGACTGTCATTGAAATGTATGCAAGTGATAAAAACCTTGTTAGTAAACTTTCTATATTTTTATTAACCACGTTTTCACTGTTTAAAAGGCGCTACGAGGAACTTTAAAATATTTCTGAAACATTCAAATTTTTCCTCTGATGATCATGAATGACATGTAACAGCAAACGAGACCATCAGTGCAAAGAATGCTGATTTTATATAGTTTTTCGTAATGAATTTGTCATGGGTATATACGCTCACCCAGGAACAACAGCTGGCGTAGTAAAAACACTACCGCTTTCGTCCAAAGGGGGGCGCTAGAATGAACACAAAGTGAAAGTTCCTCGTAGCACCTTTAAAGCAATTTTTCTTCCTTAAAACAAGTTCATATTGTTCTAAATGCTGTAACAATAGCAATAGCAAATTTCAACAATTAGAAATATATAAAAAAATATATTTCAATTTTTTTTACCTGCATTTACTGATATATTCTTTAATAAACACACTTTTCTGCAGTTATAACACAAACACAAACTATAAAACATATGTTCAAACAAGACAAAATACGGTAAAAGAGGAGATATATAGATATTAGAGGCACTAGCGGCTCCTGAGATCAAGACGAAGAGACGGTTTAGAAAATGCTTCACCATTTTTAAACTATAAAACACACTGAGGTTTGATTTATTCAGCTCTTTGAAAAGTAACTTTGATATTCTCTTAATATTTGCGATTGTTTCTCTAACAAGACTCTTGAATTCCACAAGCCCCTTAACTACTGAGACAATTATACACATATACATATATATATACAGTATATTTTGTACATATATATATTCTATTTTTATTTAAAGTTTTGGTTCTTAATTGGACTGTGCGTTGTTACTCTTTTTACTCTTATCTTCTATACAATTTTTTTTTATTGTTGTGTGGTGGCAGATATTGAATGTTGGAATGCTTATTAATGTATATGTAATGTTTTTCTGTTTCCATTTTAACCTGTATACTTTTTATTTTATTTAAATGTTTTACTTCTTTTCATTCGCTTTTAAATGTCTTCTAATGTGTTTTATGTATTTTAATCTTGCCCCTGTAAAGCACTTTGAGTGGCCTTGTGTTTGAATTGTGCTATAGAAATAAACTTGCCTTGCCTTGCCTTGCCTAATAGGAAACATTGTATTTATCTTGTATTACTCCTGTATGTCTAAGGTTAAATTCCTCAAATGTGTATTGAAGAGTACTCAGACTGTACTGCATTGTTCAGGAGAGCTGGGAACATAAATTTCATTGCCAGCTATGACTATGCTTTGCCTGTTATGTTGTGCATTGGACTAATAAAGTTACTTGAAATTGAAATTACATATTACAGATTCAAATTTCCTGTAGATTGTTTATTGATGTGTAACTTGAGAATTAAATTGTCTGTTGAAAACAAAATCCAGCTTCATTCTTCAACAGACTCCGGCTGCTGTAAAGAGAAGTTTCTAGGTATTTTTTTTTTATTTATTTTTTTATTATTTATATTTTTGTGATCCTCTCTGTTGCCATGCACAAGCTGAAAGTTTAATATTTTCTCCTTGAGCTTGACGAGGTCCTGTATGGAAGCTCAGCAGGTCCAAACTTTGTCACTTAAAAAGTAAGTTTCAGCGTTTTTTTCAAAAAGGGAAATTGTTACAAATTCCCGGTCGAATACATTAGTGGAGCGGCTAAGTGCTTATTTTCATCAGAATCTTTCAGTTGATGATACTAGCCTGACAATCGGCATGAGCAGTCTCCATGTGTCACTGGACTAGAAGATTGTCTTAGACATTTGGGCGGCAGTGGCGAAGTGGGTAGGGAGATCGCCTCTGGAGTGCAGGGTCGGAGGTTCGATCCCCCGTCTCCCCGCCACATGTCCAAGTGTCCCTGAGCAAGACACTGAACCCCAAATTGCTCCCGATGGTTCAGAGAGCGCCTTGCATGGCAGCTACTGCCATCGGTGTATGAGTGTGTGTGTGTGTGTGAATGGGTGAATGTGGTAAGAAATGTAAAGCGCTTTGGGGCTGAGAAAATCGGCTAGAAAGCGCTATATAAGTCAAGTCCATTTACCATTTGAAATTGTGAATTTGAAAATTTCTCATAGAAATGTAGCCTATTGGGTTTTTTCATAGTTTTTTTTTAAAAATTGTCTAAGACAGTTTTCTTGTCATGTGACCCAAGGAGACTCATGTTCATGCCAATGTTCACGCTTGTATCATCAACTGGAAGATTGTAGCACATAGCCGCTCCACTTCATAATTACTTTTAGGTTGTCTGGACACTTTTCTTTATCAGCTGATAAAAAAATAAAATGTCCACCATATCTTCCGAAGAGTGTCAATACAATATGTTGAGGTCCAAGAATCCAGGCCTTGCTCGAAAAAGAGGTCATGTGATCTCAAGCAATTGTTGCCTGGTAAAATTATTTTTATTTTTATTTTTTTTACTCAGGTAAAATTTTAAGGCTTAAATATAGCGATAAAAGATTTTGAATAAAACATTTTCCCAACTTTAATTTACGATATGTTGAAGAGCTCAAACCTCCAGGCTAAGAAATGTCGTTTTAAAAAAATACTGTAAGTGACGTCAACAAAACGCCTTCGTCCATGTTTTCATTCAGTCTGTGGAGGGGCCATGTGAAACAGCAAGTCAGCCACTAAAACCATCAACAAACTGAGATAGATCCATCCATCACCTTGTTCACACACAGTCACACAGTCTAATGCTCATCAGTTCAATCTTCCTTTCTTTAAAATCACTGACTGGACTATATGCTCATAGTGATGGTAACGTGTTAAACCTGCAGTGTGTAGAATTTTGGGTTTTATTTCCTAGCAGATTTTGTAGAAAATAATTATAATATCCACAAGTACGTTTAATTTAGTGCATAATAGCTGAATTTGTTTTTTAGAATTATTATTTTTTTCCTTAGAAAGGGTCTCGTATATGTCCATATTTCTCTATACTTTGGACCAAGGCCTAGTCACCGCCATTTTGGAAGTGTCATAGTTGGAATGTCATCAGGTGCATTGTTTAAAATTTAGAATTGTTCTTGTCCTTGAAGGCCACTGTAGCTTCTGTTATTATTCTAAAGGGGTGGGGTTACCCAGGGAGTGTTGCATTCTAGAACTTTCTAGAACTTACTTGATGATGTCATATTACCGGTTCCAATTTTCATAACAGCAGCAGCATTTTCTGCATTTCAGTGTCTATGTGAGTTTTTTTGCACAGCTCTTGAAGGCCTTGAAAAGCATTTAGTCCTGTTGACTTTCCTGTAGGTTCACTTCAATACACTCCCTCCTTTTAGAAACCAGACAAACAAAAATGTCTAAGGCTGTGTTCGGAAAGCCATACTAACGTCCTACTCATACTCATTTTGACTTCAATTTGAGTATGTGACGGTTGGGTATGCGAGTTTGGGTATGCGAGAAATTACCGGATGAGTACTAACTTCCGGGAAGATTTTGGGTATGGATCGATTGGATACTTTTCCTACTCAACCGCCCCCCACAATGCATCGCGTCTTTTCAAACGACAAGGAAGGTTTTTTTTTAATTATTTATTTACAATTCTGCATTTCCTGCACAACACAGGACTGTATGTAAAAATCTAGTTCTATATCTAACCTGTGGAGGGCGGCAATACGCCAAACAGTGTCTAAACGGCCGGAATCTTATAAGAAGAAGAAGAAATTCTTTATTGCTTGAGTATACTTCAGTGTGAATGTTTCGACGCACCTCGCATACACAACCGATCTTTGAGTAGACAGAATGTAGTATATAGAAGTTGAGTATGTAGGATGTAGGACGTTAGTATGGCTTTCCGAACACAGCCTTAGTCTTAATATGTGATGTCATTTTCGGGCTCTTGTCATTGGCTGAGGAGTCTAAACCTAGCGATCCATCCTCCAATCAGTGAGGTCGATGGTTTGTTCACAGGAGAAGAAACATTAGTGGGGTTGCGTTCCGAATCGCATACTTTCTACTATATAGTATGGTAGAAAAAAGATTTAGGATGTCCCGATTCTTGTGGCCAGATTGAGGATGGTTAGAAGTACCCGGATGTCCTACTTCATCCGGCCAAGATTGTTAGTGTTGAAAAGTGCATCCTATTTGGGCGATTCTGACCCACAATCCAGTGCACACGTGAAGTAACATCGACGAAGCCTCCATATGAAAACAAACGGGGATGCGACGGATATAAAAGCAAGAGGCAAGATCAAGGCGCAATGTTATGATGAAATAAGAGAAAAGTATGTCCCAATAGTATGCCTACTGCATCCTAACTAGATTATTTTTATCGTCAGATGTAGTATGTAGAATAGAAAAAAGAAAGAGTATGCGATTCGGAACGCAACCTGGATGTCGATGTAGATGTGCCAGCCATGTTTTTTTTTGGACTGGGCTATTTCCTGGTAAAATTGTGTGTACGTTTGAACATGGCCTTAGATTCATTCCAGAAGTTGTATTTTTCCACGTTACTGTATTTCA
>NC_137223.1:24870780-24875780 GCF_949987685.1 Ammodytes marinus | reverse complement strand
AATTTGCGTACACGAGCTGAGAGCTGGCGTGGGATTTGAGCGTACCCTACGCTCACGTCCATATTGATAAATGCCGAGATTTGCGTGGAAATGTACGTACACCCATTTTTCTGGTCTACGCAAGATTGATAAATGAGGGCCATTGTATGTTGCACTGACCAGAGCACATAGTAGATCGACGGCCTCCAGTAGTAGCTCTTGGTGCCCGACCCTCCCCATGCCCAGCGAGAGCAGCTCTGGGTGGGACACGCGAAGCAGCTTCTCCCCATCGACCTGGAGCCTCTGGAAGGAAGGCAGGTACTGCTGCAGGCTGTCATCAAGACCTGAGGGAGAGAGGGACAATACAATGAGAATGGATGGATGGATGTCTGTCTCTGTCTGTCTGTCTGTCTGTCTGTCTGTCTGTCTGTCTGTCTGTCTGTCTGTCTGTCTGTCTGTCTGTCTGTCTGTCTGTCTGTCTGTCTGTCTGTCTGTCTGTCTGTCTGTCTGTCTGTCTGTCTGTCTGTCAGTCTGTCTGTCTGTCTGTCTGTCTGTCTGTCTGTCTGTCTGTCTGTCGGTCTGTCTGTCTATCTATAAGACAGAGACAACACAATGACATGGGTTAAGTAAAGTATAATATAAAATGATATACTATATAATATCTGAGTATGTTAGAGTCATCTAGTGGTGAGATTGTAGATGTCAACGCTCCCTTGCTAACCCCCTCTCTCTTTGGGAGAATTTCCAGAAGCTGCGGTGGCCTTCAAGGACAAGAAGCTATAGTCACTAAAGATGGCATAATCCACCACTGCCTCAAGTCTTTCCACAATATCAAGTGATGAGGTGAAGATGTATTTAGTTATTTATTCTATAGTACTTCTTCTTCTTGGTCTTCCAACAGGTGCATTTCCCCAGGACGCCCACTATATATAAAAACGTGTAAGGCCGTTAAGTTTGTCCGTTCTGTGCTACTGTAGAAACATGGCGGTGCAACATGGCGGCCTCAGCGCCCCGCTCCTATGTAGATATAAAAGGCTCATTCTAAGGTCATAAAACACACTAATTAAAACATACTTATGAAGATCTTATTCCATTTCCACCAAGTCTGTATTGAAAAGCACCAATACATTCTACACACTGCACCTTTAATTCACTTAAAAAGGCAATACATCCTATTTATAGAACAGCTGATCCGCCCGGGTGCAATAGTGCAAAGGGAGGAGACAGAATATGTATGTGAGAGAGTCAACGATACTGAGTTTCAGTGGGAGTCAGCTCTCTGTGTGTGTGTGTGTGTGTGTGTGTGTGTGTGTGTGTGTGTGTGTGTGTGTGTGTGTGTGTGTGTGTGTGTGCGTGTTATGATCCGATCTAGTTTGACAGCAAACAGAAGCTGCTGAATCAACATACGCTTATTGACTCGCTTCCATCCCCGCGGCGGCTAACAGCTAGCTAGCACCCCTTCCATCTATCGCACACACACACACACACACACACTGGGGCTAACAGCTAGCTAGCACCCTGCTGCCACCTCACCATTCATTCTGACAGACAGGCAGACAGTTTGACCCTAAATATTCACTCTGTTAAATCCACAAATTGTCTATTTTTAAACCTAAAATTAACAACACTGATTACTAATTCTATGTTTCTGAATTCACATGTCTAACAACTGCCACTAACCAAAGTTCAACATCTTAAATGCTACAGTGCTTAATAACTTCTGTTGCCAATTTGTGGGGGTGCCCTTAGCTCAGTTGGTAGGGCGTCCCCCCCCCCCCCCCCCCCATGGGCCTCGGCCAGCAGCGGACCCGGGTTTGATTCCAGCCCGTCACTCCCCTCTCTGCCCCATTTCACCTCTGTCTCTACACTATCAATAAAGCATAAAAATGCAAAAAAAAAAAAAAAAAAAAAAAAAAAAAATCTGTTGCCAGTCAACACCAGTTTGTAAACATTGCCATATAATACAGAGAGAGTTTTGTGGATGCTGATTTTTATTAACTGACCCCAATCAATTAATAAGTGCCACTGTTTAGCCACTCTTGTCCATTTATAAATCAATCCCTGACAGACTGTTTTGGAGCATCATGATCCCCCCGCCTGCAATCCCCCCCTTATGACCTCATATGACCTTGAGTGAGACAACCACCAGCTTCAGGGGCGCCACTCTGTGTCCGACCCTGAACCAAGACCTTTCACCTCTCTGTGTGTGTGTGTCTCTCTCTCTCTGTGTGTGTCTGTCTGTCTCTCTCTCTCTCTATCTCTGTGTCTGTGTGTCTCTCTCTCTCTCTCTCTCTGTCTCTCTCTCTCTCTCTCTGTGTCTCTCTCTCTCTCTGTGTGTCTCTCTCTCTCTCTCTCTCTGTCTCTCTCTCTCTCTGTCTGTGTCTCTCTCTCTCTCTCTCTCTCTATCTCTGTCTGTCTGTCTATCTCTCTCTATCTCTGTCTGTCTGTCTATCTCTCTCTCTATCTCTGTCTGTCTCTTTCTCCCTCTCTCTCTCTCTGTTTCTCTCTCTCTCTGTCTGTCTATCTCTCCCTCTCTCTCTCTGTGTCTCTCTCGCTCTCTATGTCTCTCTCTCTCTCTCTCTGTGTCTGTGTCTCTCTCTCTCTCTCTCTCTCTCTCTCTCTCTGTCTCTCTCCGTCTGTCTGTCTATCTCTCTCTCGATCTCTCTGTTTTTTAGTTTGTTTTTTGTTTTGTTTTGTTTTTGGGGCATTTTTCCTGTTTTCTTTATTAAACAGTTGTGGAGAGACAGAGACTAAATGGGGCAGAGAGGGGAATGACATGCAGAGAACGACCCGGGCTGGATTCTAACCCGGGTCTGCTGTGAAGAGGACTGAGACTCTATGGGGGGGGGGGGTTTAACCACTACACCATGGATCAACCCCTCCCCCTCCCCCCCACACACACACAGACAGAGACACACACACACACACACACACAGCTCGTCCTTTGACCTCACAGTGAAAGGCCGCAGCGGGAGGCCAGATAAACAGGGTTTCCCACCGCTGGTAGAATGGACTCAACACATGTTTCTACTGACACACATCAGACGCAGCTTCACCCCGGCCGGGTTTAGGGTACGACTGGTTTATAACAATGTTTGGAATTCATCATATAGGTTGCTGTTATTATCAATTGTTTGTGCGTGTGTGTGTGTGTGTGTGTGTGTGTGTGTGTGTCTCAGTGTGTGTGTGTGTGTGTGTGTGTGTGTGTGTGTGTCTCAGTGTGTGTGTGTGTGTGTGTGTCTCAGTGTGTGTGTGTGTCTTAGTGTATGTGTGTGTTTGTGTGTGTGTTTCACAGGCAACTAATGCATTTTTTTAAGGCCTCTGGAAATTAAATGATATCGAAGTTGGGTTTCTCAATAAACTTACACAAAAAAATCTGATTGAAAATAGATGTTCAAGGGGGCGCCCTTAGCTCAGTTGGTAGGGCGTCCCCCCCCCCCCCCCCCATGGGCCTCGGCCAGCAGCGGACCCGGGTTCGATTCCAGCCCGCGGTCGTTCTCTGCATGTCACTCCCCTCTCTGCCCCATTTCAACTCTGTCTCTACACTATCAATATCTTAAAAAAATATATAAAAATAAAAAAAAATTCACTGGCCCGTTTGACAGGATTGTGTGGGCGTGGCTGTATCAAACAAACAGTCTCCATGGCAACAGTCATTGTTTGTATAGAATGTTCCGTGATTGGTTGAAAAATACCTATTGTGTCATAAGAACAGGAGAGAAGCCTTCCAATATGTAAACCTTACTTCAGTAAAGTTTATCAAACTTAAATGACAATATCTTTCATTTGGATTGATAAATATGGCTATAACTCTTTTCAGATGCTTTACTATCATGAAACTAGCTCCCCAAAAGACAGACAGACAGACAGACAGACAGACAGACAGACAGACAGACAGACAGACAGACAGACAGACAGACAGACAGACAGACAGATAGACAGACAGACAGACAGACAGACAGACAGACAGACAGACAGACAGACAGACAGACAGACAGACAGACAGACAGATAGATAGATAGATAGACAGACAGACAGACAGACAGACAGACAGATAGATAGATAGATAGATAGATAGATAGATAGATAGATAGATAGATAGATAGATAGATAGATAGATAGATAGATAGATAGATAGATAGATAGACAGACAGACAGACAGACAGACAGACAGACAGACAGACAGACAGACAGACAGACAGACAGACAGACAGACAGACAGACAGACAGACAGACAGACAGACAGACAGACAGATGCTTTACTATCATGCAACTAACTCCCCAAATTACAAAATTAGAAGGATTTTGTGGATTTGGGTTTACAGGGTTACATGTGAGTTTGAGAAGCCTTTTGCACACAGACAGAATCGCCTGTCTGACCAAATGGCAGATGCCGTAAAGCACTCTGTGTGTGTGTGAGTGTGAGTGTGTGAGAGTGTGTGTGAGTGTGTGTGTGTGTGTGTGTGTGTGTGTGTGTGTGTGTGTGTGTGTGTGTGTGTGTGTGTGTGTGTGTGTGTGTGTGAGAGTGTGTGTGAGTGTGTGTGTGTGTGTGTGTGTGTGTGTGTGTGTGTGTGTGTGTGTGTGTGTGAGGGGTTCAACAAAATGCCTGAGCTGGTGTGAACATCGCAGTAAGAAAACAAACGTCCTCCGCGTGAGATCATTAAAGTTCCTCTGAGACACTGTGACTCCTGTTTGTGTTTGGGACGGGCGAGCAGGGCGACAGATGGCACACACACACACACACACACACACACACACACACACACACACACACACACACACACTCACACATTCCTCTTTAACTAATAAATGCTAAGATGACACCTCCGTGGTGTGACTAGCTTACAGCTCCGATCCTCCTGCTTTCTATCTTTGTTTTTCTCATTCTTTCCATCTATCTATCTATCTATCTATCTATCTATCTATCTATCTATCTATCTATCTATCTATCTATCTATCTATCTATCTATCTATCTATCTATCTATCTATCTATCTATCTATCTATCTATCTCTAGTTTAC
>NC_137223.1:24818280-24863280 GCF_949987685.1 Ammodytes marinus | reverse complement strand
GAATGTCGGTTACATTCAGGCCAATGACAAATGAGTTGAACACAAAGTTGATTAAGCCTATTATCAACTCCACAAAAACTGTCTCTGTAAATGATGTACATATTTCTTAAATTTGATAAGGGATCCGATAAAACGTGACAAAATCATAGAATAAAATGATTTCCCTTACGGTCTAAATTCTTGCTTGTTATCTTTTTTTTTTTTTTTTTTAACCTTTATTTCTACAGGTAAATCCCATTGAGACCGAAGACTCTTTTTCAAGGGAGTCCTGTTTTCCTTTCCCAACGTTAACATTCACACACACATTCATACACCGATAGCAGCAGGCTAACTATCGACATTCACACGAGGCAAGGTGGGTGAAGTGTCTTGCCCAAGGACACAACAACTATGACACAGGTGGCAGGGCGGGGATCGAACCTCCAACCCTTTGATCATCGGCCGACCCGCTCTACCACCTGAGCCACAGTCACCCCAATGATTCATAAGGTCATGAAAACTTATCTTTCAGCAACCTGTCATGTATGGTTCCTGGTTATACAGTTATAGAGTCATTTAAATTCCTTTCCTAATGACAGTAACTCCAGGTATTTATGAGGCGTGCTTATGACATTGGGTTAGTCTGTCTGTCTGTCTGTCTGTCTGTCTGTCTGTCTGCCTGCCTGCCTGTCTGTCTGTCTTTCTGTCTGTCTATGTGTGTGTGTGTATGTCTGTCTGTCTGTCTTTCTGTCTGTATGTTTGTCTGTCTATGTATGTGTGTGTTTGTCTGTCTGTCTGTCTGTCTGTCTGTCCGTTTCCTTTCAAACACGTGACGGAAGTCAGAGAAAAAAAGTTAACCTTTCAGTAAAATGAGGCCAGAGTCGACATCTTGTTTGTTTTGATGTTTCTGACCAATGATTAACTGACTGTTTACTGTTTACAAGCAGATGGAGTTTCGACTCCCACTCACTTTTTTACTCTGACTTCCTCGCGTGTCTGAAAGGAAACGGACAGGCAGCTCAAAATACATACACACTTCACTTCTCACTGAAAGGCTTATTTAAAAAGAGTCATACTATATTTGTCTACACAGAAATGTGGTAAAAGTGACACAACTGTCGATGCTGCTGATGGCACACTGCCCTTTAAATGCTGCTTTCATTGATGCTGCTGCATATGGCACATAGCACCATCTTGGCACTTTATTTTCAAGCACTCTCTGGTTGCGTTCCGAATCTCATACTTTCTACTATATAGTTTGGTAGAAAAAAGATTTAGGATGTCCCGATTCTTGTGGCCAGATTTAGGATGGTTAGAAGTACCCGGATGTTCTACTTCATCCGGCCAAGATTGTTAGTGTTGAAAAGTGCATCCTATTTGGGCGATTCTGACCCACAATCCAGTGCGCACCGGAAGTGACGTCACATCGACGAAGCCTCCATATGAAAACAAACGGGGATGCAACGGATATAAAAGCAAGAGGCAAGATCAAGGCGCAATGTTATGATGAAATAAGAGAGAAAAGTATGTCCCAATAGTATGCCTACTGCATCCTAGCTAGATTATTTTTATCGTCGGATGTAGTATGTAGAATAGAAAAAAGAAAGAGTATGCGATTCGGAACAGCAACCTATGACTCCCCAGGTGTGTGTACATACTGTTGTGTTTTGTGTCCATTGTTGTCTTGTATTGTCGTGTGTTTTTAGCCACTAACTCCTTTTGCTGTGAACAAATTTGCCCTCTTGGGATATTAATAAAAAACCTTGAACCTTAAAGGTGCAGTGTGTAATATGACATCATCAAGAAAGTTCTACAAAGTTCTAGAATGCAACGCTCCCTGGGTAACCCCACCCCTTTAGAATAATAACAGAAGCTACAGTGGCCTTCAAGGACAAGAACAATTCTAAATTTTAAACAATGCACCTGATGACATTCCAACTATGACGCTTTCAAGATGACGGCACTAGGCCTTGGTCCAAAATATGCAGAAATATGGACATATATGAGACCCTTTCTAAGGGAAAAAAAATAAATAATAAAAAAAAAATTCTGCTATTTTGCACTAAATTAAATATACTTATGGATATTATAATTACTTTCTACAAAATCTGCTAGGAAATAAAACCCAAAATTCTACACACTGCAGGTTTAAAGCTAAGCCAGCTCGATAACATTTCTCTGCATTGTTGGACCGTCCCGTTTGCAAGTTCATAGTTCATTAAATCGAAACGGCACGTGTTGTGTTGTTGAAGCATAATAGAGTGAGAGCGGGCAGTGACACTCCCCACACTGAGGGGGACAAAAGAAACATTTAGCCCAACACCATCACAACAGGACGAGGAGAGAGAGAGAGAGCAGAGAGGCTATTCATGGGTCTATGGGCCTCTACACACACTGCACTATAGCACACACACACGGGCGCACACACACACACACACACACACACACACACACACGCGCGCGCACGCAAACACACACTGCACTATAGCACACACACACGGGCGCACACACACACACACACACACACTTCATCTCATTGGTGCGAGGCAGCGGGAGGGACTAACACACACACACACACACACACACACACACTAACACACACTAACACACACACACACACACACACACACACACACACACAGTAGAACAAACACTGTTGAGAAGGAAAAAGGATTTCCTTGCGCGTCTTATGAACTCAAACAAACAGGGTTGTGGGAGTGTCACAGTGTACAGAGCAGAGGCAGGATCCAGCTTCACAGAGCAAGAGAGACAGGCACTGCAATGGATGATTACTACTAGTACGGGCGGCAGTGGCGAAGTCGGTAGGGAGATCGCCTCTGGAGTGCAGGGTCGGTGGTTCGATCCCCCGTCTCCCCGCCACATGTCCAAGTGTCCCTGAGCAAAGAGACACTGAACCCCAAATTGCTCCCGATGGTTCAGAGAGCGCCTTGCATGGCAGCTTCTACCATCGGTGTATGAGTGTGTGTATGAATGGGTGAATGTGGTAAGATATGTAAAGCGCTTTGGGGCTGAGAAAATCGGCTAGAAGGCGCTATATAAGTCAAGTCCATTTACCATTTAGTACCACAACCGACTAGGGCTGGCCCGAATTGTTCGGAAAATTAGTATTTGGAGCTTCTTTTTTTTTTTTTTTTTTATATATTATTTTATTTTTTTCCAAAAAAATTTTTTGCAAGAAGCTAGTACTGCAATATAATGTCATCAAATAATTTTATATTTGGATATAAAAGTTAGTAATATTGTAGTAGTAGTAGTAGTAGTAGTATTGCTCATTTAGGAGGATATTACATCACTAAGTGTCATAGCGCATCCATTACTTCACCTCCGAGCGCGTAAATCTTCAACAAAATATGCAGATACTGTCAAAATCGGTTCCAGGGAGTATATAGGGATTATTAACGTTTTTTTTTAATTTTTTTTTTACATTTTTTTTTTATTTTTTTTATGTTGTTTTTGATGGTGTGTTTTTCTGGAACAAATATTCGAATATTCGCTTGGAAAAACCAACGAATATTCTAAGCCTGAAAAATGGCATTCGGGCCAGCCCTACAACCGACTGGCAAAAATAATGGGTATAATGGGGGGTGCTCGTCGTGTATTGATTTATTTAGCATACGATTGGATATTTGACTTTTATCCGAAACCAACTGAAAAATTTTCCATTTTGGGGGATGGTTTGGACTTGGGACAGCCCATGACTCCTCCGACATCTTATTTCCCATTGTAGCAAAAGGCCATTGGTGTGAAGATCCATTATTATTATTATCCCGAAAAAATTAAATTAAATAAAAATAAAGTGTATTTGCTGGCTGTCTAGCTGTTTGGCCAAAACACTTTTCTGGCCCAAAACCCTCATCATCAAACAGACAAATTCATGCTTTTGTGTTTACAGATTAAACAGAGCGTTTACCCATGACAAAGGCATTAAGAAAAACTATATAAAAATAGCATTCTTTGAGCTGATGGTCTCGTTTGCTGTTACATGTAATTTATGATCATCAGAGGAAAAAATTAGACTGTTTCAGAAATATTTTAAAAGTTCCTCGTAGCACCTTTAAGCAAACAAGATATGCTTTTCTATCTATCTATCTATCTATCTATCTATCTATCTATCTATCTATCTATCTATCTATCTATCTATCTATCTATCTATCTATCTATCTATCTATCTATCTATCTATCTATCTATCTATCTATCGAAAGCCCAATCATCAAACAGACAAATTCATGTTTTTGTGTTTACAGATGAAACAGACAAGTTATACAGCGTGTTAATGAGTGAGCTTTACACGGCCTGTGACAGTTACAGACACATTCTCCCTCTGGACATTCTAGAATGTTTGCACCAAACTTTGTTGTTTGGAATGCGTCCAGAAATAATACAATATTTTTTTTCATTGTAGGGAAAGTATCCTGAAGCTCCCATTACACTACAGGGCTGTACAGTGCGACAGTTTTGATCGCATTTGCCACTGAAATTGATCACGTGCGATGATGAATACAATTCCTCTCGCACGAGTGCTAATGAGGAGAGGCTGTCTTTGAAACACAGAGGAGTGATGCACAACACTGCTTAGAGGGCTCTACATTAACACTCGCCAAATGCGGGTGAATGTAGTCTTAGGCGAGTAAGTTATTAAGTCTACCCTCCACTTTGGCTGGTGAAAGATGTGTGCTCGGGATCTGTGCTCGGCGATTATAGCGTCTAACTTCACCAACGGTAAAAAACGGAAGGACACGGCTCTTAACGCAGTTAAGTTAGCGCGTGTGGAAACGGAACATTTCCTGTGCCCCTTCACAATAAAAGCCTGTTACTAGCCAAATGCGAGTTGACTTTTATTTTGAAGCAGGTAAGAACAGGAAGTTAGCGCTTCACAGCCCTGCAGTGCGCTAGCAAGAAAATCAACTGCTTCAGCTGCAGAGAGCAGTCAACAGTAGTCTATTTAAACAAAGTTTGACACAACCTATTTAACTTGGCCTAAATTGTATAAATATGTTTACTAATTTATTTAATAGGCTATTATGTTCAATGTTTTAAAGTTTGGTTTTCATTAAAAGAATGAAATGTTCTAAAAATGTTTGTTATTATTAGCCTACTATAATAATTATATTTTTATTTAAAAAATATATAGATGGGGGGGTCACGTGACGATGTCTGGCTAGAAGACGTGTTTCCACAGAGCTCCCGCTCCCACCTGTCTTTAAATATATTTTATTTCAAGTTATCGCTA
Source organism: Ammodytes marinus (assembly GCF_949987685.1). Taxonomy (NCBI): domain Eukaryota; kingdom Metazoa; phylum Chordata; class Actinopteri; order Uranoscopiformes; family Ammodytidae; genus Ammodytes; species Ammodytes marinus. The sequence goes on along the minus strand of NC_137223.1, from coordinate 24,858,049 downwards.
CCATTTCGGCTGATCACATTGACTCAGTAGTGTAAGAACTAGCGGCAAGCAGAAAAAGTACAATTTTGACAACAAGTGATGTCGAAACAGACGAAAATCAACACACGAGGAATGGCTACTGCTGCAACTGCTAGCCAAAAAGCGGATTCGCCATTACTTTTCCGCTTCGGAGGAGCAGGTGAAGAGGAGCCCTCCCCGACGGTGAACACCGCAGCTCTGATTCGCGAGGTGACTCAAAACTTCGGCGACATGATGGAAGAAAAACTTTCCAAATTCACGGAGACTTTGGAAAAAATATCCACTACGCTGGAAAGCCAATCAAAACGCATCACCGAGGCCGAGCAGAGAGTGTCGGATGTGGAGGATACAGTAACCAGTCTACAGGGGAGGCTCGCTGAAGCAGAGAAGAAAATTAAGCTCATGGCCGATGGCATGGATGATATGGAGAACCGCAGCAGGCGGGATAACATTCGTGTTCTCAATCTGAAAGAAAGCACCGAGGGAAAAAACCCCATTCACTTCTTTGAAGATTGGCTGCCTACCGTGCTTGGCTTGGAAGCGACTCCCGGCGTTAAAAGCCGCATCAAAATTGACCGGGCGCACCGGAGCTTGGGGCCGCGGGGTGTGCGTCCCCGCCCGGTGATTATTAAACTGCACAACTCCAGGGATAAACCGAGGATAATGGCTGCACTGAGAGCGACGCCTAATCTGGAACATGACGGGCAGCGGATCTTCATTCATCAGGATTTATCGTCTGCGGTTCGGGAGAGAAGACGAGCCTTCAACGGTGTGTGTCAGGCTCTGATCGAGAGAGGCATCCGCTTCAACATGCGCTTCCCGGCTACACTGGCTGTGAACCACAACGGCAAAGAACACAAGTTTGAATCACGAAGAGATGCAGAAAACTTTCTCAACACGCTGGAAAAGTAAAGCCGGACAGGAGACGCCTTAAGTATGACTTTTTTCATGCTTGATCTGGGAGACTACATGGACACATATCATTAAGGTCTACGTAAGTTTTGTTTTGTTTTCGTTTTTATTATTATTATTATAACAGCAGCTATTGTAATTTGAGAGGACACTTCCACATACTACTTTAAAGGCACAAATGGTGACATGGCTTTACTATGTGCAATTATAATACGTTCAAGGTTTGCGTGGTTATTATTAAGTGATCTCATTATGCTCACTCTTGTAGGTTAACATTTAAGGAGGGGCTCTCTCTGTTCATTATTAACATAATTTGATACCTTATATTGATATGTGGCCGGAATAACAATAGGCATGTAACAAACTTTTTGTTGTGGGGGCGGGGGTGGGATATGGAGTTTTTTTTTATTTTGCTCCAGAAGTGGAAACTGATTTTAGCAGCATGTGCTCCTATAGTACTACCCAGTGGGTAGCTTTTTGTTTTTGTTTTTGTTCTGTTTTGTGTGTTCATATTTCTCATACTCTGGTATCTTCTTCATGTTTACATTATTCTCTGAGTATGAAGAAGGTTCTTGTTGTTTGTGTTCATACCAGCACAGGTCACTCATTTCATGCACCATATAACTCTGTACTGTGCTATGCTCATGGTAAGGGGTCATTTTCATTTAGATATGGATCACTTTTATTTGTTTTATGTTCAATCATATAGTTAATGAGTAGCACGAAAATCATAACGTTAAATGTCAAAGGAATCAACCATGTTGTTAAGAGACGCAAATTGCTTTCCATGCTTAAGAAAGACAGGGTACAGGTGGCATTATTACAAGAGACGCATCTTACAGATATTGAACATTTAAAATTAAAGCGGGACTGGGTGGGTCAAATTTATTACTCTTCTTTCAATTCAAGAAGCAGAGGGGCAGCAATACTTATCCACAAACGTCTTCCATTTACACTAGATAAAGTTGTTCGAGATACAGAAGGAAGGTTTGTTATAATCACTGGGTTTCTATATGGTGAACGGGTTCTTATAGGAAGTGTCTATGCACCAAATACTTTTGATAGCTCATTTTATTCAAAGTTACTGGCTGATATTTCTTCCATATCCCCACCTTATGTAATACTTGGAGGTGATTTTAACTGTGGTCTGGTGCCTGAGATGGATTATGGCCCACCTAAAATCGGACCTCCATCTAAAATGGCAAAAGCTACGATAGAGCTCTGCTCTGATATTGGCCTTTTTGATGCATGGAGAATCACTAATCCACGAGGAAAAGATTTCACTTTTTTTTCTCGTCCCCACCATTCTTTTTCTAGAATTGATTATATCTTTGTTTCTAGACCACTACTAGATAGAACCGGAGCTTGCTCCATTAACACATGTGTTCTCTCGGACCACTCATCAGTCTCTATTGAAGTAATGCCACCTTACCATGACCCTTTTTCTAGACACTGGCGTCTGTATCCGTCTCTTCTTAGCAACCCTGCATTTGTGACTTATTTAGAAAATCAATGGGAACTGTTTATTTCCACAAATGACTCGCCTGAGGTTTCTGCGTCTACTCTATGGGAAACAGGCAAGGCATTTCTTAGAGGGTCCATCATTTCTTACACGGCCGCAAAAAGGAAGACTACATTAGTGAAACAGCTAGAGCTTGAGCGAGATATTGTTAGCTTAGACAGAGAATTTAAAGCTTCTTCCTCCACATCTGTGTTAAAGAAATTAGAAGCAGCCAGATCTGCTTTAGATCAACTTCTAACTCAAAAAGCAGAATCAGCAATATTTTATGCCAGGCATAGACTGTTTGAATCCGGTAACAAACCTGGCCGGCTACTTGCTAGACTAGCCCAGGGCAAAGCAGGGCTCTATGCAATACCCTCGCTCAAAGACAGGAGGGGTGAACAACACTTTGAAACCAAAATGATCAGTAAAATAATGAAAGAGTTCTACCAAAATTTATACTCATCTGAGTGTCAAAATACGTCAGTTCCAAGGAAAAGTTTTTTTGATAATATTAAACTCCCTTCATTATCTGAGGAAAGCAGAACAGATATGTGTAGGCCGATTACGGCCCAAGAGGTCCTGGATACAATTAAATCCTTACAAAGCGGGAAGGCTCCAGGTCCTGACGGCTTTGGTCCCGAGTTTTATAAAAAGATGGCAAAATTTGTGGTGGGTCCTTTAACTAACATGTTTATGGAGTCTTTTGACGGGGGCTCACTTCCACCAACTTTAAATCTCGCCCATATATCTCTCATTTTAAAGAAAGATAAACCCCCTGATCTTTGTGCATCTTATAGACCAATAAGCTTGCTCGGGGTTGACTGTAAAATTTTATCCAAGCTTCTGGCTAGGAGGTTGGAAGAGGTGTTGCCCATCCTGGTGAAGCAGGACCAGACGGGATTTATCAAGGGTAGATACTCTCACTCCAATGTCCGACGGCTCCTAAATGTTATTCAATTCGCACAAAATACAAAAAACAAGGTTCTTGCAGTATCACTGGATGCTGAAAAAGCGTTCGACCGGGTGGAGTGGGAGTATCTTTTCGATGTTCTTAACAGGTTTGGTTTGGGTGCAGGCTTTGTTGAGTGGGTCAAAGTATTATACAAATCTCCGGCTGCGAGGGTCCTTGTGAATGGTTCAGTGTCTGACACTTTCCCCTTGTGCAGGGGTACGCGTCAGGGCTGCCCCCTTTCGCCTTTATTATTTGCACTCGCCCTCGAGCCTCTTGCAGAAGTTATAAGGACCCACCAGGGGCTTTCTGGTGTCAAGTTAGGAGACATTGAATACAGGATATCACTCTACGCTGACGATATATTATTGTTTATTACAAACCCTGAGAACTCCATCCCTACCTTGATATCAATCATTAATCAATTTGGCCAGATATCGGGTTATAAAGTTAACTACAACAAGTCAGAGGCCTTACCATTAGGTGGCCCTGGGCCCTGGGCGGCCCCTGTCAATTTCCCTTTCAGGTGGTCGGTCTCAGGTTTTACTTACCTGGGCATCAAAGTATCAGCAGATATTAAGGAGCTGTACAAACTAAATTTCAAAGTAACCTTGACAAAAATTAAAAGTGACCTTGACAGGTGGTTTGATCTCCCATTGTCCTGGATGGGTAGAATAAGCTTAATTAAGATGAATGTACTTCCCAGGATATTGTACCCTATGCAGATGCTGCCATTAATGATCAATAGGAAAGTAATTTTGGATATTGAACGATTGCTGTCTAAATTCATATGGCACGGAAAGAAAGCTAGAATAAAGATGAAGATATTGCAATTACCAATAGACAGGGGGGGTCAGGCATTCCCTAATTTTCTATACTACAATTGGGCATGTCACGCCCGTATAATATCAGGTTGGCTTAGACATTTTCTACATCAAGGGGAGCCCCCCGTAGATGCTTGGTGCTGCACCCCTCTATCTATTTTTAGCCTTACCTCAACTGCCTTAGGTGAACTCCCAGCAGAGGTTAAAAATAACTTTATTATGCTTAACACACTTAGGATTTGGCGTGATATCACTAAACACATTGGCCGAAGAGAGTTTTCATCAGCGTTACAACCTTTAACTAGGAACAAAGCTTTCCCCCCAGGCATTGGAGTGACTATTTTTGATGATTGGTTCTCAAAGGACCTAAGATTTGTTTCTGATTTATTTGAAAACGGTAATTTCATGTCATTCAATCAAATTCAGAATAGGTACCATATATCACGTAACCACTTCTTTGGTTTTCTCCAAGTGAGGCATTTTGTAAAATCTAATCTTAAATTACCGAATGATCAACCAATGTTGAGTCCTATTGAAAGCTTCCTTCTTCATTTTAATTTGAATACTTTCAATGACAAGAAATTTATTTCTCTCTTTTATGAAAAATTAATGCCTTTTAACTCTGCTAATTCTGACAGAGCGAGGGATCTATGGGAAAAGGACTTGGAGGTTGAACTTAGCACAGAGGCCTGGTCCAATGCTTTTATGTCTGCTAAGAAAATATATACATGCAACAGACTCAGGGAGAGTCAATATAGAATATTACACAGAATGCAACGTACTCCTCAATTTCTACACAAAATTAATCCTGAGATCTCCCCCCTCTGTCTTAAGTGTAATAAAGAAATAGGAACCTACTACCACTGTATTTGGCAATGTCCTTTAATATCCAGATATTGGAAAAACGTCGCTAAGGAGCTTAGTTCAATTTTTCACAAAAAAATTAAGTTGGACCCAGTTCTGTTCCTTCTGAGTATAACTACGGCACAGCTCCCTCTACCCACTGGACAGTTGATTTTATTGTATAAACTTCTGCTTTTAGCAAGACGATGTATTCTGTTCCAGTGGATTCAGGAGAAGCCTCCCTCGGTTACACAATGGTACAGAGAAACTTTTCGTGTTTTTCCTATGGAACGTCTTAGTGCTGTTTTAAAAGGTAACACCAATGCTTTCTATGATGTATGGCAACCCTTTCTTGATTATCTTCCTAATGATCTTGCTGAGCTCTTGCAGAAAGGACGCCCACACCTTGTTTTCACAAATAAATAGTTTGTATAATCTCTTCCTTTGACATGACTCCACTGTAAACAATATGATCCAAATATGTATTTATGTGACCTTTATATCTCATTACTCTTTTGTAACTTGACAAGATCTGTGCTGTGTTGTTTGTTCTTTGTTTGATAACAGAAAATCAATAAAACATAACTGAAAAAAAAAAAAAAAAAAATATATAGATATAGACATTATTTTTATAGTTCTATTGGGGGAAATAATTCTGAATCAGCAAACAAATTGCCATTGGCAGGTTAGACTCTTTTGTCTAAATTCCAATCAGTGCACCCCTATTCATTCTTCTATAATTATTACTGCACACACTAGGATATTCATTGAGAATCTCAAATAAAACCAAGATGACATGCTCAAAGGTAAGTAGAGCGAAATGCAAGGGTTAGGGTCATGCAAATTTTCGATCATACTTTGTGTGCTACCAAATTTATTTTTGTGCTACTGAATTTTTTTGCTTGCTAGCACCAGTGCTACGACTTTAAAAAATAAGCGTACAGCCCTGCACTATTACATCAGTTTATAGTGTTATGTTACAGAGACCGGTCCGACAGGTTTTTAAATCACACACACACACACACACACACACACACACACACACACACACACACACACACACACACACACACACACACACACACACACACACACACACACACACACACACACACACACACACACACACACACACACACACACACACCGCCACAGAATTAACACAGAATCTACTATGTCGGGCTGATCAGAAGATTTTCGAGATGTTTTACTTATAAATTACTTCATATTCAACAGTAACATGTATTTAGCTAACTGAGACTATCAAAATAAAGTGTTGCCTAATTGATGGACTATCAAAATAAAGCGTGACCTAACTGAGACTATCAAAATAAAGTGTGACCTGGGGCGCTTCGGTGGCGTAGTGGATAGAGCGCGTACCATATTGGCTCCGGCCTTCGTTGCAGTGGTCGCGGGTTCCAATTCGACCTGTGGACCTTTACTGCAGGTCATCCCCCTCTCTCTCTCTCTCTCTCTCTGTCTCCCCATTTCAACTCTGTACTGTCTAATAAAGCTTGAAAATGCCAAAAAATTATCTTTAAAAAAATTTAAAAAATAAAGTGTGACCTAACTGATGGACTATCAAAATAAAGCGTTACCTAACTGAGACTATCAAAATAAAGCGTTACCCAATGTAAGATAACTTGTGTGAACGTGGCTTGAGACACTCTCTCTCCGGAATGACATCACAGTTGCTACAAACAGGAAATAGGCAGGAAGAGGCTCAGTGTGTGTGTGTGTGTGTGTGTGTGTGTGTGTGTGTGTGTGTGTGCCGGTGTGTGTTTGTGTGTGTGTGCGTGTGTGTGAGTGTCTCTGTGTGTGTGTGTGCGTGAGTGAGTGTGAGTGTGTGAGTGAGTGTGAGTGTCTCTGTGTGTGTGTGTGTGTGAGTGAGTGAGTGAGAGTGTGTGTGTGTGTGTGTGCGTGTGAGTGAGTGAGAGTGTGTGTCTCTGTGTGTGTGTGCGTGTGCGTGCGAGTGTGAGTGTGAGTGTGTGTGAGTGTGAGTGTGTGTGTGTCTGTGTGTGTGTGTGACGATCTGTGTGTTTCCTGTGATTCACCGCGCCCTCTCTGACCTCAGTTTCACCGATAAGACAAAACGCTGAGACCAACTGTCAAGGGAAGAAAAGAGGAAGATATCTATGATGGTGGACAGACACACACACACACACACACACACACACACACACACACACACACACACACACACACACACACACACACACACACACACACACACACACAGCCTATGGGTAGCATTACCAATGGCTGTAATGCAAGTCATTTAATAACCATTGATGGGGCGCTCCGGTGGTGTAGTGGATAGAGCGCATACAATATTGGCTCCGGCCTTCATTGCAGTGGTCGCGGGTTCAAATCCGACCCGTGGACCTTTACTGCAGGTCATCCTCTCTCTCTCTCTCTCTCTCTCTCTCTGTCTCCCCATTTCAACTCTGTACTGTCCCCCCATAGAGTCTCAGTCCTCTTCACAGCAGACCCGGGTTAGAATCCAGCCCGGGTCGTTCTTTCCACACTGTCTAAAAAAGGCTAAAAGAAAATTAAAAAAATGCCCAAAAAGATTATCTTTAAAATATCACACATGGCTGGTTCAACATCTGGCCTTGTGTTAGTGCCTTTCTCTGGTTGCTAAGCTACTGGAATACATCATCGGACCATTGTGACATCACACTCTCAGGTGACAGAGATTCTCCTCCCGTTCAACAAACAACAAAACGTTTCCAATGTGAAACTCATCACAAACAAACAGACAGAGAGACACTGAAGGATCCAATTATAATAACCAACACCACACCACCTGCCTTGTGGGCGGCAGTGGCGAAGTCGGTAGGGAGATCGCCTCTGGAGTGCAGGGTCGGAGGTTCGATTCCCCGCCTACCCGCCACATGTCGAAGTGTCCCTGAGCAAGACACTGAACCCCAAATTGCTCCCGATGGTTATTGCTCAGCTACTGCCATTGGTGTTTGAGTGTGTGTATAATATGTGAAGCGCCTTGTGACCCTGGTCTGTGAAGGGCGCTATATAAATAAAGCTTACTTACTTACTACAGTACATTCATAGGGCCTGAAAGTCACACTGTACTGTAGACCTATAGTTGTTTTTATTTGAAGCACTAAAAACAGTACAATGTTCAGATGTGTTTTAAATGTAGTTTTATATCTGATTAAATTGTTTAGAATATTATTCATTCGCATTAATCAGAAACTCGTTCTGATGATTGAATGAGTGTTAATTGTAAAAAATTTAAACAGATAAAAGGGAATTTGTGAGAAAAAAAAAACTGATCTCATATAGGGCCCTATATTGACTCATAAGGTGTGTTGGCGACAGGTGCTCACAGCAAGAGTCTCTCTCTCTCTCTCTCTCTCTCTCTCTCTCTCTCTCTCTCTCTCTCTCTCTCTCTCTCTCTCTCTCTCTCTCTCTCTCTCTCTCTCTCTCTCTCTCTCTCTCTCTGCCAGCAGCGGACCCGGGTTCGATTCCAGCCCGCGGTAAAAACTGATTTCACATAGGGCCCTATATTGACTCATAAGGTGTGTTGGCGACAGGTGCTCACAGCAAGAGGCATTGTGTGTTTATATCTGTTTGCATATCTATTGGAAGTAAACGCCAGCAGCGTCCTCCAAACACAAAGGATTGTGGGTAGGATGAGGGCGGATGCAGCGCGTGATGGTTTTGTTTACCTTTCCAGATATCAAAATAAACAGTGTGAGGAACGTGTTGGAGAAGCACGTATCATTGGTAGTGGAGCGAGTAGAGTCCAGCTGCAGCCCCGGAGACAAGTTACCCTGGCGTGACAACAACACCCAGGCGTGACGGAAGCAACTGTGGTGTGTCGGACGTGATTTTTGACTATTTAGCTTCCATGACATGTCTGCTGCTACGTCACTCATTTGCCCTGACCCTAACCACCCAGCTGTGATGCCTGAACCTAATCCTCAAAACAATATAAATAACACAAACTTAGTAGCCTATCGGTCTGCGGTCTTTTTTATTGTTCGACGTGACGTACTCAAGATGGCCGCCGTGGTGTTCCGTCAATGTTCTATCTATATTCTAACCTCTCCCTGTCCCCTCGCCCTAACCCTAACCACCCAGCTGTGATGCCTGAACATAATCGCCAAAACAATATATACCATATCGGCTCCGGCCTTCGTTGCAGTGGTCCAGGGTTCAAATCCGACCCGTGGACCTTTACTGCAGGTCATCCCCCTCTCTCTCTCTGTCTGTCTCCCCATTTCAACTCTGTACTGTCTAATAAAGCTTGAAAATGACAAAAAAATTTCTTTGAAAAAAATATATTGTTCAACTTATCACTCCCCCACTCTCTCTCCGACCTGTAACCTACTAAACTTCCTTCCCTTTATGTCCAAAAATAAAAATAAAAAATTCCAGTCAGGAGGAAAGTTATTGTTTTGGGGGAAATTCTTCAAACTGAAAGCACAATGGATGATGCAGAGCTGAGTTCTGGCCGCATTCCAAATCCCTCCAAATGTTTCAACAGTTTAAACAGAGGGTCAAAGAGTCAAAAACACAAGATAACAATCTGATTATACAAACTGTTTAGCGTGCACTTTCAAACGGTCGGCATTTTATCAAGTGGGAAACTAAAGGGAAGTGGGTCGTATGTGAGCAGGGGTTTGAGAGGTCTTACAACACATGAAAATAGTGAGGCAAATATCACTAAAAATTGTTTTGTTTTCCAGTTTTTGAAAAGTATTCAAATTTGGATGAACGTTAACTAGGCCACAAAACATTGGTTTTTATTTATTTTTAAATCCTTAATTGGTAAACAGCCACCTTATTTATCAGCTATGCTCGACTGGAACTCTCAGTCTTTTAATACCCGATCCAGTGAGCTGCTGCTTTTAAAGGTTCCTAGAGCTCACTCTAAGCTGGGAACAACTGCTTTTAGCTATAGTGCCCCCACCTCTTGGAATGCCCTTCAGAGCAACTTCAATATGACCATTCTCCCCACTTTTTCTTCTTTTAAATCTATGATTTCTGATTTTCACCATCACCACTGCATTTGTTTTAACTGAATTAATTTTTTAAGCTCTTTTATTGTAATTTTTTTATTTCTTTTGATCTTTTTTATCTTGCTAGGATTTTGTGTTTCTCTGTTTTATTCTGTCACTCTGTTGTTATTGTTGTTGTTGTGTTGTTGCGCGCTCGTCGGCGTTGTAAATGAGGGGAACCTCAATGCCTTTCGAGTTTGAATAAATAAAGGTTTCAATCAATCAAGAACAAGGAAATAGAGATTTGTATTTTCTGCTTAAAGGAATACTTCACCCATACGGAACCAGCGTTCTATCATTATCAAATCACTATTATAATATAATGAATGAGGTTTTTCTTCCCTCAGTCTTCCGTTGGCCCAGCTGTCCTGTTCATCCTAACCCTTACTGTGATGTCACAAGAAGGAAACTGTAGGGTTAGACAGTGAGACCATAAAACACTCTTTCTGCCTTTTCTCAGGCTAAGATGATCCGATTTAAAAAAAAATTGCACATTTATACTACATATGATCTCCGAGTTCAATACACCTTCATATTCCAACCGGTGAAGTAGGCCTTTAATACGAGAATGTAACGCTGTGATATTGGGATTTAGATATTTTTTTCATGGACTACTGCAATTGAGAAAAAATTATAATATAACTTGCAGTTTTTCTCAATTTTTAGATAGATTATTTGGTCCAATAAATGCCCCAAAAATTAAAATCAGCTAACAGTTTAAAACTTTTGCAGCAAAATCAAGTTGTTCATTAGGTTTTGAGACCATCGCCGAGAGTGGAGCTGATATTTCCAGGGGTAAAAAGAAAAAAGAAAAATGTTTAGTTTCACCAAAACCCCTTTTACGTAGATTCCAGAAGATATTGACAGTGACTCGTTGTGTGTTCATAAACAGCAAATGGACTTATTGGGCAGCAGTGGCGAAGTAGGTAGGGAGATCGCCTCTGGAGTGCAGGGTCGGTGGTTCGATCCCCCGTCTCCCCGCCACATGTCGAAGTGTCCCTGAGCAAGACACTGAACCCCACATTGCTCCCGATGGTTCAGAGAGCGCCTTGCATGGCAGCTTCTACCATCGGTGTATGAGTGTGTGTATGAATGGGTGAATGTGGTAAGATATGTAAAGCGCTTTGGGGCTGAGAAAATCGGCTAGAAGGCGCTATATAAGTCAAGTCCATTTACCATTTTTTTCCAAGGTTAAGATTAAACTTTGAATCTGACCCAGGTGTAAACAGTTCCCATCTATCTGCTCGTGTATTATCTCTCCACACCTACAATAGAACTGGTTGTGTCGCCTTATTTATCTGTCTGTCGTCATGTACACCTGTCAGATGAGCAGAGAAAATATGTGCATTTGTCTGAACATGCTTAGCTACATGCCTGAGAAGTGTGTGTGTGTGTGTGTGCTTTATTAGACAGTACAGAGTTGAAATGGGGAGAAAGAGAGAGAGAGAGAGAGGGGGGATGACCTGCAGTAAAGGTCCACGGGTCGGATTTGAACCCGCGACCACTGCAACGAAGGCCGGAGTCAATATGGTACGCGCTCTATCCACTACGCCACCGGAGCGCCCCGGAGATAACTAGTTTTAATTGGGTCGTTCAGGTCATGTGACTGACCTCATGGTGTCCCTCACTCTTTTCATTCACAACAAAAGTCTGTAGTTGGAGATCTAGTTAGTAATATAAATATATTGAATCAACAGACAAACAGACAGACAGACAGGCAGACAGACAGACAGACAGGCAGACAGACAGACAGACAGACAGACAGACAGACAGACAGACAGACAGACAGACAGACAGACAGACAGACAGATAGATAGATAGATAGATAGACAGACAGATAGATAGACAGATACAGTATAGACAGAGACAGACAGACAGACAGACAGACAGACAGACAGACAGAGACAGACAGACAGACAGATAGATAGATAGACAGACAGACAGACAGACAGACAGACAGACAGACAGACAGACAGACAGACAGACAGACAGACAGACAGACAGACAGACAGATAGAGTACCTTCAGTGACAGAAACACAACAAAAACCATGTCCCTCACTCTTTTCATTCACGACAAAAGCCTGTTAGTTAAAGATCTAGTTAGTAATATAAAATGGCCGCCGCCCCTTTAAAGGCTCCGCTGACATCTTGACCCCCGGCCCACTGCAGGAGGCTGACATCTGCAAAGAGCTGGGATTGTGTTTAGGGTTCTTTATTGTCCGCAAAAGCAACACTTAGAAACGCCTTGTGTTTAGTATGTTAATGACAACATGGAGCCTCACACTTTCTCACAATAGTAAAGTTAATCCTAAGAAAGAAAGGGGCTTAAAGCGATAGTGCGTAACTTTTTCCTATTTAAAATGAATGATCGTTACATTCAAGCCATCGCCCCAAACAAGTTGACACAAAGTTGATTAAGCCTATTATCAGCTCCCTACAAAACTCTCTCTGTGTTTCTCAGTATGGCAGCGTTTACAAACTGGTGTTCCCCCCCCCCCCCATTTGTTGCTGGCGGGAAACGGGCTCCCATAGAATTGGGGCGACTGTGGCTCAGTTGGTAGAGCGGGTCGGCTGATGATCAAAGTGGTTGGAGGTTCGATCCCCGCCCTGCCACTTGTGTCATAGTTGTTGTGTCCTTGGGCAAGACACTTCACCCACCTTGCCTCGTGTGAATGTCGATAGTTCGCCTGCTATCGGTGTGTGAAAGGTAACGTGGGAAAGGAAAACAGGTCTCCCTTGCAAAAGAGTCTTCGGACTCAATGGGATTTACCTGTAGAAATAAAGGTTAAGAAACAAATAGAATCATGTGCACGCTGTCTATTAAAAAAATAAATAATAATGCATTGATTACGATCTACAATAACACCGAGCAGAGTCAAGCAAGCCAAAACCTCAAATGTCAAAACAACATTTAGCAAACGAGAGATACAGAAACTGCGGTTAAGAGAAACAGAAACCAATCGTCTCCTGCCACTGCTTGTCCCAAACCCCCTTAGGTATTTACAGAACAGTAGGTGTTTATCACTAAAGAGTTATGGGGCCGATTGTCACTTTTATTGCTGTAGTGTGAAACTGGTCCGGCCTGTTTATTGCTTAATGAGTGACACAAACTGTAATGAATGAATATCAGTGCTTTGTGTGTGTGTGTGTGTGCGTGTTTGTGTGTGTGTGTGTGTTTGTGTGTGTGCGTGTATGTGTGTTAATCAAACTGCCACTGAAAAATAAGAAAAAAAATTGTCAGTTTTTTTCATGGTAGGTTTTAAATGGGGGGCGTGGCTTCTCCCCTTATGACATCATGAGGCACAATCCATGATATAAAAATAATTAAAAAAATTATATATATATATACTGTTTATGTACATATAAAGACGTAAAAAATGTTGGTCTAAACACCAAAGTCCAAAACACAACCTGTTCAGTTTAAAATGAATGGAAAGCTATTTAAACACATGGACTTACATTGGACAAGCATAATGTATTACCACAACTACAACTACAATCAACTGCTAAAGATTCAAATGCCTATTTAAAGGAATACTTCACCCATATTCAACCGGCGTTCTATCATTATAAAATCTCTATTATAATATAATGAATGAGGTTTTTCTTCCCTCAGTCTTCCCTTGGCCCAGCTGTCCTGTTAATCCTAACCCTACACCCCAAAATGTAGGGTTAGACAGTGAGACCAATAAAACACTCTTTCTGCCTTTTCTCAGGCTAGGATGAACCGATTTCTAAAATGTTTTGCACATTTATAACTACATAGGATCTCAGAGTTCAATACACCTTCATATTTCCACCGGTGAAGTAGGGCTTCAAGTATAACTTCTCAAATATGTCAACAAAGCATAAATGTAAAACCCTAAAAGCAGAACCGTTTATTTCCCATAAAAGAATAACTTTATACCAGTCAAGAAGTTCCAACTTTAAAAGGTGCTCCGAGGAACTTTCAGTCTGCGCCCCCTTTGGACAAAAGCGGTAGTGTTTTTACTACGCCAGCTGTTGTTCCTGGGTGAGCGTATATACCCATGACAAAGGCATTAAGAAAAACTATATAAAAATAGCATTCTTTGCACTGATGGTCTCGTTTGCTGTTACATGTAATATATGATCATCAGAGGAAAAAATTAGACTGTTTCAGAAATATTTAAAAGTTCCTCGTAGCACCTTTAAAATCAGTAATACCATCGTGTAGAAAAATACTCAGGTGAAAGTGAAATTACGAAAATATTAGCAACAAGAGCCTACGCTGAGTATCAACACTGGATTTGTTTTCAGCACGCACGCACACACACACACACACACACACACACACACACACACACACACACACACACACACACACACACACACACACACACACACACACACACACACACACACACACACACACACACAGTACAGACAGGTAGCAGATAACGAGGAGATATTCACTGATTTTGACAAAAAGTGATTTTGACAACAAGCGTTCTCCATAATAGCTGACGCCACCTTTAACAGCACATTTTTCAGACTATTGTCTTCGGCACATTGTCATTTACACTAAATACTGTGAACCGCGGCACATTCCTCCCTACGGTGCGCATTCCTACACACACTGCACAGCTCTTTCTTTAAAAAACTGATATATACATTACACATAAATGTTAAATGTTATATTTAAGTGTATACTTCTTCCTGCTCCTTTTCAGGCATATCTCAGCAATACAGATAATTTCTTTTTTTTGTGAAAACATAATTTGTTTATTGTATTTCCATGCTTTTCATTTTGTTTTGTATGTTTGATATGTCTGAAATAAATTGAATCAAATCAAATCAAAATATAAATTTTTATTTATATCCTTGACTTTGCAAAAAAAATATATATATATTTTTTTACATCTGACCGTCTTTGTTTGGATAGCTTATTGTTCATATCTTATCTATGTTTATTCTATTCACCAATATACCAACGACATTTTCTTACATGGAAATTACTAAATTAGCTTTATATCTTTCCCGAAATGGATTCTTTCGTAGCCTATTAAACATTTTAATGTGGTAAAGGTAGGTAGGCTATAGTTATCTTTCTAAATTACCTTCTTACTAAATTACTGTAACTGTGGGATAAATACATTCTCCATGATTATTATATCATCATTCTAATGTTGAAAATAGTATGTAATTGTGTAAGTAAATTACAATATGGTGGCCTATCTATCGAATACATTTAGCGAGTTTGAAAAAAAAAAGTACAATATTGCCCTATTGTAGAAAGGTAGGAATAAAGTATAGGTGAATGTACTGCCACAACTCACTTTATACCATCAAAATGTCACATAAAACAACTTAAACACATCAGAATTTCCCAAATAATGTACTTAACGTGCTATATTTTGAATGGCTATATATTGACATAAACTGACCCGATAGGATAACATTAGCGTCTCACAATTTGGCAGTCTTACCTCTCATCCACTCCACCACTTGTTGCGGGCTCCATTTACTCACTGGCTCCATTTTATCCAACGTATTTTAACTACAATAATCCCTTTACTGCTTTAGAACAATTAGAATTTTAAAAAAAAAACAATAAAACCCCGTTATTTGGACATTTTTAAAGCTCCTTTTTCGTGACCGAAAGTTACAGACAGGGTCCAACGGTTTCCAACGGTCCAGCGCAAACTGACGGAGTGAGAAAGTTTACAGGCAAACAAGCCAGCGCGTGGAGCCGGCGTCATGTTACCAGAGTTCTAACCACGCCCCTTATCCATCTCTCCTCCAATCACGTAAGAGTATGGTTAATGATGCCTTCAGGTGCTGTGGGAGAGCAAATATGGCAAGCAAAAATTCCAACTATTCAAAATGTAATTACGACTACCGTAGTCAGAAAGAAGTTGTTGACTATGTTAATTCCGGATAGTCAAACTTAGTTTATATACAGCCTGCCATAAACAAAGGGATATTTTATATTAGCGCTTCATATTTTGGTGATGCCCCCAAATGCACCTTTTGTGATTTAAAGGTGCCCTAAAGAACTTTCAGTTATTGTTAATTTTTGGTTAACTTTTGGACAAAAGCGGTAGTGTTTTTACCACGCCAGCTGTTGTTCCTGGGTGAGCGTATACCCATGACAAAGGCATTAAGAAAAACAATGTAAAAATAGCATTCTTTGCACTGATGGTCTCGTTTGCTGTTACATGTAATTCATGATCATCAGAGGAGAAATTAGACTGTTTCAGAAATATTTAAAAGTTCCTCGTAGCTTCTTTAACTTAGGAAACGCGGTCTGAAATAGTAAAATTCTATATAGGCTATTATATCAAAGGCGGATTTCCCAATAAACCTTTATAAAGATCTGATTGAAAATACTGTAGGTGCTTGTAAAAATTAGTTAAAAAAACAGCTGAACTTTGAAAAACAATCATGGTCAAAATGATCCTAAACTATATATACAGCTCTGGAAAAAATTAAGAGACCAGTCTGGATTTTTCTTAAATCTTCATCTCCACATAACTTATTGAAAATGCTCTTTAATGACAAAAAATTTACTGGAATTTGGTAGAAATGTTGTCTGTAGTTTGTAGAATAAAACCAAAATGTTCATTCTACTCAGACATATGCCTATAAATAGTAAAACGAGAGGCACTGAACATTTGGAGTGGTCTCTTCATTTTTTCCAGAGCTGTGTATTCTCCCAGTCCACTTTTCCCCCTGATTCCCTATGGGCCTCTATACTTATACGCACAGGGTTGTTTTTTACATTTTTAAGCATTTATTTATTCTTGTGTATTTAGTGTGGTGTTGTGGACCATTTATTATACATCTATATATTACTATACAGTGAAGTGATGACAGAAAAAGAAAGAGGGAGAGAGAGACACAAAAAGAGAGATAGATAGAGAGAGAGAGAGAGAGAGAGATAGAGAGAGAGGGAGGGAGGGAGGGAGGGAGAGAGAGAGAGAATGCTCATTAATTTATATTTTTGCTTTTCAATTTTGAGATCGTCACATATTATTTTAGGCTGACTACATCTGACCCCCTTTCTAGACCGGCACCAGTTATGTAATGTAGGGCTCACTCATCAGCTGATCACAGGGGTAAACAAAATGCGTGTCCCTCGCCATAACCCACGTCTCTCTTATAAGGAGAGTTA
This sequence comes from Ammodytes marinus, assembly GCF_949987685.1. Classification (NCBI taxonomy): domain Eukaryota; kingdom Metazoa; phylum Chordata; class Actinopteri; order Uranoscopiformes; family Ammodytidae; genus Ammodytes; species Ammodytes marinus. The sequence continues at coordinate 24,840,836 of NC_137223.1, read as the reverse complement.
AGAAAAAGTGAGATTTATTTTCATAGTTGTATTATATTTCTTATTTTATGTGTGGAATTATTAATCTGCAGGGTGGTATCTGTGGTATTCTGACAGAAGTAAGGCATATCGAAAACCACTAAATATCTGCAAGTTCTCTCCCCTATTAATTTATATTTGCAATATTGGCCTGTGTGTGTGTGACAGTGTGTGTGTGTAACAGTGTGTGTGTGTGACAGTGTGTGTGTGACAGTGTGTGTGTAACAGTGTCTGTGTGTGACAGTGTGTGTGTGTGTGTCTGTGTGTGTGACAGTGTGTGTGTGTTATAAGCTTTATACAAATACATTTAAAAAAGACTGAGGCCCATCCAGATATTCCAAGGCCCACCCAATGTATTTTTTTGTATTGCTTGCATGCTCAAAATAAAGAAAGTCAACCAACCAACAAACAATTAATTTCTGCTTTTCCATCATAAACGTGTCTGATTGGAACTTTGGCATACCTGATAACTTTACTTATTGCTGATTCTATCATTACATTGTCATAGTTCAATAAAAATATATATATTTTTTATTTTAACCTTTAGGCAAAATCACGTTTATTTCTGACAGCTCTTGAAAGCAGCATCATGAATAGGCCGCTACCTGGTGTGGGCGGGGATTTCTGCTGTCATTCCTAGTAAAGTTTATAAGGAGTCCACATAGGCGTGAAGGTGCCTTTAAGGTCTTTGTTTACAGTGGGAGTGAATGTCGATAGTTAGCCTGCTGCTATCGGTGTATGAATGCGAGTGTGAATGGTAACGTGGGAAAGGAAAACAGGTCTCCCTTGTAAAAGAGTCTTCGGTCTCAATGGGATTTACCTGTATAAATAAAGGTTAAAAAAAACAAAAAAAAAAAAACATGAAAGGTGTAGGGATTAGGGATGGTAAAATATGTACATAAGCAAAGTAAAGGTTTAGATGTGTTGTGTTTGTTTTATCGACATTATAGACTATATAAAACGGAATTGAGATGAAAGAAAACCGCTGATAGAGGGGTGGATGGATGGATAGATTGACAGATAGATAGAAAGATGGATGGCTAAATAGATAAAAAGATGGATAGATAGACAGCAACTCTGCACAGAACATTTGAGCAGAGCACCCCCTAGAGGGAGACACTGTCACAATCCAACGTGACCAAATAGATTAAACCTGCAGTGTGTAGAATCTTGGGTTTTATTTCCTAGCAGATTTTGTAGAAAGTAATTATAATATCCATAAGTACATTTAATTTAGTGCATAATAGCCTAGTGCCGTCATCTTGAAAGCGTCATAGTTGGAATGTCATCAGGTGCATTGTTTAAAATTTAGAATTGTTCTTGTCCTTGAAGGCCACTGTAGCTTCTGTTATTATTCAACAGGGGTGGGGTTACCCAGGGAGCGTTGCATTCTAGAACTTTGTAGAACTTTCTTGATGATGTCATATTACACACTGCACCTTTAAGGAAAGAAATACCCAGACCCACGTATCGACAGTACACAAATTTATTTCGTCATTTGCATTTAGAGCTGGTGTTCGGGGAATTCAAACACGACGTCTTTGCCTGTGAGCTTCTTGTAGACACCGGAGAAAGTATCAACCTGAGAAGACACAAATACATTCACTTTAATATGAAAAAACAAAAAACAAACACCAATACTATCCATTTATAATTAACCAAATAATATAAGGGTCAGGGGTGAGAAAATAAAATATGTTTTTCTCTATTTATTTTGCACACACTCAACAAATACATTAACACATGTAAAGATTAAAAGAGTATGTGCTGGAGAGGTCAGAAACCCGAATGGGCTTATCGAGTGACCTCTCCATTATCCTCCATCATTGTCAACTTCAAGAATTATGACAAGTTGTTGACGTAAATAAATACAAATTTCGAGAATAAACTTTGACAGTTCAGGACTTCATGATCTGGCTTCAGTAAAGAGATGGAGCCCCTTGTCTGCCTTATGACCATAGCAAAGATGCAGCGTTTGGGTTTTAATAAAGGCCTACTTCACCGGTTTGAATATGAAGGTGTATTGAATTCTGAGATCCTATGTAGTTATAAATGTGCGAAAAAAATTGAAATCGGTTCATCCTAGCCTGAGAAAAGGCAGAAAGAGTGTTTTTTTAACCCTATATTTCTCTTTCTCGTGACATCACAGAAAGAGAAATATAGGGTTAAAAAAAACGTACTTTGTAAATATTACTGTGATGTCTTTTACTGTGACATCACAGTAATATTTACAAAGTAAGTTTTTTTTTAACCCTATATTTCTCTTTCTGTGATGTCACGAGAAAGAGAAATATAGGGTTAAAAAAAAACACTCTTTCTGCCTTTTCTCAGGCTAGGATGAACCGATTTCAATTTTTTTCGCACATTTATAACTACATAGGATCTCAGAATTCAATACACCTTCATATTCAAACCGGTGAAGTAGGGCTTTAACGTTTTGCTTACGAGGTATTGACCCTGGAAGCTTCAGTCGGTCATTATCTTTCAAACTCTACCGCTGTCAGGAACTCTACCGTTTATTCTAGTCATTTCACTTTTATTTCCAAAAATGTAGTTCTACTTTGTTCAACATTTGGAATTTTGTGATGTGCATAAGTAAAACAAATCCTCTTTTCTCCTCACCCCTGGCCCTATTAATATTAATAATAATAAATATAATTGATTTATATAGAGCCGTCTCTTGTTTTTCTAACAGTAAATAACACATTAAAGTTATCTATAGTTCTTTGGAATCCGCTATCGAGTCGACTTATCAGAGTTGCACCAACCAGTGATATATTCAGATGAGCAGTCATTGGGGTAAAGATAGTTTAAACACAATGTGCACTGCATGGTTTAGCCCCCCAGTCACGGCCCTTGTGGGACTCTGGGAAGATGTAGGAATATGCAGGACGCCCGTCCTCACCGACCGACGGCCGGGGACGGAGCTTTCTCTCCGACATTGTGGAACGGGAATGTACGTCTTAGCTCAGAGAGCTACGCTCCCATACGCCACCAGGACAGAGCCAGGAGACTAGCTCCTGGATGACCATGTCGGGTTAAAGGACACTGAACCAACCAATGACTGAGCAGCTGAAGAGAATACTCGCTTCTGATTGGGCAGTGAGAGATTTTTCTTTAACTAGTCAGACTTGATCACTTCTTGTTTAAATGCTTTCAGTCAGTTATAAAGTATTATCTTATCCCTTGGATCTAGTAGAGTTCTATATTTGAAAATAATTCACTGATCGGTGTATTCATTTTTATTAAGGTGAAGTCAGCGAATTGGGAGAATACTTGTCAAAATCACTTTTTGCGAGTATCTCACGAACCGCTCACTGTCCATACCGTGTGCGCTAATAAAGTATTTCTAAACTGGCTTGGTTTACAGATCCTAGACTGTGTATTAACTATTAACACATGATTATTCTTTTTCAGCTCACAGCACAGACAGGTAGCGGATCATGAGGAGATATTCACTGATTTAGACAGCAAGCGTTCTCCAGAATCACTGACTCCACCTTTAACACAGACGCTGATGCTCTTTTATGTCTGCTCATTTCACAATGAAAACCATTATGTCTTTTTAAATGTTGTTCTTAAAATCAACATCATTGTAAATGTGGGTCACATCTCAATTTAAAGGCCTACTTCACCGGTTTGAATATGAAGGTGTATTGAAGGTGTATACTTTGTGTTCTACATTGTTCTGCTGTGCCTAGGCTGTCTATAAACAATGGATTTTATTTTATGTCAGCTAAATTCAGTTCAGTAGCCTTTAACATATACACACATTTCTGATATTTACAATGAAAACCCAATGCATTTTTAAAAATATTGTTCTTTAAAATCTAGACTCACTTTGTGTTCTAAGTGGTTCTGCTCATTCATTATATTATAATAGTGATTTTATAATGATGTGTGATTTAGAAAGCTGGTTCCGATTCATTACATAATACTGATTTTATAATGATAGAAAGCTGGTTCCGTATGGCTGAAGTATTCCTTTAAACATAAAAAAATCATAGTATAATTAAGTTGTATGTATGTATAGATCACAAATTGTATAGAGATTATATGGATTACATGATGCGAATATAATAAATATTTTTATTTTTTTACTATGGAAAAGGGGTAGGATTAAATAAGTGTATACTTCTTCATGCTCCTTTTCGGGCATGTCACATCAATACAGATAATTATTTTTGTGAAGTCTTTTAAACATAAATTTTGTTTGTTGTATTTTTGTGCTTTTCATTTAGTTTTGTATTGTTTTTGATGTCTGAAATAAAATTTAAAAAAAAATGAAACGTATTGTTATCTGGTATAAATAAAGGTTAAATGAGATATGTGAACGTACCTTGTGTTCTACGTTGTTCTGCTGTGCCTTGTCCAGGTGCACCTTGATGAGGCGGCTGGCGTCCAGCTTCACGCGGATTCTCTTTCCCACGATCTCACTGGGGAACACCAGGTCCTCCAGGATGGCGTTATGCACAGAGGTCAGAGTACGACTGGGGGACGCACCAACGAAGAAGAAGACATGTTAATATAAGAGGCACCAACAAAGAAGACATGTTATTAACACATCAAAACCAGGGTTGTAGCTAATGTGAAAACAGCTAATAAACGAATTAGGCTGCAAATACTAAGATCAGCCATTTATCAAATAAAAAGAGGCAAACATTCTCTCATCCATCCTCACAAATGTTCTTAGTTTTACATACATTCACAACAGGGTTTCAAATTCAAAAGTGAGTAAATATACAAAAACACACATTTCATGATAAATCTAGTATAAACAGGTAATGTGCACTGCATGGTTTAGCCCCCCAGTCACGGCCCTTGTGGGACTCTGGGAAGATGTAGGAATATGCAGGACGCCCGTCCTCACCGACCGACGGCCGGGGACGGAGCTTTCTCTCCGACATTGTGGAACGGGAATGTACGTCTTAGCTCAGAGAGCTACGCTCCCATACGCCACCAGGACAGAGCCAGGAGACTAGCCCCTGGATGACCATGTCGGGTTACAAACACACACACACACACACACAATTATGCTTTAAAAAGGTGGAGTCAGCTTTTCTGAAGAATGCTTGTTGACAATATCAGCGAATCTCTTCTCATGAAAAATCTAGTGTTAATACACAGCCTAGGATCTGTAAACCGGTATGTAAACAAAGGGGACCCACTGTAGCTAGCAACATGCCAGTCAACAAGAGTATAGGCTGTGAATTAACACTGGACACAGTACAGTTGTGTGGAGATATTCACAGATTGTACTAGGGATGTCCATGGTTAACCGTTAAGAAGATCTTTAACCGGTTAATACTAAAGGTTTAAAAAAAAATTAAATTCATCTTAATTTCTCTCAAATCCGGACTCTTATTTTGATATGGCAATGGCTACCCGTCCCCTAAGCCTGTGTGTGTGTGTGTGTGTGTGTGTAAATTTCAGTCACTTATTGCACTTTCTGCTCCTACATTCGCATACTAGACCTCTTCTCACAACAGACAAGGTGCCATGTGAATGTCAACATGTAGGTATTTAAATTGGCTACTGGTTTCTGAATTGTTTTTAAATGAATAAACAAAAAAGGTTGGGAGCCCTGCTATAATGATTCATGTATTTCACTATAAATAGGCTACACACACTCATACTGCCATCGGTGTATGAGTGTGTGTATGAATGGGTGAATGTGGTAAGATATGTAAAGCGCTTTGGGGCTGAGAAAATCGGCTAGAAGGCGCTATATAAGTCAAGTCCATTTACCATTTTACATTAAATCTTAACGGTTAACCGGTTAAAGAAAAAATACTAAATGGCCATCCCTAGATTGTACCAGAACATTTGTAGACAAGTATTCTGCAGAACCACTGACTCCATCTTATTTAAAGATCAGGAAAGCGTGACTGACCTCCTGGGACGCTTCTGCTTGTTCTTTGTGCGACTTTTCCTGGTGGGTTTGGGCAGAATTCTCCTCTGAAAAACAACAGCAAACGATTAACATTCAATCAGGATTCACACACACACACACACACACACACACACACACCTGAACTGAAGTAAATCTATTAACATTAAACATCCCAATCAAGTCACTGATACCCTGGCTCAAAGATAGTGTTGCTGATTATCATGTGGATGCAGACTTATCGGTTTGAGTTACATTTTTCCGAGAAAAGGAGTCTCCATCATTTAGGATTACTGTTAACAGTGCAAAACATCAACGTATACGAGTCATTGGTTACGTTGACATGTCATTTCAAACATTTAGCTCAGTTATTATAATAGAAAATGACGGTCAGTCAAACATGAATAACATGGAAAGAGAAAATAGTCAATTCACAATACATTTTTAAATAAACACTCAATATCTGACTTTAAACAGTTCAATCAAAGCCAGATATGAGGTAATGTGCACTGCATGGTTTAGCCCCCCAGTCACGGCCCTTGTGGGACTCTGGGAAGATGTAGGAATATGCAGGACGCCCATCCTCACCGACCGACGGCCGGGGACGGAGCTTTCTCTCCGACATTGTGGAACGGGAATGTACGTCTTAGCTCAGAGAGCTACGCTCCCATACGCCACCAGGACAGAGCCAGGAGACTAGCCCCTGGATGACCATGTCGGGTTACACACACAAGATACATTCATTTCACATCAACACCCAGAATTCCTCTTATAGCAGGTCGGTTTATATGTGGACCAGTTCACTTAACTTTCTACATTGTTGAAAGATGACAAGGTTATTTAGTTAATTTGTTTAATGCCTTTCTGTCTTTGCAGCGCTAAGCACCTTATATTTTGATTACTCTGGTCATGTAATCTAAAGATGAATATATCTGTGGCTTTGTGTCTCCAACGCTTCAGGAATGCCATCGGCAGGGGGCGCCCTTAGCTCAGTTGGTAGGGCGTCCCCCTCCCGGGCCGGGCCCAGCAGCAGACCCGGGTTCGATTCCCACCCGCGGTCGTTCTCTGCATGTCACTCCCCTCTCTGCCCCATTTCAACTCTGTCTCTACACTATCAATAAAGCATAAAAATGCCCAAAAAATATCTAAAAAAAAAAAAAAAAGGAATGCCATCGGCCTTCAAGTACGTCCATAGACATTGGCTGTGTTCGAAAAGCCCTACTATCGTTCTACACTCATTTTTCAAACGGCATGGAAGGTTTCTGTATTGCTTCTGTATACTTCAGTGCAAACGGTCCGACGAACCTCGCATACACAATGGATGGTTAAGTAGACAGTATGTAGTATACACAATACACATGTTGAGTATGTAGGAGGGAGGACGTTAGTAGGGCTTTTACAACACAGCCATTATTTAAACTTGTAAAACCCCAAAACCGACCCATCTCCCTCATAGAGAGCCAGACACAGCGAGGCAGACGCAGCGAGGCAGACAGCGAGGCAGACAGCGAGGCCGCCATGTTTCTCTCTCCTCACCTGTGCGACGAAGACCACGTGCTTTCCGCTGAACTTCTTCTCCAGCTCTCGGACAAGACGCACCTGGATCTTCTGGAAGGATTTCAGCTGAGGAACCGGGACGAAGATGATGATCGCTTTCCTGCTGCCACCAACCTCGATCTCCTACAACACCAGATGGACAAATAGTTGATCTGAATGATACGTTTTCTATTCAATAATGCTCATAAAACATGTCATGATTACTCTAGAGTTAACAGAATAAAACAATGCACGTCATGATTAATCTAGAGTTAACAGGTTATGTGACCTCGCACTCTTGCAACAACAGATAAACAAATTAATATTGTTTATCACAACACGTTTTCTATTTCATTATGACAATCAAAAAAAATGCATTTCATGATAAATCTATTATAAAAGGAGACAATGTGCACTGCATGGTTTAGCCCCCCAGTCACGGCCCTTGTGGGACTCTGGGAAGATGTAGGAATATGCAGGACGCCCGTCCTCACCGACCGACGGCCGGGGACGGAGCTTTCTCTCCGACATTGTGGAACGGGAATGTACGTCTTAGCTCAGAGAGCTACGCTCCCATACGCCACCAGGACAGAGCCAGGAGACTAGCTCCTGGATGACCATGTCGGGTTACAAACACACAATACATTCATTTCAAACATCTAAATGGTTTCAGAAAATAAAAGGCACTTCGGCAAAAACTGCTTGACAAAATACGCTCTTTAAGAACTTTAGAAAGTGCCTAGAATGCAGAAAGAACAGGTCAAGGTGAGTAGAAGTGTTTGTACCTTTGCTGCTGTGATGTTCAGCTCTCTCAGCTGAGCCTTCAAGTCAGAGTTCATCTCCAGCTCGAGCAGAGCCTGAAGGAGACGAGGGAAATTAGTGGAAAGATTAACAAGAATTTCAAAATAAAACAAGACAATGCATTCACCCAGAGCAACTTCTAAGTTCTTATTTCTTTCTACATGGCAGAGAAAAACCTGATTACTTCATCTATTGACACTTTAAACAGTTTAATCAAAGCCAGATATGAGGTAATGTGCACTGCATGGTTTAGCCCCCCAGTCACAGCCCTTGTGGGACTCTGGGAAGATGTAGGAATATGCAGGACGCCCGTCCTCACCGACCGACGGCCGGGGACGGAGCTTTCTCTCCGACATTGTGGAACGGGAATGTACGTCTTAGCTCAGAGAGCTACGCTCCCATACGCCACCAGGACAGAGCCAGGAGACTAGCTCCTGGATGACCATGTCGGGTTAACACACACACACACACACACCCCTCAACTCAAGATATTCCTCTTATAGCAGGTCTGCTTATATGTGGACCAGTTCACTTCATTTTCTATGATTGGAAAACACAGAGAATAAACTGTCATAATGAAAACCTGACAAAGCCATTTGACTATCTTGTTCATAAACGATGGTGTCAAGACTTCTCATTTTCATGACACTGGCAGATCAAGTTAGCATTCACACTGTAGAATTACCACATGGGTAAGTGGGTAAGTGGGCAGGTGTCATTGATACTGAACATATTCTTGGGCCAATTTGCATTGTACTTTCTGCATTAGTTTACTAACTGCAGTACGTATTGCACTTAAATCAAGCTTGATTTTGTGATGCTTCTGTTTAAGTTTGAAGCTAGCAACTTGGAGTGACAGAACTAAGGTAAGTAAGTAAAATGTATTTGTACAGCGTATTTTCACAGACAGTGTCACAAGGCGCTTTACAATGTGCATAGAAAATAAAAGCATGGTAAAAATACTACTCAATAGGTCCAAGAATAAACATAACTTTAAACCACAACAGATACAATTGGCAACATGGTAATTACATGAATGAAAAAAGAGCAATTTGGACAATTCAACCACAAGCTCATAGTTTTCCCCACACACTGTACAGAAGCATAAATGATGTACAAAGTGTTTTGTTTCTTACCTGGGAGATCCCAGACTCGAACTCGTCGGGCTTTTCGCCATTAGGCTTCACTATTTTGGCGCTGGTACTGAACATGGCCGCAGTCTCTACAATACAGAAAGAAACAATAAAGAAACCGGTGTTAGTCTTTCATTTGACAGCTTTTAAAACAACTTTAAGACGAGAAATCATCCCAAGAAACGTCTTTCAAAACCAGCATGAACTGCGCTAAGCTAAATGCTAACATGGGGCCAACTGTCAATGGAGAGCGGGTATGGCAGGATAATTACGTGGTAGGGAGGAATTAACAGTTTAATTCAACATAAAATAAGAGTAATATACAGCGCTACACGTGTCCAGTCTTTCTGTATGATCTAGTTAATGCTGCCTTAACACATGCAGGGCCCGCTATCAACATGAAGCGATCCAACGTAGCCATCCATCCTCATTTTACAACCGCTAAATTAAGTGTTTTAAAACCGCCATCCGGCCCTACAACCGACATAATCTAACGTATCACAACCTTAACATGCTTTACGATGGGTTAACACGCGAATAAAACAACTTTAAAGGACATTTTAGAGCAGGAATAGCAGTGCAGTGAAAAACGGCACGACTAACCTGTGTCAACGACGGCCAAGGAAGAGGCCGGAACATCGCGAGAGTTGAATACATCGAATGCCGGGGTTTACGTGGAGTCACGTTGCTATCGCGAGAACGTCATGACGTTGCCGCTTGCGTGCGGGAGTGATAAGTACATCGCGAGATTTGGCGACATTTCTTTCGGGATTTCCTTGTTTTGCTACTTTTCAGGTGTTGAACTTGACAAAAAACGAGAATTAGAAGACTACAGTAGGTTCTAAAGTAGTCATATATATCAATAAGATGTTTCTGGGTTTATATTTTGCTCTTACGATTCAAATCAAGCAAAAATAGCCAGTTAAAGACGTGTTTTGCTGGGAATTTGCACCACATATGTAGGATTGTCCACCAAAACCCAGTCATATTTAGTGGTATTCTATGTAAACACTGTCTTAGCTAACACAACGTTGATGTTCAGATTGACTGGTTTGTTCAGAGCAGTGCGTAGGACGGTTTGCAGTGCGGCATCGGCAGCAGGAGCCGAAGAAAACATGGCGAAAGGAAAGTTTTTCTACGCCGTAAAGAAAGGATTCAAGCCCGGAGTCTACAAGTCATGGTGAGGACTGTTTATACTTTGAATATCAGCACGTGTGTGTATAAGAAAAACCAGTCCTTCATCTCTAGAAGTGCGTTTTCTTTAGGGGGAGAGAGGTGCTATATCCCATTCAAAAAAATATGGAGATTTTAATGTGTATTTGATATTTTAGCCAAAACAAAAAACCCAGATAATAAATAACTGTATTTGCTTTTTGATAACAATCCAATCTTCAATTCGGCCTAGAAGAAATTCATAATCATGCGCCTATTTGATTGATATTTCAATTTTGACGTGTGTGCGTTTTCTTTGGGAAGAGTAGCTAGCTGCACATGCCAAGTCCAATTCAGATATCGAAGGATTTTAAATGCGTCTTTTGAAATTTCTGCTACAACTAACAAACTAGTTAAAAGATAACTTGATGTGTTTTATAATAACAATGCGCTCTTCAATTCGGCCTTGAAGAAATTAACGAAAATGGTCTTATTTGAAAATTATTTAATTTTACCCCTATCAACTGACACTGATAGCAGGTGGCAGGGGCCGATTTTAGTCAATCTGATGCCTTGTCAAACACATGCACGTTTCATTTAATTTAATTTATTTATGGCTCTTGACCATAGTAACATGGTGTATGGAGCACAACACATGCACATAATAACAGAACAAAACATTATAACAAGTTCAAAATAACCTTCAATATACTTTTTTTTCCCTCCACGTAACTTGTAGTACACACACACACACACACACGCACACACGCACACACACACACACACACACACACACACACACACACACACGGATCAAAATAAACGTTGATCGAATCGAACGTCTCGTCTAGTTTCTATGGTGACTGACTGCCTCTCGTTTCTTTTACTTAGTTGTCTTCACTCTTGTCGATAGATATAAAATACGTATTATAGATAAATAAGCTGCTGTTTATTGTAGCCTTTAAATTAAATTTGCCTTTTATTTCAACATGAATTTCAAGATGAGGAGAATTCTCGCTCTGATACTGCTTTTTGATGAGGAGTTTTGTGGTCCCGCTATCACGACGACAATACATCCTCGAGCAAGGAGGAGGCTAGCTTTTGGGTAGCTTTTGGCTAAATGTTATTGCCGACTTTTTTACCTGTATTTCAAATATCGTTAGCCTCTTCTTAGCATAATTGCCTAAATCACATTTATTCTACTCTACATCTACTCTATTCTACATCTAGCCTACTTTTCGTTAGCCTAATAGCACAATTGCCTAAGTCATATTTTAAGGGTTATACTTGTAGGCCTAGGCTATATTGAGTAAAGTATAGAGTAAAAGTAGAGTAAATATGATTTAGGCAATTATTCTATGAGGGTAACGGTATGTTGTTTTTAACATTTTACCTTGGTTTTTCACTGTGGTTTTTAGGGATGAATGTAAGACCCAGGTGTTCAAATTTCAAGCGGCTTCCTACAAGAAGTTTGCGTCAGAGAAAGACGCGTGGGCGTTCATCCGAGGAGTGGGCCCGTCTGTTATCCCGCATGTGGAGAAAGGTAAAATGTTTCAGACCAATACAAGGCTTTTAGTGTTGTGTGTAAAACCCCCTAAACAACTCATTTTACAAGTTAGAAATAATAATTTTATTTATTTATCAGATTAGAAAGTACCGAAGATTTTTTTTTTTTTTTTTTTTATAAAATATTACAGTCAAACGTTTCTACTGAACATATTTTCGATATCATTTTATAAATCAAAAAATATTAATTAATTAAAAAATGCATTTCAACATGTTAAAAAAATTAATATCATGAATCAGATAATTAACAACATATGAACAAATCCTTCTGTAAATAATCTTCAGAATATAGTGCTGAGAAAGATTCTGGAAGGTTAAGTTGATGTACATGCTTTAAGAGTTGAGATTTCTGGTTCAGAATATTGAAAAAAAACTAATGTTGAAATAATAATAATAATAATAATAATAATAATAATAATAATAATAATAATAATAATAATTCAATAATGGTCATTTTGGAATTTATGTTTGAGAGAAGAAATGTTATGGATGCAAAATATCCCAAAAATCTCAAAACTGACCAGTTCTTGTGTGTTTGTCTTTTCCAGTGTCTGAGGTAATAGAGCCTGCTGTAGACTTACTGCCTAAGCGAGGTCCAGAGCCTCTGCAGTACATTCCCCTCGGGAAGAAGAGAACTCACTCGGACACGGAGCCGGAGACACAAACCAAACGTGTGAAACTGGCAGAAAGCTCAACTACAGAAACCTCCGACGCATTCACATACATGGGTAAGATGATGGTCTAACGCACATGCGTTATTGGGAGAGTGTGTGTGTGTTTGTTTTAGATTTGCGTAGCCTGCAGTAGTTTACAAAACATATTTACTCGACATGTAATTCTTAGTATTGAATAATTCTATCATCATAAATCAAAACTAAATTATTTCGAGGAACCTGGAACCAAACGTACAGACTAGAATATGTCATGTAAACAGCAACAACAGTGAAACAGTAACTTTTTCAGGAAGCTTTTCTAACTTCAGACAGTGTTCCAGGGATCACATTTTCCCTGTGAGGAAAGTTTGTTCATTCAGTTATGAGAATATAACCTTAGAAAATGTACTTATTTCCTTTGACACACCCAAAGTTACACACTGCAGCTTTAATGTCTGTTTATGTGTCCCTGTGTGTTTAGGAGACGCTGTGGTTGTTTACACTGACGGTTGCTGTTCGAATAACGGAAAAGTTAACGCAAGAGCCGGCATCGGAGTTTACTGGGGACGAAACCACCCACTGTGAGAGAACACACTCGCTCACTCGCTCACTCGCTCACTCGCTCACTCACTCACTCACTCACTCACTCACTCACACACACACAGTCACACTCACTCACTCACTCACTCACTCACTCACTCACTCACTCACTCACTCACTCACTCACTCACTCACTCACTCACTCACTCACTCACTCACTCACTCACTCACTCACTCACTCACTCTCACACACATGCACTGACACATTTGTTGCTATTTTTCTATCAGAAATGTAGCCGATCGGTTGGTGGGAAGACAAACCAACCAGCGGGCAGAGTTACAGGTGAGCATTAATAACAATGTTAAATTCTGCAGTGGTATCTATGTATATAACATGTATATTATTTACGTGTGTGTGTGTGTGTGTGTGTGTGTGTGTGTGTGTGTGTGTGTGTGTGTGTGTGTGTGTGTGTGTGTGTGTGTGTGTGTGTGTGTGTGTGTGTGTGTGTGTGTGTGTGTGTGTGTGTGTGTGTGTGTGTGTGTGTGTGTGTGTGTGTGTGTGTGTGTGTGTGTGTGTGTGCGTGTGTGTCAGGCCGCGGTTAAAGCCCTGGAACTGGCCAAAGAGAAGAACATAACGAAGCTGGTTCTCTACACTGACAGCAAATTCACCATCAACGGTAAGAGACAGTTTGCCATGTTGCGCCGCCATGTTTCTACAGTAGCTCAGAGCGGACAAACTTAATGGCCTTACACGTTTTTATATATAGTGGGCGTCCTGGTGGAAATGCACCTGTTGGAAGACCAAGAAGAAGAAGAAGTACTATAGAATAAATAACTAAATACATCTTCACCTCATCACTTGATATTGTGGAAAGACTTGAGGCAGTGGTGGATGATGCCATCTTTAGTAACTATAGCTTCTTGTCCTTGAAGGCCACCGTAGCTTCTGTAAATTCTCCCGAAGAGAGAGGGGTTAGCAAGGGAGCGTTGACATCTAGAATCTCACCACTATTTGACTCTAAAATACACCTTTTACTACACACTGTGTCTTTAAAAGTCAACACTGTGTATCTGTTCAGGTGTAACGAGCTGGGTTGGATAATGCCATCCATTTGGAAACATTGGTATAATTGTGTCCTTTAACGTGTGTGTTGTATGTCTTTGAAATGGACCTCGAGTCTCTTGAATAAAGCTGATTGATTGATTGATTGATTGATTGATTGATTGATTGATTGATTGATTGATTGATTGATTGATTGATTGATTGATTGATTGATTGATTGATTGATTGATTGATCAGGTGTAACGAGCTGGGTGAAGAACTGGAAGCTGCACGGCTGGCGGTTGAAGTCTGGAGGTCCGATCACAAACAAAGACGACTTCATGAAACTGGACAAACTGAACGCACAGCTGGACGTGGTCTGGGTAAATATATCTGGGTTACTATAGAGACCAGAATCAGAGTCCTTAAACCTGCAGTGTGTAGAATTTGGGGATTTTTTTCATAGCAGTCTTGGTAGAAAATAATTATAATATCCATAAGTACGTTTAATTTAGTGCATAATAGCTGAAATTTTTTTTAGAATTATTATTTTTCCCCTTTAGAAAGGGTCTCTTATATCTCCGTATTTCTCCATACCATGGACCAAGGTATGGGTGCCGCCATTTTGGAAGCATCATGGTTGGAATGTCATCAGGTGCATTGTTTAGAATCTAGAATTGTTCTTGTCCTTGAAGGCCACTGTAGCTTCTGTTATTATTCAAAAGGGGTGGGGTTACCCAGGGAGTGTTGCATTCTAGAACTTTGTAGAACTTTCTTGATGATGTCATATTACACACTGCACCTTTAATTGTCATTGTAAATTGTAGCAGCATCCAAGTATACACACAAACACAAAATATGAATAATAGTAAAAAAAAAAAGTAGTGCAGGGCAGACCAGTCGTTTTATAAAACAGTTCAAAATACTTATTTTGTCATAAGATCCAGAGTATAGCCCGCCCTAACATTAAAGGCCTACTTCACCGGTTGGAATATGAAGGTGTATTGAACTCGGAGATCCTATGAAGTATAACCCTACATTTCTCTTTCTGTGACATCACAGTAAGAGAAATGTAGGGTTAGACAGTGAGACCATAAAACACTCTTTCTGCCTTTTCTCAGGCTAGGATGATCCGATTTCAATTTTTTTTGCACATTTATACTTCATAGGATCTCCGAGTTCAATACACCTTCATATTCCAATACACCTTCATATTCCAACTGGTGAAGTAGGCCTTTAAATGACTTATCTTTAATTTTGGATTGATAAATATGCCTATAACTCTTTTCAGATGCTTTACTATCATTTCATTTTAGATGGTTAGAAAGAATTGTGTGGATTTGGGTTTACAGGAGCTATAAACGATTCTCCCTCTCTCTCTGTCTGTCTGCCTCTCTTTTTCCCTCTTTCTTCCCTCTCTCTTCCCCCCCCCCTCTCTCTCTCTCTCTCTCTCTCTCTCTCTCTCTCTCTCTCTCTCTCTCTCTCTCTCTCTCTGTCTGCCTGTCTGTCTGTCTCTCTTTCTTCCCTCTCTCTCTCTCTCTCTCTGTCTGCCTGCCTCTCTTTTTCCCTCTCTTTCTTCCCTCTCTCTCTCCCCCCTCTCTCTCTCCCTCTCTCCCTCTCTCTCTTCCCCCCTCTCTCTCTCCCTCTCTCTCTCTCTGTCTGCCTGCCTCTCTTTTTCCCTCTCTTTCCTCCCCCTCTCCAGTTGCATATTCCAGGTCACGCCGGTTACTTAGGAAACGAGGAAGCGGACAGACTATCCAGAGAAGGAGCTGTGAAGCCGTTACCAGAGCAGAATGTAGACACAGACAGTTAGATATAGTGTGTGTGTGTGTGTGTGTGTGTGTGTGTATGTGTGTGTGTGTGTGTGAGTGTGTGTGTATTCTGGTTCGTAAGACTTTTCAAAGCTTTGAAAGTTTTTTTATTATATTTCCTTTAACAGAGTTTCTGTCCAAACCAAAGCTGCTTTTGTGTTCAGAGTTGATTGTAATTTGTCTCTCTGTCCATTGTAAATAAAGTTTAAGTTTATCTTTAAATTCCCTGCTTTTCTGTATTTTTTATTTTTTTTTGTATTTTGTGATGGTTTTTTTTTAAGGAAAGGAAATGAGTAGGGAAGAGCTTGGGAAGCCAAATTGACAGTTAAAGGCCTACTTCACCGGTTTGAATACGAAGGTGTATTGAATTCTGAGATCCTATGTAGTATAAATGTGCGAAAAAAATTTAAATCGGTTCATCCTAGCCTGAGAAAAGGCAGAAAGAGTGTTTTTTTTTAACCCTATATTTCTCTTTCTCGTGACATCACAGAGAGAGAAATATAGGGTTAAAACAAAACTTACTTTGTAAATATTACTGTGATGTCTTTTACTGTGACATCACAGTAATATTTACAAAGTACGTTCTTTTTAACCCTATATTTCTCTTTCTGTGATGTCACGAGAATATATATAGGGTTAAAAAAAACACTCTTTCTGCCTTTTCTCAGGCTAGGATGAACCGATTTTAATTTTTTTCGCACATTTATACTACATAGGATCTCAGAATTCAATACACCTTCATATTCAAACCGGTGAAGTAGGCCTTTAAGTTTGATTTTTGTTGTAATATATCAAGTTGCCCAGTAGAGGGAGCCACAGGGCAATAGTTAACAATGCAGATCACAGGAAGAGAGACGCTCTTATTTCATCATAACATTGCTGCTGACGACCCAGCACTGTTGAAAGGTTGCCAGTTTATTTTAATATACACAAACACAACTGAAAAAATGTACTTACAGTCCCAAGAGTTAAGACTAAACGAAGGAGTAGCAGCTTTTAGTTTTCATGCACCAAATATCTGGAACAAACTCCCAGAAAACTTGAGGTCTGCTGCAACCCTCAGTTCTTTTAAATCGAGTCTGAAGACTTTTCTGTTTCCATTTTAACCTGTATACTTTTTATTTTATTTAAATGTTTTACTTCTTTTCATTCGCTTTTAAATGTCTTCTAATGTGTTTTATGTATTCTAATCTTGCCCCTGTAAAGCACTTGGAGTGGCCTTGTGTTTGAATTGTGCTATAGAAATAAACTTGCCTTGCCTTAATAAAGTTTGAGAGATGTACTACCCACTGTACAGATAACTCTCTACCCTGCACCCAAACCTGACCACTTCACCATTTAGCGCCTCCGAAACAAGTTATTTCTTGGCAAATATATCGGTGCCGAAATTGGCAGACATTTTACCATCTAGAATCAGGCATTTCTGTTAAGGTGCTGTTGAATGCAGGACTTTCACCTGTGGTTGAGTATTTTATTTACATTGCTACTTTTACTTCAGAAAAGTACTTTCTTTAGCACTGCTACCCGTCCAGACCTACTGTAACTCCAACCTCAACCTGCTCTGTCTGTGTGTGTGTGTGTGTGTGTGTGTGTGTGTGTGTGTGTGTGTGTGTGTGTGTGTGTGTGTGCGTGTGTGTGTGTGTGTGTGTGTGTGTGAGTGAGAGAAACAGAAATTTAATACCCTCTCCTCCTCCTCATATTCTAGTGCCCGTTGGATCTGTCGGTTGGTCTGTAAGTATGTAACCTCCATTGTATCTTGACTGTGTGTGTGTGTGTGTGTGTGTGTGTGTGTGTGTGTGTGTGTGTGTGTTTGGTTCGGTTGGTCGGTCTGTGTGGATGTTACAAAATCAGGGTTTCCTGCCCTGACCTGCAGGGACTCGCAACCATCGCCGCGGGCAACACACACCAGCGCCTTCCAAAGGTGAAGGGTCATTCTGTACAAGCTTCATTAGCAACAGCCTACTCCTCTTCAACACACACACACACACACACACACACACACACACACACACACAGGCCATATTTATCAGCTAGACGTGTGTGTGTGTGTGTTGGCATTAATCCACTGCTGCCCTGCTTGAGGGGAAGAAGGCAGAGCTCACTGTAGAGTAACTTTAACAAACCAGATATTAGAAAGATTCTTTAGTAACAACTTTTAGACGGACAAGTGTCTAATATAAACCACAATCTATGATGATTTCAGGAAATATAGGAACGGATATAATTTTTTTTTTCTTAACCTTTATTTATACAGGTAAATCCCATTGAGACCGAAGACTCTTTTGCAAGGGAGACCTGTTTTCCTTTCCCACGTTACCATTCACACACACATTCACACACCGATAGCAGGCTGACTATCGACATTTACACGAGGCAAGGTGGGTGAAGTGTCTTGCCCAAGGACACAACAACTATGACACAGGTGGCAGGGCGGGGATCGAACCTCCAACCCTTTGATCATCAGCCGACCCGCTCTACCACCTGAACCACAGTCGCCCCATCATTTTGATCACAGCCACAAAATAACCCTTGTCCAGTTCTATCACATCTGAATGTCAGTCTTAATGCTTGAATGAATGGTCGTGGAAAGTTTAGTTGTTGGAAGTGCTTTAGAAGTTGAGATGTTTTGGTTCAGAGTATTGAAAAAAAACTAATGTTGAGATAATGTCCGTTAAAGATGGTTGTATAGGAGAAATAAACAGACGCAAACAGACAAGGTTTAGTCAAATAAACACCTGAATGTACATGTTGGACCTTTGATTTATACTAGTTTGAAAGAAGACATGTTATGGAAGATAAGTAGACAAAAATCTCAAAAGCTACCTAATATGGTAAGAGTGGGGGCGCCCTTAGCTCAGTTGGGCGTCCCCCCCATGGGCCTCGGCCAGCATCGGACCCGGGTTCGATTCCAGCCCGCGGTCGTTCTCTGCATGTCACTCCCCTCTCTGCCCCATTTCACCTCTGTCTCTACACTATCAATAAAGCATAAAAATAGAAAAAAAAAAAAAATCTTTAATATGGTAAGATTTCGGACAATTTAGGAAGCAGATTATTTGTCATAACAGCCAAGAAATATTTATTTATTTTTTGGCTGTTATGGCAAATGTAAGTTATCAACTGGCAAAGTTTCCTGATGATATCTTTAGTATAAGTGCAACATTAGACCATATTCAAAAGTTCTCGAAAGGCCGAAGACCTAAGAGAAAAACTTAATAAACCAGACATTACAACATCTTTAGTAAGAGGCTATGTCGATATTTAGTCGAACAAGCGTCTATATAATGAAATAATCTACATTCTCTTGCCCATAGGGGATGGAGAACTCACTGACACCACAAACTGTTCGATATAAAGTGCTCGAGGTTCTTAAGTAAACTTCATCCAGACATTCAGACGCTTGACAACACACTAACCCCAGACTATGCTACTGCTACCGCTAAGGACACTCCAGCCTTAAAGGAATACTTCACCCATACGGAACCAGCGTTCTATCATTATAAAATCACTATTATAATATAATGAATGAGGTTTTTCTTCCCTCAGTCTTCCCTTGGCCCAGCTGTCCTGTTAATCCTAACCCTTACTGTGATGTCACAAGAAGGAAACTGTAGGGTTAGACAGTGAGACCATAAAACACTCTTTCTGCCTTTTTTAAAAAGTTTTGAGTTGCAGAGCAGGGGCGCCCTTAGCTCAGTTGGTAGGGCGTCCCCCCTCCCATGGGCCTCGGCCAGCAGCAGACCCGGGTTCGATTCCAGCCCGCGGTCGTTCTCTGCATGTCACTCCCCTCTCTGCCCCATTTCAACTCTGTCTCTACACTGTCAATAAAGCATAAAAATGCCAAAATAAATATAAAAAAAAAAAAAAAAAAAAGGAGTTGCAGAGCAGATTTCAAACTTACTGAGGTTATCACCAAGTGGCTGAGTTGTTCATGTCTGTGTGAGTTAAACAGTAGAAACAGTTTTTTGAAGGCATCCAAGAGGGTTAAAGTCTTACCTTGCTCCAGTGATGTATCGTTGTACTTTTGGACCGTGTGTGTGTGTTTGTGTGTGTGTGTGTGTGTGTGTGTGTGTGTGTGTGTTTGTGTGTGTGTGTGTGTGTGTGTGTATTTGTGTGGCTACAGGTGCAAGGTGAAACAGGTTTTAAACTTTTACCTGTAAGACTTACAGTGTAAGTTATTCTTTCAAGTTGTAGTTGCTGAGATCATGTCTGGAGTGTCTGGAGTAGATTCCAAGCCAATGAGGTCACTGTGTAGACCTAATGACATCATATGGAGTCTGGAAATTATTCTGATGAAGTGCTTAAAAACGTCACGTTCGCTTGGTGCATTAAATCAAGGACTGAGATTCTAACCCGTAAGCGTGAGAGCTATTTATATTGTTACGTTATTTCACCAACGTTTAGCTAATCAAACCTGGCCCTAACCCTACTTCACCGGTGGAAATATGAAGGTGTATTGAACTCTGAGATCCTATGTAGTATAAATGTGCAAACATTTTAGAAATCGGTTCATCCTAGCCTGAGAAAAGGCAGAAAGAGTGTTTTATTGGTCTCACTGTCTAACCCTACATTTTGGGGTGTAGGGTTAGGATTAACAGGACAGCTGGGCCAAGGGAAGACTGAGGGAAGAAAAACCTCATTCATTATATTATAATAGGGATTTTATAATGATAGAACGCTGGTTCCGTATGGGTGAAGTATTCCTTTAAAGTCAAAGAGAGCCATGTCCAAGTCGTTGAGTTAATGTCTGAATCATTCGGCAAAACAGAACATTGCTCTTTTTTTTAAGATATTTTTTTGGCATTTTTATGCTTTATTGATAGTGTAGAGACAGAGTTGAAATGGGGCAGAGAGGGGAGTGACATGCAGAGAACGACCGCGGGCTGGAATCAAACCCGGGTCCGCTGCTGGCTGAGGCCCATGGGGGGGGGACGCCCTACCAACTGAGCTAAGGGCGCCCCCGCTCTTTCTTGCTAATGAAAGATTTGAGTGCCATCTTTCATCCAGACCAACATGCGGAGCAAATTTAAATTGGCAAGTGGCAGGTCTGGATTTCCAGGCTATGAATTAGTGGCAACCTGGAATAAAAAAAACAATAAAAAAATTATAGACGGGGCGCCCTTAGCTCAGTTGGTAGGGTGTCCCCCCCCCATGGGCCTCGGCCAGCAGCGGACCCGGGTTCGATTCCAGCCCGCGGTCGTTCTCTGCATGTCACTCCCCTCTCTGCCCCGTTTCAACTCTGTCTCTACACTATCAATAAAGCATAAAAAACGCCAAAAAAATATCTTAAAAAAAAAAAAAAAAAATGATAGATTACAATGGGTTATATTATATGAACAAATTGGTGTCTTTTCCATGACAGCTGTCTTTAAATGGCCAGATCTCGTCTGCTACACACATCACGTTTGATAAGATCAAAAGCAGTGTTTACTGTTCAGTGTTTACTGTTTACTAAGGTTTTTCTGTTTTTGCTGGTATTTCAGTTTTTCCCAGAGGAAAGGCGTTTTGCTAAAGTAACCCACTGATTCACTCTGAGAGGGTCACGAGGTCGGTCCAATTAGGAGCTGAATGTTTTCAAAAACACCACGGCAACTGTTTATTTTTTCGTCTGTGTGTGTGTGTGTGTGCGCGTGTGCGTTTGTGTGTGTGTGTGTGTGTGTGTGTGTGTGTGTGTGTGTGTGTGTGTGTGTGTGTGTGTGTGTGTGTGTGTGTGTGTGTGATAAATATGAATAAATCAGAAGAATTTAAAAAGTCCTGGAGGTCAGAAGGGAACAGCCAAATATCCTCATTAGGAAACCAACAGATTAAACTTCAAAACAGAATATCCCATTTCTACTTTCTCTTACCTATTTTTTTTTTAAGATATTTTTTTGGGCATTTTAATGCTTTATTGATAGTGTAGAGACAGAGGTGAAATGGGGCAGAGAGGGGAGTGACATGCAGAGAACGACCGCGGGCTGGAATCGAACCCGGGTCCGCTGCTGGCCGAGGCCCATGGGGGGGGGGACGCCCTACCAACTGAGCTAAGGGCGCCCCCTCTCTCTTACCTTTTTGAACAGTTTTTTTTCTTCCATAACATGTCTTCTTTCATACTACAGAAGTATAAATAAAAGGTCCAAATTTGACTAAACGTTGTCAGTTTGCATCTGTATATTGCTCCTATACAACCATCTTTAACGGACATTATCTCAACAGTACTTCCTTCGTGATTTTCTCTACTTATGACATCTATTGCAGCATGTCCGTCCTGGGAGAGGGATCCCTTACTCTGTCGACTCTCCCTGAGATTGCTATTTTTTTTAAAAATCCCAATAAAGGGTTTTTTACTGGGAGTTTTTTCTCAGCCGAGCTAAGGGTGTAAGGGCAGAGGGTGTCATATTGTATCATACTGTATGGAATGTAAAGCCCACTGAGGCA
>NC_137223.1:24793280-24795780 GCF_949987685.1 Ammodytes marinus | reverse complement strand
CTTCTGACCCGGATACGAATAACGCCGGTCGGGAAGTGATTCTGTTTTATATATAAAGTGGAAACAGAATTAAAAACGATTAAACAGATTATTTTTTTAATCTGTCTGTCTGTCTGTCTGTCTGTCTGTCTGTCTGTCTGTCTGTCTGTCTGTCTGTCTGTCTGTCTGTCTGTCTGTATGTATGTCTGTCTGTCTGTCTGTCTGTCTGTCTGTCTGTCTGTCTGTCTGTCTGTCTGTCTGTCTGTCTGTCTGTCTCTCTCTCTCTCTCTCTGTCTGTCTGTCTGTCTGTCTGTCTGTCTGTCTGTCTGTCTGTCTGTCTGTCTATCTATCTATCTATCTATCTATCTATCTATCTATCTATCTATCTATCTATCTATCTATCTATCTATCTATCTATCTATCTATCTCTCTCTCTCTCTCTCTGTCTGTCTGTCTGTCTGTCTGTCTGTCTGTCTGTCTGTCTGTCTGTCTGTCTGTCTGTCTGTCTGTCTGTCTGTCTGTCTGTCTGTCTGTCTGTCTGTCTGTCTGTCTATCTATCTATCTATCTATCAACAAGTTATCACTGAATTTAAAAAAGGTGCACTGAGGAACTTTCAGTGTGTGTTAATTCCAGCGTGCCCCCCCCCCCCCCCCACCCCTCCCCCCCTGGGCAGAAGCATTAGTGTTTTTACTACGCCAGCTGTTGTTCCTGGGTGAGAGTATAGTATACCCCCATGACAAAGGCATCAAGAAAAACTATATAAAAAAAAATAGCATTCTTTGCACTGATGGTCTCGTTTGCTGTTGCATGTAATTTATGATCATCAGAGGAAAAATTTGATTATTTTAAGAAATATTTAAAAGTTCCTCGTAGCATCTTTAAAGTGGCACCATTTCATCTCTGTTTTCTCCACACTGTCTAATAATAAAAAGCATAAAAAAAAATGCCAAAAAAATTATCTTTAAAAAAATGAAATGGAAAATTCAACAGGACTACTCACCATAATATGCTGAGGTTGGGATGGTGGATCGAGGGGAACCAAGTCTATTACATCCACACATGTTGCTGGCTGCATTGCCTCTCTCTCTTCCTCACTGTCTGTGTCCCAATCAGACGTGTAGCAAACCGATGTGTCACTCACACAACTCTGAGGTCTAGAAGAGAATTAGGAAAATAAATAAAACTCCTCACTTTCCATTTCCTCAAAACTTGAAATTTCATTTATTTAATGAAACACACACACACACACACCACACACGCATGCATGCACGCACACACAGCACACACACACACACACACACACACACACACACACACACACACCACACACACACACACACACACACACACACACACAAGGCAGAGGGGGGCCCATCAAAAAAAAAAAAAAAAAATTTATTTTTCTTTTTTTTTTGAACAAGTTAAATGTGTGGCCCCGATCTTCGAAGGCCCTGAACAATGCCATTCCAAAAAAAGAAATAATTGACTGGCTTTTTTCTCCCCCTGAACCTTGCAAGGAGATCCGGGGCCTGCGCATTACTAAGCCATGTATGCGGGAGAGAAAGCAGGAGCAAGCCGACATTGAATTGAACTGGTGGCGAAAATAAACGCAGCGATGTTTCTATGGGGATATTTAGCTGTACAGAAATAAGTGCTGGCAAAGCTAGAACAGTTTAAGACTCCACATCACTGTGGCAACACAACCTTCTATCAGCTCAGACAGCGCAGAGAAAAGTCTGATGAATGCATGAGAGTGATGGCTATGCACAACTGTAAGGTCAGTGTGTGTTGTATTTTTTCGTATTCAAATAAACAGTTGTTTATTTTTATAGTGCGCATTGGCATCTTTGAGCAAAATACCCCAACATTTTTCATTGCACCTCCTGTGACACTGGCCAGTGACCACCTTCATTAAGACATTTTCTGGGACAAAACACTGCTAAAAGTAATGATTTGGTCATTCATCAATGAAATATTGTGGAGTTGTCTGGCTCAGAGAGACATGTGTATTGTAAGACCGCCTTTCAGGGGGCCCATCAGGACTTTTTGTATAGGGGCCCAGAATTTGGTGCTACGCCCCTGCACACACACACACACACATACAAATCCTCCTACCTTTCTAGTACCTCCTCCTCTGTTGCTGGCTGCATTGCCTCTCTCTCTTCCTCACTGTCTGTGTCCCAATCAGACGTGTAGCAAACCGATGTGTCACTCACACAACTCTGAGGTCTAGAAGAGAATTCGAAAAAAAAAAAAAATTCCTCACTTTCCATTTCCTCAAAACTTGAAATTTCATTAATTGTGTTAAATTTATTGACAGCTCTCGACCATACAGCTCCAGAAAATATTAAGAGACCACTCCAAATGTTCAGTGTCTCTCGTTTTACTATTTATAGGCATATGTTTGAGTAGAATGAACATTTTGGTTTTATAATATAAACTACTGACAACATTTCTACAAAAAAAATTTGTTTTACCAATAACTGTTGGTCTTGTCTGACCTCAAAAGCGAAATCAAGA
>NC_137223.1:24784773-24787273 GCF_949987685.1 Ammodytes marinus | reverse complement strand
ACAATGAACGAGTCCGGGTCTGTGTGTGTCTGTGTGTGTGTGTTCGCGCAAGCGAGATATTGCAGACACACTGTCGGTAGAAGTGAAGGGTGTTAACCCCCGAAATAACATCCTTGGAAGGACAGTATAACAGTAGACGCTTATGGACCAGCCATGGACCTATAGAGAGCGTGCCTGGCTTTGCGGCGACGTGATGACGTACATGGGGTCAAAAAAGTCCCATGTACGTCATTTTTCGAATCCGAAGGAAAAAGTTTTTTTTCAAATCTTAGTAAAGTTCTAAAATGATTTACAATACAAAACATTTATTAAATTGCCGATATTTAACATATTGCAATTTTTTTCAATATTAACACCAGCATATATGTGTTCCTTAACAACATAGTGATTTAATTCAGCTTCTATCTCAAAAAACAAGTAAAAGGGTGCAGTTACACTTTAAAGAGCATTTTCAATAAGTAATGTAGAGATGAAGATTGAAGAAAAATCCAGACTGGTCTCTTCATTTTTTCCAGGCAGCTGTATATGTAAACTAAGATGAGCGAATGAACTAGGACCTTTAAAAGTTACTGGTGAACCACTCACTCACTCACTCACTCACTCACTCACTCACTCACTCACTCACTCACTCACTCACTCACTCACTCACTCACTCACACACTCACTCACTCACTCACTCACTCACTCACTCACTCACTCACTCACTCACTCACTCACTCACTCACTCACTCACTCACTCACTCACTCACTCACTCACTCACACACACACACACACACACACACACACACACACACACACGTTTTGCAGTAAACAAAGTGTGTGTGTACAGTAGGTGGATAGTCACTACAGTACAATACAGAGTCTTCATAATGTTTCTCTCTCTGTTTCTCCCTCAGGGGCCGTGGGCAGTTTGTGGACCGCAGGAATAAACAGTTACACCAGGTAGGAGCCACACAATGAAATGACTGTGTGTGTGTGTGTGTGTGTGTGTGTGTGTGTCTGTGTGTGTGTGTGTGTGTGTGTGTGTGTGTGTGTGTGTGTGTGTGTGTGTGTGTGTGTGTGTGTGTGAGTGTGTGTGTGTGTGTGTGTGTGTGTGTGTGTGTGTGTGTGTGAGAGAGAGAGTGTGAGTGTGTGTGTGTGTGTGAGTGTGTGTGTGAGTGTGTGCGTGCGTGCGTGCGTGCGTGCGTGCGTGTGTGTGTGTGTGTGTGTGTGTGTGTGTGTGTGAGTGTGTGTGAGTGTGAGTGAGTGAGTGAGTGTGTGTTTGTGTGTGTCTATGCTTGCGTGCATGCGTGTGTGTCTGTCTGTGTCCATGGCTGTGTTTGGAAAGCCATACTAACGTCCTACTCATACTAATTTTTGACGTCAATTTGAGTATGTGACGGTTGTGTGTGTTGAGTTTGTGTATGCGAGAAATTCCCGGATGAGTACTAACTTCCGGGGAAGATTTTGGGTATGGATCGATTGGATACTTTTCCTACTCAACCGCCCCCCCCCCACAATGCATTGCGTCTTTTCAAACGACAAGGAAGGTTTTTTTTTAAATTCTTTATTTACAATTCTGCATTTCCTGCACAACACAGGACTGTATGTACAAATCTAGTTCGATATGTTATCAAACCAGTAAGAATATTTAGTGTGGCAGTTTATAATGTATTAATTTATTTAAGCTTTATTTAAAGCTGGGGTATATGATTTCTGATTGGTCAAAGTTAACATGAGCTGTATACTTTGACCAATCAGAGCAAGGCTCCGATTCTCTGTTCTTATTGGCTGTTGGGACTGTCCATTCACTTTGGCACCGACGTTGTTGGTGTGTAGAGCGTGTCAGGGAGGCACCATAGGGGGAGGGACCAAAGAGAACAAGTGGAGCGGTTGAGGTATTTGAATTCGAATCTCTATCCCAACTGCTATTTTTTCCCCAAATCCTCCACCCCAGCTTTAATCTCAGTAGATCATTGAGAGCAAGCAATTTTACAATGTCAAGAATATACCGCTTAAAGACCGACTTCACCGGTGGAAATATGAAGGTGTATTGAACTCTGAGATACTATGTAGTATAAATGTGCACACATTTTAGAAATCGGTTCATCCTAGCCTGAGAAAAGGCAGAAAGAGTGTTTTATGGTCTCACTGTCTAACCCTACATTTTACCATGTGTGACTTCACACATGGTAAAATGTAGGGTTAGGATTAACAGGACAGCTGGGCCAAGGGAAGACTGAGGGAAGACTGAGGGAAGAAAAACCTCATTCATTGTATTATAATAGTGATTTTATGATGATAGAACGCCGGTTCCGTATGGGTGAAGTATTCCTGTATACAGCGCATAAGAATTACAAAATCAAATCAGTAAAATTGGGCCATAAAAAAAATATACACACACACACACACACACACACACACACACACACACACACACACACACACACACACACACACACACACACACACACACACACACACACACAAACTCTCATACACATACACACTCTCTCTTTC
>NC_137223.1:24757273-24759773 GCF_949987685.1 Ammodytes marinus | reverse complement strand
ATGAGAAGCTTCCAGCCATATCTAACCATCAAATATTAACGTATTAAAGATGGAATACAGGAAATTAATAATCTCCCCGTTAACAAAGAGCTTTTAACGGCTACGAAAGACTAACGGCTTCCATTCACACTTCCTCCTCAATCTTAACCTCAGCACTCTCTGTCCCACTGTCCCCACATCCCAAATCACATTTAAAACTGGGGTGGAGGATTTGGGGAGAAAAATGGCAGTTGGGATAGAGATTCGAATCCAAATAACCTCAACCGCTCCACTTGTTCTCTTTGGTCCCTCCCCTATGGTCCCTCCCTGACCCCTGCTCTACACCAACAAAGTCGTGCCAAAAGTGAATGGACAGTCCCAACAGCCAATAAGAACAGAGAATCATCAGAGCCTCGTTCTGATTGGTCAAAGTGTACAGCTCATGTTCAACTTTGACCAATCAGAAATCATATACCCCAGCTTTAATTATTATTACTAAGATATTTTGGATGGACAGAAAATGCATAAAATGTTCCCAAATTCCCAACACATCCACATTCACACACATAAGACATCCGGGTCTTTCTAACCATCCGAAATCTGACCACAAGAATCGGGACATCCTAAATCTTTTTTCTACCAAACTAGATTGACCCTGCGTTCCAATCCCCATACTTCCCTACTATATATTTAGTATGCCAGAAAAAGATTTAGTATGTCCCAACACATGTGCGTCAATTGTAGTATGCTGCAAATACATAAATGCTCCACTAACTCCAATAGCATTTTGGAGTATTCGTCTTTATTCTAGACATTTCTTGACATAATGAAAAAAATAATCTTCCTCATCTGATTTTTTTTTCTCTCCTGTCTGTGGCCCTAAAACTCTTCTGTGCTTTAGTATGTAGTGTAGTAAAAAGACTAAAACTCTTCTGTACTTTAGTATGTAGTGTAGTAAAAAGACTAAAACTCTTCTGTACTTTAGTATGTAGTGGAGTAAAAAGACTAAAACTCTTCTGTACTTTAGTATGTAGTGTAGTAAAAAGACTAAAACTCTTCTGTACTTTAGTATGTAGTGGAGTAAAAAGACTAAAACTCTTCTGTACTTTAGTATGTAGTGTAGTAAAAAGAAAGAGTATGTGATTTGGAACCAAGAACCAACCTCAGCGATTTTTACCAGCATCCAATAAGGAAGTGACCACAACTGTAGTAACCAGGAAGTGCCACTAGGGGGGTGGAAGCAGAAGACAGCCATCTCTCATTGACTCACTTGTTAAACAGGCCGTTTTCAAAGTCTTATTAAACCTATTTACAGCCTGGGCCACAAAACCATTTTGGTCTGTATGTTTAGGCCATATCTCCATGACAACACTGAGGGGGGTGAATTTTTTCGGACCATGCCAGTTTTTATTTTATCGGAGGTTAAAATGTATTGGCGCGATCTCTTGAGTGACAGCTCTCCGCCCGTTGTAAATGGTAAATGGACTTGACTTATATAGCGCTTTTCTAGCCGATTTTCTCAGCCCCAAAGCGCTTTACATATCTTACCACATTCACCCATTCACACACACACTCATACACCGATGGTAGAAATCGTCCCTCACTTTGCCTCGGAGGTATACGTCAGCTATCTCCCTCCCCCCTCACAAAATGGCGACGCGCACAAACCAGGATTATTGGATGCCGTGTGAATAACTGAGGTCAGCCCGGAAGCTACGTCCATATTATTTACTATCTATGTTTGGAACGCAGGGAGTAGACAGCATGTAGATTGAAACACAGGCTAGATAATAAAAGGTGTTGCAATGCATTATGGGAGCTGTAGTTGTTCGCTGTTAACACTAATCAAACAATCTTCTTAAAATGACAATGTGTTCGACTGATTTGCCCCAGGCTGACAAGTTGACGTCTCTTTCCTCCTTCCGTGCCTTTTAGTTTCCTACACACACACACACACGCACGCACGCACGCACGCACACACACGCACACACACACACACGCACGCACACACACACACACACACAGAGACAAACACACACACGCATGTATTCAGACTCACGCACGCACGCACACACACACGCACACACACACACACACACACACGCATGCACAAAGAGAGAGAGACACACACAAATAAGCGCACAAAGAGAGAGAGACACACACACACACACACACGCACGCACACACACACACGCACACACACACAAACACATACACAGACACACACACACACGCATGCACAAAGAGAGAGAGACACACACACACACACACGCATGCACAAAGAGAGAGACACTCACACATAAGCGCAAAAAGAGAGAGAGAGACACACACACACACACACACACACACACACACACACACACACACACACACACACACACACACACACACACTCCACCGTCACGTCGACAAGGCGGATTATACATTTTCAGACCGAGAGCGATCCAGATATGATCAAGTATTTATGTAAGCCGCACAGCACGCTCCTCTCAACAGCTGTTTCATAACCAGAGTGTGTGTG
>NC_137223.1:24719771-24722271 GCF_949987685.1 Ammodytes marinus | reverse complement strand
GAAGGAGAGGAGAAAAGAGTAGAACAGTATCCCTGCGTTCCAAATCACATACTCTTTCTTTTTTACTACACTACATACTAAAGTACAGAAGAGTTTTAGTCTTTTTACTACACTACATACTAAAATACAGAAGAGTTTTAGTCTTTTTACTACACTACATACTAAAGTACAGAAGAGTTTTAGTCTTTTTACTACACTACATACTAAAGTACAGAAGAGTTTTAGTCTTTTTACTACACTACATACTAAAGTAGAGAAGAGTTTTAGTCTTTTTACTACACTACATACTAAAGTACAGAAGAGTTTTAGTCTGTTTACTATACTACATACTAAAGTACAGAAGAGTTTTAGTCTTTTTACTACACTACATACTAAAGTACAGAAGAGTTTTAGTCTTTTTACTACACTACATACTAAAGTACAGAAGAGTTTTAGGGCCACAGACAGGAGAGAAAAAAAAATCAGATGAGGAAGATTTTTTTTTTCATTATGTCGAGAAATGTCAAGAATAAAGACAAATACTCCAAAATGCTATTGGAGTTAGTGTGGACATTTATGTATTTTCAGCATACTACAATTGACGTGCATGTATTGGGACACCCTAATTCTTTTTCTGGCATACTAAATAGTAGGGAAGTATGGGGATTGGAACGCAGGGATGGTTTTGGGTGAAGGGATAGAGGGATGAAAGAGAAACGAGAAAGAAAGTGTAGAGATGAGTTAAAGGTGGAGTCAGTGATTTTTGGAGAACGCTTGTTGTCAAAAAATTTCAAAATCAGTGAATATCTGTCTGTCTGTCTGTCTGTCTGTCTGTCTGTCTGTCTGTCTGTCTGTCTGTCTGTGTCTGTCTGTCTGTCTGTCTATCTGTCTGTGTGTGTGTGTGTGTGTGTGTGTGTGTGTCATGGCCTTAAAGAAGAGAGAGAAGAAAAGGGAAGAGTTGAGTAGTGGGGAGGAGGGATGCAGATGTCAGAAAACAGCTTACGTAAGTGTGAGTAACACACACACACACACACACACACACACACACACACACACACACACACACACACACACACACACACACACACATACACACCAGGAATAGTCTTCTTGTGCCCTGAATTCGACTCAAAACTTTTTTTAAATGCCGCTGTTGGCTAGAAGCTCCCACTCTAAGTGTTGTATTGATGCATCATTCATTCAAAGGGTTGTTGCATAAAACACACACACACACACACACACACACACACACACACACACACACACACACACACACACACACACACACACACACACACACACACACACACACACACACACACACACACATATTATTATATATTGGGATATTGCGTCACAAACGTATTCATGGCCACAGCGAGAGGCGTTTTGGCTAAAATCTATTTAATCCAAGAAATAGGAGAGAATGTTAGCATTTTCATCATGTTTTTAAAAACTAAATGTCTCATAACTCAGACAATTAACAACATATGAACAAATCCTTCTGTAATAACCTTCAGAATAGTGCTGAGAATGATTATGGAAAGTTTACTTGATGTAAGTGCTTTAGAAGTTGAGATTTGTGGTTCAGAGTATTGAAATGAAATAACTAATGTTGAGATAATGTCTGTTAAAGGTGGTTGTATAGGAGAAATATACAGACGCAGACAGACAAGGTTTAGTCAAATAAACACCTGAATGTACATGTTGGACCTTTTGATTTATACTAGTATGAAAGAAGACATGTTAGGGAAGATACATAGCAACTCTGCCACACCCACACACACACACACACACACACACACACACACACACACACACACACACACACACACACACACACTGCTGTATAGAAGTTTATGGAAGCTGTATTGTCTTTTAAAGGCGTCAAATTAGCTGTGTGGTCGAACTGTCTTAAAAGGGCTTTCGGGGAATTCAGCTTTTGCATTTCCACGAAGGCGAGGGAAGACTGCAAGAGCTACGTTAAGAATACGTTTTAAAAGAGAGGGAGAGAGAGACAGAGACAGACGGATAGATAGATAGATAGATAGATAGATAGATAGATAGATAGATAGATAGATAGATAGATAGATAGATAGATAGATAGATAGATAGATAGATAGATAGACGGACGGACGGACAGACAGACAGACAGACAGACAGAGATATATAGATAGATAGATAGATAGACAGAGACGGAAGGAGAGAGTGGGAGAAAAGTCAAACTTAGTTCAACAAATCTCACACATCCAAAAAACCATGTCTTGATTCAGACCCTCCACACACACACACACACACACACACACACACACACACACACACACACACACACACACACACACACACACACACACACACACACACACACACACACACACACACTGATGACTGAACACATTACATAACAGTTTCTTCTCACATTTGGAAAGAACAACTTTTTTCATGGCGAATACAGTGATTTTCCAGAGCTGTGGCAAAACGTTCGCTAGTTTAGACTATGAAGAGTAAAACCTCAGGAACA
>NC_137223.1:24691898-24704398 GCF_949987685.1 Ammodytes marinus | reverse complement strand
TATAACTGATTTAGGCCCCAACTTTTAAGCCCAATTTCAGAGAAACACAAAGAGTTTGGGGGGTAGTGACAAATTGGGCGTTCTCGCGAGTCTACCCAAACTATCTCAGTGAAATCCATCGTTGTTGAGGCTTTTGATGCATAAACTAATGCTTAATAGAAACTTTGGTCAAAACCCTAAGCATTAAAAATTATTGAATTATTGCAATGTATTGAATATTTATTTGATATTGTAAATTTTTGTCAAAAAAGTACCATTGTACAATGTTACTGCCACTCATTCACTGCCAACAAGTTGAATCTACTATATGAATGAATGAATGAAAACCTTTATTTAAACAAACTCGAAAGGCATTGAGGTTCCCCTCATTTACAACGCCGACGAGCGCACAACAAACACAACAACAACAATAACAACAGAGTGACAGAATAAAACAGAGAAACACAAAATCCTAGCAAGATAAAAAAGATCAAAAGAAATAAAGAATTACAATAAAAGAGCTTAAAAAAATAATTCAGTTAAAACAAATGCAGTGGAATATGAATTTACTCGTAATTAATTTCACGTTCTACTTGACTAATACTGTATCATGATCCCCCCTCTCTCTGTCACTGTATAGGTGGTGTGGAACCAGCATATGCAGACTCGGCTGAAGAGCTGCCCATGGGATCTATCAAAGTGCCTATCCTTATCGTTCCCAAGCCTGGGGGGGTCCCGTCCACAGGAATGGAGTGCCCCCCCTTTCAGGACTTTAAGGGGTCCCACCACATGTTGGGGTCGCAGGCTGGAGGAAGAGCGCATTCACTGGATGATTCCCCGTCCATTAAGCAACGTGTGCTCCTGCGGCTGAATGAGAGGAAGGGCCAGGAGGCTGAATCGGCCATGACTCAATCCCTGAACCTCCTCAGCCCGCACAGCAAAGGCAGCACAGACTCCGGGTACTTCTCCCGCTCCGAGAGCGCGGAGCAGCAGGTCAGCCCGCCGAACATCAACGCCAAGACGTACGAGGAGATTATGTTCGGTCGGACTTGGTACTCCCGTCCCAACTCCAAATCCAGACAGTCTATCGCGGTGGGGATGGCCGGGGCGGATCCCAGCAGCCTGGCTAGCTTAAAGCAGCCAGGCGCGGTTCTGGACATGGGGAAGATAGCTGAGGATCAAGTGTGTTTCAGAGGGGATGTGGGTATTTCCGGAGACCCCAAACAATACCCAACCGGACCCTGTCAGAGCAGTACGGGCCTTCTGGAGCCCCCGTCCGAGTCCGGGACCCTTATCAGGAGTAACTCCATGCCAACCTCCTCCCCTCCTAACCTCAGCGTACCACCGGGGATTCGTGGCAGCCATTCCTTCGATGAGGTGATGACGTCGGACGATGTGTTTTACCCGCCTCGCAGACTCCGGAGGCAGGCTGCGTTTGAACATTCGGCTAACGAGGCCTATGTGGGAGAGGCGGAGGGCTACGGACACATGACAAAGAATTTACCCTCAAATCAATCGGGTATGAAGATCGGTGAGCGTAGCCCGGGAGTCCCAGAGACCCACATCGCTTACAGCACATACGGTACTAAAGTTAGCATGTCGGAAATAGCCACGAGGAAAAGGCGGAAAGAGAAGAGTGTGGGGGATGAGGAGGACAGCCCGGGGCATTGTGATAGTAGCTGTAGCGGGTCAGTGGAGATGCTAGGCGACTATGACTTTAAGCAAGGCAGTTTTGATGGGTCCAGAGGCACCCTATCAGGGAAGGGTTCTCTCCAAAGCGCCCACAGTCAGTCGGACAGTTTCGACACCTGTGCCAGCATGTGCTCCGAGGACATTGCACTGTTTAACGAGTGTGAGGGCAGGAAGTCGGCTGGGAATGTCATATCAGTCATTCAGCACACGAACTCCCTCAGCCGGCCGAACTCCTTCGAGAAGTCAGAATCATTCGAGCAGATCGGATACCACCCGTCGGAAAAGGCTCTTTCCAGCCAGTACTCCGAGCAGTCCGACGGGGATATCTACGAAGACGCACTGAGTCCCGAATCGGCCCTGCTACGTACGGAGAGCATGGAACAGCAGCTGCAAAGCGACAGTGACCTGGCTTCGCTCTCATCTTCGTCCGCGGCGCCCTCCCCCGGCCAACCTTACAACATCCCACACAAACTAGTGCGACAACCCAACATCCAAGTACCAGAGATCAGGGTCACGGAGGAACCGGACAAGCCCGACAAGGACGCAGAAACTCGGACACAGGAACCGGAGAAGCAGCCACAGCAGCAGCAGCAGCAGCAGCAGCAGCAGCATGTGGAAGAGTTTCAACTACCCCAAAGGAGTGACACGCTCTCCCAGATGCCGTCGGAAAAGCTCCCGCCCAAGAAGAAGAGGTTGCGCCTGGCGGATATGGAACACTCCTCCGGGGAATCGAGCTTTGAGTCGACCTGCACGAGTCTCTCTCGGAGTCCCAGCCAGGAGAGCAACCTGTCCCACTCCTCCTCTTTCTCCATGTCCTTCGACAGAGAAGAAGCGCTCAAGTGTGTCTCGCCAACCAAACAGGTAACGCATTATATTTAGTTTAAAGAACCGACGAGGAACTGTTTTTTTTTTGGGGGGAGGGGGGAGTTTAAGACTATTTTCTGGCATTTTTACATGCTTTTTGACAGTATGGAGAGACAGAGATGAAATGGGGTAGAGAGGGGGGATGACATGCAGAGAGCGACCTCTTTGCGAATTTTCCTGTGGTCTATTTCACCCGCTTCCTAAACAAAGGAATGTCCTGCTTTCAAGCGCTAGCAAAGATATTTAGGACAGCAGGCACTTGTCTTAAAAACACTACCGCTTTTGTCCAAAGGGTGTGCTATAATCAATACAAACTGAAAGTTCCCCATACACTTTACCTGCTATTCCATCAGTTTTTATACAGTTTTCATGCACTTCTTTCATTGGTTTCAGAATGGTTATGGTATTATCATTACTGTTATACACTGGCTGCTACTGGCTATGTTGTGACGCAGGACCTTTTAAAATCAATGTCTAATGTTTTTAATAAGTCCAAATAAAGAAGGAACAAATATGTTAAAACTTTTCTCTTTGCGGGGTACTCGGGTTGCGTAGTGGATAAAGCGCGTACCATATCAGCTCCGGCCTTCGTTGCAGTGGTCGCGGGTTCAAATCCGACCCGTGGACCTTTACTGCAGGTCATCCCCTCTCTCTCTCTGTCTCTCTGTCTCTCTGTCTCTCTCTCTCTCTCTCTCCCCATTTCAACTCTGTACTGTCTAATAAAGCTTGAAAAGGCCCAAAAAATATATCTTTAAAGAAACTAAAACTTGTCTCTTTGTGATTCTGACCCAGGATGACTCTTTGGCGTCCGGTGGTGGAGCGAAGCAGTCGGAGTTCTTGACGGTTCCCGGCAGCGGTCACTCCAACCACCAGCAGAGGGAGATGAGGAGGTCTTCATCTGAGCAGGCCCCGTGCACGCTGCCCACAGAGCTGCCCGAGATGAGAAGCAAATCCTTCGACTACGGCAGCTTGCCCTCTTCCAGACAGGGAGAGATTTACTCCAGCGCCTCTGCCATGAAGGAACGCCGGCGCGGATATCTGGTCCGACAGGTAACCTTAAAGACCTACTTCCCCGGTGGAAATATGAAGGTGTATTGAACTCTGAGATCCTATGTAGTATAAAATTGCAACTTTTTTAGAAATCGGTTCATCCTAGCCTGAGAAAAGGCAGAAAGAGTGTTTTATGGTCTCACTGTCTAACCCCACAGTTAGGATTAACAGGACAGCTGAGCCATGGGAACACTGGGAGAAGAAAAACCTCATTCATTATATTAAAATAGCGATTTTATAATGATAGAACGCCGGTTTCATATGGGTGAAGTGTCCTTTAAGATGCTCCCTGCAATTGTTATATGTTTTACAAAATTAGACTTGGAGTTTTTATTAGTCATTTAGACAAGCCTTAAGGTTGTTGATTGTTATTGTTTAATATGGGTGCTATGTACCCTGTCCTAGGTGATATATGCCTCATACTATATTTGATTTGATTTGATTTTTTAGCAAAAACAATAACAAGGATACAGTTCAGAGACATTAGGCAAATAAAGACATGCAAAGGAAACTAATAGAGCCCTCAAGGGACTTAGCATGTTGGGTTCCCTACAATTATTCAACAATACATAACATGTTGTAATGGAAAAAAATAAAATTTGTAAAAATAAAATGCCAAAAAATTATATATACTTTCCTATCGACTGATCACCTATTCTTCCCTCCTTACTCATACATCTGACAGGCCTCACTGAGTGTGTATCCCGAGGCAGTTGCCCAGGAACCAGGTGTCTCTGAGCTGTCAATCAAACAGGAGAGTGTGGAACATGGATCCTGGCCGGGTCCATCCGGTTCCCCCCACAGCAGCAGCGATGTGTCCGGCAGAACCAAGAGAGTCGGCAGCAGCATCGGTGGTAAGTCTTACATTACAGCAATAAAAACCTTCCCATTGATAAATATACTTGTTTTGGCTGTAGGAAGAAATCTTTTTTTTTTTTTTTTTTTTTTTTTTCAATTCATTTTAGACATATCAAAACAAAATGAAAAGCATGAAAATACAATCAATAAAAATTATGTTTAAATTATTTCACAAATAAGAAAAATTCAAACAAATTACATTTATTGATATGATATGTCTGAAAAGGAGTAGGAAGAAGTATAAACTTATTTAATCGTACCCCTTTTCCACAGCTCAAAAAATAATATTTATTATATGTTATAGTTGCTATTCAAATTGCAGTATCAAGAAGACATGTTTCAGAGTCACTCAGTAAACGTTGGTCCAAATCAGTTTTTGAACCATATTTTACCCAATGATTTATGCATACTGTATTTAGTACCAAGAGAAGCATATGAGATTTATTTTGTATGGAAATAATTGAATTAAATAACACAATATATATTATGTTGTATCTATGCACAGGTCACCAGCACCACCAGCATATCCTGCAGCAGAGCATCAGTGAAGACAGCCTGCCCGATGAACCTCTGTATGGCAGGTAATGTCTCGTCTGCATCTAGTTCTATTTTATTTTGCTTTCTAAATGTACTTTATATTTACAGCCCTTTAAAAAAATTAAGAGACCAGTCTGGATTTTTCTTAAATCTTCATCTCTACATTACTTATAGAAAATGCTCTGAATGACAATATTTTTTTTGTGAATTTGGTAGAAATGTTGTCAGTAGTTTATATTATAAAATCAAAATGTTCATTCTACTCAAACATATGCCTATAAAGAGTAAAACGAGAGACACTGAACATTTGGAGTGGTCTCTTAATTTTTTTCCGAAGTTGTATATAGTTCATCTTATCTCTACAATTGTATCTGCACTGTGTCCTTGATCTACTGTTGTGTTTATTTGTGTCTCAGGTGTTGCTCTTTTCACTTGTGTTTTTCTTCTACATTGCATTGTTGAGAGAAGCCTGGGACTTAAGAATTGTATTGCCAATGATTAGGGCTGGCCCGAATTATTCGAATATTCGAATACTCGTTCGGAAAATTAGTATTCGGAGCTTAAATTAGTATTCGGAGCTTCGTTTTTTTTTTTTTTTTTTTTTTTAATAATTTTTTTTTTTTTTTTTTTTCAATATTTTTTTTTTTTTTTCAATTTTTTTTTTTGCAAGAAGCTAGTACTGCAATATAATGTCATCAAATAATTTTATATTTGGATATAAAAGTTAGTAATGTAGTAGTAGTAGTAGTAGTAGTAGTAGTATTGCTCATTTAGGAGGATATTACATCACTAAGTGTCATAGCGCATCCATTACTTCACCTCCGAGCGCGTACATCTTCAACAAAATATGCAGATACTGTCAAAATCGGTTCCAGGGAGTATATAGGGATTATTAACGTTTTTAAAAAAAAAAAATAAAAAAAAATTTTTTTAATATTTTTTTTTTTTTTTTTTAATGTTGTTTTTGATAGTGTGTTTTTCTGGAACGAATATTCGAATATTCGCTCGGAAAAACCAACGAATATTCGAAGCCTGAAAAATGGTATTCGGGCCAGCCCTACCAATGATATAACCACTTCACCACGAGCGCCCACTAACGAAACAAATAATATTTTAAAAAGAAAAAATACTGCATGTCATCCCCCCTCTCTCTGTGTCTCCCCATTTCAACTATGTACTAATATCTAATAAAGCTTGAACATGCCAAAAAATTATCTAATAAAATGAGTATTCGCCCTTTCCTCTATTGCAGGTCCCAGCAGCACCGTTTGCAGGCGCAGGGTTCGTCATCCGATGGAGAACATCCGTGTCACGACATCACGAACAAGGAAGCAATGCAGCAGTACCAGGGTGGAGGGGGCTCCGCTTACCTTTCCTACCCCCAACAACAGGGTCTGTTCTGGGGTCAAGAGTCCGGTCACTCCCCCAGGCAACAACTGGCCCTCCAAGCCCAACAGCAACTCCAGAAACTCCATATCCGATCACCTGGACACCCACTCCACCACAAACAAGCACCAGTCCACTCCCAAATGCAGCAAATCCACGATCAACATCAAGCGCCGCTGGACGGAAAATCGGACATTTCGAGTTCTCATATGTATCCTGGGTCCTCGTTCACATCATCGTCGCGATCTTCTCCACTGTCGAAACACTCCTTACAAAGCTCCACCCCTCCGCCTCCACCCCCCATGCTTCTGCAGCAGATCCAACCCGTTTTCGCGACTCAAAACCTGGGTTCGCATTCCACTCTGCCTGGTATGCTGGTTCCCGTGCGCATACAAACCAACATGCCATCGGTTGGTAGCGCCATGTACACCAGTGTTAGCCAGCTGACAGCTACCCACGGCGGGGACACACAATCAGTCTACTCGGTCCGGCAAACTGGTGCCGACCACAACAACAGCAATATGTCTGGGAATATAACCAAGCCATCTTTAGGAATCGGAGGAGGGATAAGTGGGAACGGTTTCAACCTATCGCACTTCTTGGGACAGACCTGGAAAGCTTCGGAGTCGCTTCCCAAGGAGCAGCAACGTTTGAACACGGGCATCCCGCTGTCGCTAACGTCCGGCACCGTATCCACGACGGATGCCTCTGGATCGGGCGTGGGAGGCAGCAAACGCATGCTCTCGCCCACAAGTTCCCTGGAGCTGTTCATCGAAACCAAGCAGCAGAAGAGAGTGAAAGAGGAGCGGATGTACGGGCAGATAGTCAAGGAGATGAGCGCGGTGGAGTTGAGCGGAACTGAAAACAATAGCAAGCTGGACAACAAGGCGGGGCAAGGCAGAGGTCAGCGGGTCCGTCTAAAGAGTGACCAAGGCAGCTCTATGGATGAGTCTGAAAGAATGGCTTCGTCTCCGCCACTTAGCGATAGCCCTCTCGCTACGAAAATCGCCATTCCCGTTCGTTCAAACGCCCCACATCTACCCGATATACCCCGGGCAGAAAGCTTCACACCCCCTCTTCAAATCGTAACGGACCGATCCCCTATTTCGGGAGGTCGGGACTCACCGGAGGAGCTTGACGTAGATGATTCAAATTCAAGCCCTCGATCGATGTCACCCTCGAATGACGCAGAAGACGCCATTGACGATACAAAGCAAGCCACACCCAGTAAAATCAGCATGCTAGTTCAGTTAGCTGCTAACCAAAGCCCTGGGTTAAGCGGTGCAGCGGCCGGACAGACTTTGTTGCTAACGGATGTAGCCGCGGACATCCAGCAGTTTTTCCAATTCCCAAGCCTGCGAACCATGAGTAAAGTCAGCTGGTGTTTCTTGAACTACACCAAACCAAACTGCGTGCCGCAAGCTAACGTTCGTAGCTCTGTGTACGCTACGTGGTGCGTGAGCTCGCACAACCCGAACCCGTTGAATCTGAACACCAAGGCGGCGCTGGCTCTGCTGAGGTCCAAACAGAGACGGAATACGGACTCGATGTTCACGACGGCAACCATGGGTCCACCGAGCACCGGGAAACTGGTGTCATCCGTGGCCTGGAAGCTCAGGTTTGATCAGGTATGGAGTGATGCAAAAGTTTTTTTTCTTTTTTTTTTTTTTAACCTTTATTTATACAGGTAAATCCCATTGAGACTGAAGACTCTTTTTGCATGGGAGACCTGTTTTCCTTTCCCACGTTACCATTCACACACACATTCATACACCGATAGCAGCAGGCTAACTATCGACATTCACACGAGGCAAGGTGGGTGAAGTGTCTTGCCCAAGGACACGACAGCCATGACTCAGGTGGCAGGGCGGGGATCGTGTAAGACATTTAAACAGTAACAGTGAAAGTTGAGTGAGCCAGTTGATAACATACATTAAAACAATAATTTTTCGTATTACAATTTTTTCTGAAACATTTGCATTTCTACAAGCCAGAGTTAAAATCCTCACTTAATATTTTAGAACAATTAAATGTAAGGCGAGACACTGCAGGGGAAAAGGTTAAAATTAAAAAATGAAACGCAATTTTAAAACAATGTCCTTAAAGCTGGGGTATATGATTTCTGCTTGGTCAAAGTTAACATGAGCCGTACACTTTGACCAATCAGAGCGAGGCTCTGATTCTCTGTTCTTATTGGCTGTTGGGACTGTCCATTCACTTTGACACGACTTTGTTGGTGTGTAGAGCGTGTCAGGGAGGGACCATAGGGGAGGGACCAAAGAGAACAAGTGGAGCGGT
This sequence comes from Ammodytes marinus, assembly GCF_949987685.1. NCBI lineage: Eukaryota > Metazoa > Chordata > Actinopteri > Uranoscopiformes > Ammodytidae > Ammodytes > Ammodytes marinus. The sequence goes on along the minus strand of NC_137223.1, from coordinate 24,695,734 downwards.
TGAGGTATTTGGATTCGAATCTCTATCCCAACTGCCATTTTCTCCCCAAATCCTCCACCCCAGCTTTAAGTAATTACAGAGAAACAAAAGCACAGGAATCATGAAAAGTAAATGATTATTTAAATGTATTTATAATGTGTATTTTTCTGTGTGTGAAAATTAAACAATTATTTAAAGGAATACTTCACTCATACGGAACCGGCGTTCTATCATTATAAAATCACTATTATAATATAATGAATGAGGTTTTTCTTCCCTCAGTCTTCCCTTGGCCCAGCTGTCCTGTTAATCCTAACCCTTACTGTGATGTAACAAGAAGGAAACTGTAGGGTTAGACAGTGAGACCATAAAACACTCTTTCTGCCTTTTCTCAGGCTAAGATGATCCGATTAAATTTTTTTTTGCACATTTATACTACATAGGATCTCCGAGTTCAATCCACCTTCATATTCCAACTGGTGAAGTAGGTCTTTAAGTAAGAGGGATAATGTAGAGCGAACGGGTCACTCAACTCATTTCCCTAGCAACGCCTGAGACATTGTCTAATAACTGGAATAGTCATTGCAAAAGCCACAAGGTTCTTATTTAATGAAAACGTAGTTCAGTACCGGCAGTCAAAGAATGAATGCCGCGATTGACCAATCAGAACAGAGTATCCATCGGTGCCATGTGATAAATATATTCATAATGTATATTTTTCTGTGTGTGTGTGCGTGTGTGTGTGTGTGTGTGTGTGTGTGTGTGTGTGTGTGTGTGTGTGTGTGTGTGTGTGTGTGTGTGTGTGTGTGTGTTGTGCAGCTGAAGCCTGAGCTGATGCCGGTGGAGATGGGTCACTTTGGGCGGCAGATGAAGGGTGTGAGCCAGTGGGACCGATCGAAGGAGGAACAGGTGGAGAAGGAAGTGTCCGTCAAGCAGCCGGCCGCCGAACCGTCCCGCATCAAGATCTTTGAAGGAGGGTACGTCTAGCTAACACACACACACACACACAGTCAACGCACGCACGCAAGCACGCACACACACACACACACACAGTCAACACACATGCAGTTAATGCACGCACACACACACACACACACACACACACACACACACACACACACACACACACACACACACACACACACACGTCTAGCTAACACACACACACACACACACACACACACACACACAGTCAACGCACATGCAGTCAACACACGCACACACACACACAGTCAACCCACGCATGCACACACACACCAGCACACACACACACTCACTCACTCGCACACACGGACAGACAGACAGACAGACAGACAGACAGACAGACAGACAGACAGACAGACAGACAGACAGACAGGCAGACAGACAGACAGACAGACAGACAGACAGACAGACAGACAGACAGGTAGATAGTTCTCAATATTCAGCAAAAACTGATGGCGACAGGCGACCGTAGCATGAACTTTAAGAACATCTGTTTTATTATGATTAATGGTCAAAAGAATCGTTTGAGGTCTTGAAAATCTAGAATACTTATCCTTTTACGAGCTATTATTATTTGGGCTTAATGTGAGAGTCTTGCCAGAAGCCTGAGACTGCTAAACCAATCACTAACGACTTTAGCTGCATTGCTGTAATTGGACGTCAACCTTCATAATTCTTTATTTTTCATACTTTATTTTAGGAGGAAAAAATAACTTATCATCTTACTGTTACTGTTCACATTAAAGCTGGGGGTATGTGATTTCTGATTGGTCAAAGTTAACATGAGCTGTACACTTTGACCAATCAGAGCAATCAGGCTCCGATTCTCTGTTCTTATTGGCTGTCGGGACTGTCCATTCACTTTGGCACCGACTTTGTTGGTGTAGAGCGTGTCAGGGAGGGACCATAGGGGAGGGACCAAAGAGAACAAGTGGAGCGGTTGAGGTATTTGGATTCGAATCTCTATCCCAACTGCTATTTTCTCCCCAATTCCTCCACTTATTTTTTTGTATGCAAAAAATGTCAAGGAAATAAAAAAAATAAAAATAAAAAAAGAATTAAAAGTTATATAATTACATACACAATTATATTTATGGAAGAAAATAAAAAAATAAAAAAATAAAATAAAACTTTCATAATTCTTGCGCCTCTCTTTTTGCAGCCTGATTTGAAGAGGGATCTGTCCTTCATTAGTTGTGGTTTTAAAAGCACTTTCACTGTTTTTTGAACGTCTTTAAAGGCCTACTTCACCGGTTGGAATATGAAGGTGTATTGAATTCTGAGATCCTATGTAGTATAAATGTGCGAAAAAAATTAAAATCGGTTATATATTACTGTGATGTCTTTTACTGTGACATCACAGTAATATTTACAAAGTACATTTTTTTTAACCCTATATTTCTCTTTCTGTGATGCCACGAGAAAGAGAAATATAGGGTTAAAAAAAACACTCTTTCTGCCTTTTCTCAGGCTAGGATGAACCGATTTAATTTTTTTTCGCACATTTATAACCAGTGTTGGGAACGTTACTTTAAAAAAGTAATTAGTTATAGTTACTCACTACTTGTTCCAAAAAGTAACTGAGTTAGTAACTGAATTACTTTATAATAGAAGTAACTAGTTACCAGGGAAAGTAACTATTTGCTTTAGCCTACTGTAAAAAAAAAAGTTGCTATAGGCCTATGTCAACAAATCTGGATTTTTCTGAGCAGTTTTCACAAGTCAGTTGAAATGAGTAGAACAGACAGGTAGGCCTACTTGTAAGCTACATCACCTTCAATATGTATTGCACATCAACATACAGAAAGATGTTTATCACAACAAAAGTAGTAGAGGAAACTGCTGAATGTAGGCTACCGTGCTGATCTGCTATATCACTGGATTCACTTCAGGGGTGTCGGCTAAAACACCACTTAAGGCCAAAAACGTCAGACTATGAAGCATGAGACGATGAGAGGAGGAGTACTGATTTATCCTATGTTTATTTCCTTCTTTAACATGCACAGAAGCATACAGATCCCAGGAAAAGACAAATAGCAATATTCGGCTCGTGATGACACGCTAAACAGCTGTTGCAACTGGCGAATCGCGGCCGTTTAATAACGTGCATAAATTATAATTTGTAGAGATCGGAAATTCCATGCACTTACTCACAAGGGCGATGCAAACAAACTCAGGGAGAGCACGTTTCAACCGTGGATTGATAGGTGGTTACTGCGGGAACGTGCACTCTCGCACAACAGTGAGAGAGAGAGAAAAATAAAATTCACTAAACAGGCGCTCCGGCTGACTGACGTGACGGCGCAGTTATAATGTCATCCACACTGAATAAAACACAACTTAAAACACACCGGTCTCCTCACTAGCAATTTTTGTAGAATGAAGCCAGGGGTGCGTTCGGATTACACAGTTTATTCAATCAATTCATAGAAACGCACCGCATTTAACGTTCAGTAACGATAACGGCGTTGTAACGACGGAAAAAGTAATGAGTTAGATTACCCCGTTACTGAAAAAAGAACGGCGTTACCTAACGCCGTTATTTTAAACGGCGTTATTCCCAACACTGTTTATAACTACATAGGATCTCAGAATTCAATACACCTTCATATTCAAACCGGTGAAGTAGGTCTTTAACTGTGGTGTTTTATTAATTTGTAAGACTATGTATATTTTATGAGTTTTCTTGAATAGTTATTTTACTTCTCATGTATTCACACACACACACACACACACACACACACACACACACACACACACACACACACACACACACAAAGCTGGAGCTGAAAAACTACTGTCGTTTTTAGACATTCCCAGAGTATCATAATGTTTTATGGTTTTACAGGAGAGCCAGTGAGACCAAGGTTACT
>NC_137223.1:24666898-24674398 GCF_949987685.1 Ammodytes marinus | reverse complement strand
ACATATTTTAAACACATAAACAACACACAACCTGGACCTATTTAAACACATAATGAGACTGGCCACATTGCTCTCCTAATGATAGATTCATGTTGTAACAGCCTTTTATTTTTTTTTATTATTTTTTTTATATTTTAATTAAAAAAAAACTCATTATTAGTTATAGGCTATTTTATTATTATTTTTTATTAACATATTTAAAAACATACTTAGGCTATATATTTAATTTTTACATTTAATTTTTTTATTAACAGGTTTTAAAGACACCTGTTTGTGACAGCAATAGACATTATGTAGTGTTTTTTGTTTTGTCCTCCCAACGGAGCCAACCCTAACAGTTATCCGGAGTTAGAGTTTTTTTTTTTTTTAACCTTTATTCCTACAGGTAAATCCCATTGAGACCGAAGACTCTTTTGCAAGGGAGACCTGTTTTCCTTTCCCACGTTACCATTCACACACACATTCATACACCGATAGCAGGCTAACTATCGACATTCACACGAGGCAAAGTGGGTGAAGTGTCTTGCCCAAGGACACAACAACTATGACACAGGTGGCAGGGCGGGGATCGAACCTCCAACTCTTTGATCATCAGCCGACCCGCTCTACCACCTGAGCCACAGTCGCCCCAAAAAGGAAGGGTTAGGCTTAGATTCAGTTGAAACAGTTTTAAAGTTTTATTTATTTGTTGTTTTTCAGGATCATCATAACCCAGACTCTCCGTCGTCAGGGGAACGGGACAGTAACCGTGGTAACCAGTCCAGCCCGCCTCACCAAGTCCTCTACAGTCATCTCCCTCTGCACTCACAAATACAGGTAATTAATTACATTTTATTATTATTATTATTTAATTTTATTTATGTATATTTATTAACCTTGTTTAATGTTTTTGTGTGTTTTTATGTAATATATTTTTTTTTGCTAATTTTATAATGTCACAAATCCAGGTGTTTAACTTTATTTTATATATATTTTAACATTGTTTGATTGTTATTGTTTTTTATATTTTCTTTTATTTAGTTAATTTTATTATCTCTAATTTAATTTTAATTTTTATGTTTATTTAAAAACAAATGTATATATGTTAATCTTTTTGTAATGTTTTTTTTGTTATAATTTTTTTTAAATTGTATTATTTTTGATCAAATTTAATTTAGGTTGTGCGTTAATTTTATGATAATTTGTTAGCATTTTATTTTTTAGTTTTTGCATATTTAAAGAAATCATAGAAAATCATGAAACGGTCATTTACCAATAAAACAAAACATTATATTGTGTTATTATAGAATTTTGGCATTTCCATCACTGGAAAACCAGATAGATAGACAGACAGACAGACAGACAGACAGACAGACAGACAGACAGACAGACAGACAGACAGACAGATAGATAGACAGACAGACAGACAGACAGATACATATTAGGGATGAGACTCCCTTCAACATTTGACTCCAATTAATAATTTTTTCCCTTTTCCAGGTCCGCTCTCCGTTCCCGATGATCCCGATTGGAGGAATCCAGATGGTTCACTCTGTCGCCTCGTGTGTCAACGCGCCTCTAGGCCTCCAGGGGGCGACACCGAGCCTACCGGGGGGGCACCAGGCATCTACACGCATTCTACCAACGAAGAAGAACCCATCGGAGGAGTCCAACCAGGCCGTTTTCGAGAGGGGAATTAGACTTCAGGAATCGCCATCATCAACATCGACATCGCAATCGCAGCCACAAAACTATTTACATCGAGACGAGAGCATTCACACCTGCACCAAAGCCATCGCCGATCTCTGCATCGAATCGGAGGAGCTAGCTGCCGACAGACGGAGAGATTTAGTAGATGTAGGGAAAGTTAATTTCTCTACTTCTTCTTCTTCTTCTTCTTCTTCTTCTTCTTCTTCTTCTTGTCAAGACGGCCATCAGCTGCTCAATATGAGATCGCCGCCGCCCGTATCCGCGAATACAACACACAATTCGCCGAACCCGAATTTTTCACAAAATGAAAAAAACGGAGGAGGGCAGCAACAACAACAACAACACAGCAGGATTAAGCACTTTAGCTCAGGCCTGGAATCAAGGCCTACTGCGTCCATAGTAGTTTCTCCTAGCAGACCGAACGCCGGATGTGAAAGCAGCATACAACAGCAAACGGAGAGAGAACGAGATGGCGAAAGCACAAACCGAAACAAGGATAAGGTCTCGTAGGGGGGTCCGGAGAGGAGAGAGGAGGAGAAAGACGTTTTGGGAAAGAAATTTGATTTGATTTTTTTTTTTTTTTTTTTTTTTATTGGATTACAAAGGAAAGGGAAGAAGTGCAACTGAGAGAGGAAAAACTTTTTACTTTTGAACACTTTACACACTTTATACACACACTCTCTCTCACACACTCACACACACACACACACACACACACGCACACACACACACACACACACACACACACACACACACACACACACACACACACACGTACATAAAACAAAACAATGCATTCAGAGAAAAACAGCTCTGGTCAAAGGGGAAACTGTCTGCACTAGGTTTTGGAGTTTTGAGGCTTAAAAACTTAAACTCTTTAAGTTGGAAGTAAAGCTGTCTTTACATCTGAGCCAAGTCATTATATTTAGTTGAGAAAACTTATCATTAATATGTCATGAAAATCTTTCTTATTTTAAAAGATAATTTTTTGGGCATTTTCAAGCTTTATTAGATAGTACAGAGTTGAAATGGGGAGACAGAAAGAGAGAGAGAGAGGGGGGGATGACCTGCAGTAAAGGTCCACGGGTCAGATTTGAACCCACGACCACTGCAACGGAGGCCGGAGCCAATATGGTACGCCGAGCACCCGAAAATCTTTCTTTTATATTTATCAAAATTTCAAATGTTGAGTTCTACAAACTGAGAATTTAAGTAAAAGTTTAAGTGCCAAGTTGTTGTTTTAATGACAGTTTTAACACTGTTTACGTTTGAATCAACATTTGGACCGACTTGGTTTAGTTTGTTTCATCTGTTTGACGGAGAATAACTTGACACGACTGTTATTGTTTGAAATTTGGGGCGACTGTGGCTCAGGTGGTAGAGCGGGTCGGCTGATGATCAAAGGGTTGGAGGTTCGATCCCCCGCCCTGCCACCTGTGTCATAGTTGTTGTGTCCTTGGGCAAGACACTTCACCCACCTTGCCTCGTGTGAATGTCGATAGTTAGCCTGCTGCGTGGCTGCCATTCAGCGCCTACGGCCCCTCAGACCACCACCTCAAACATACAGCAGTCATACACATTCACACCAGGCAAGGTGGGTGAAGTGTCTTGCCCAAGGACACACCCCCAAGATAGATACACCGAGGTCAAAAGTGGATACCTGTGCATGGAATTATAAAGTGTGAAAATATGAACCATATGAAAGATACATTTTCCTTACATATATTTGATTTGATTTGATTTGATTCAATTTATTTCAGACATATCAGACATACAAAACAAAATGAAAAGCATGGAAATACAATAGACAAAAATGATGTTTTCACAAAAAAATTAAAAGAAAAGAAAACAAATTATCTGTATTGCTGAGATATGCCTGAAAAGGAGCAGGAAGAAGTATACACTTATTTAATCCTACCCCTTTTCCATAGTAAAAAAAATAAAAAATAAAAATATTTATTAAGTAGGCTATATATAAGTTATCTCAACAGAAGATAATGAGTTGGCTCAAATATTAAGCAGTTTTAGCCTCAATATTTCTCATCAAAGAATAAAACACAAACTTTTTGCGCTTGTAATGTATGTGACATTACGTTTCTTATTTAAAGAGAATTTTAATGTGGAATTTGCAAACGGTTTCCACACGTACGTCATCACTCGACATCTGAATCTCAACACATCTTGTATGAGTGTGTGTATGAATGGGTGAATGTGGTAAGATATGTAAAGCGCTTTGGGGCTGAGAAAATCGGCTAGAAGGCGCTATATAAGTCAAGTCCATCTACCATTTTACCATTTATCTTAACAATAAGGACTCTGGATAAACGGTACGTCACAGAATACGAAATCAGACAGCTAAATGTGTGTGCCTTTTCGTTCATCTTTTCATTATTTTTGTTTTTTGCTTATATTCTTATGAGCCGGAAGGGAAATGTAAATGCAAAAAAATACTATCATGTTTTTTTGGCGTATCAAGCTTTGTATTAAATGCGAATCCCCCCTTTTACGTCCAACGAATTCCCCATTATTATTATTATTATTATTTTTTTGGACACTTTAAAAGTTCAACGCGCGATGTGAAGTTATCATGGATATTACTATTACGTACGGTTGCACTAAGAAACATATTTTTATATGAGTGAACATTTTTAAAAAATTTTGGCTTTTTTTGTTCTGGTGTACAGCAGGCGGCGAACCTATATAATACTATTTATTATTGTTACCAATGTTTCATAAAATTGTACATTTTTTTCTTAAACGTGGTGGATGCCTTTTTCTATGTACTAAGAGCATGTTTTATTTTGGTTTTTTTTCGGCTATCGCTTTACATAAGGGCGAGGATATGTACACTGTAATATGGCTTTATATGTTAAGACCTATTTATATACGTCTACTTGGAGGTATATACACATAGAAGTAAGATTACAAGAATATTTACCCAGCATATGAATACATACGGTATATAGAATCTATCAACATGTCCGTCTATCTATCTATCTATCTATCTATCTATCTATCTATCTATCTATCTATCTATCTATCTATCTATCTATCTATCTATCTATCTATCTATCTGTCTATCTGTCTATCTGTCTATCTATCTATCTATCTATCTATCTATCTATCTATCTATCTATCTATCTGTCTATCTATCTATCTATCTATCTATCTATCTATCTATCTATCTATCTATCTATCTATCTATCTATCTATCTATCTATCTATCTATCTGTCTATCTATCTATCTGCACTTAACATTAAGAATTACATTCACATTAAGGTTATGGTAGTTGTTTTGCTTGTACATTTTCTCTACGCTGATCTCTGCCTGTTCTCTCTGGTTGTGATAGTTTTTTACTCACTTTTTCGTGGTATTTTTTCTTGATTTTTATTTTTTTTAATACTGTGGCCGTGTTGGAAAAGCCCTACTGACGTCCTACTCATACTAAAAGCCCTACTAATGTCCTACTCATACTAAAAGCCCTACTAACGTCTTACTCATACTAAAAGCCATACTAACGTCCTACTCGTCTCATACTCAAAGCCATACTAACGTCCTACTCATACTAAAAGCCCTACTAACGTCCTACTCGTTCTGAATTTTGACTTCAATTTGAGTATGTTGTGGTCTTGTATGCGAGTTTGTGTAGGCGAGAAATGCCCGGATGAGTACTAACTTCCGGGAAGATTTTGTGTATGGATCGATAGGATACTTTTCCTACTCAACCTGCCCCACAATGCATTGCGTCTTTTCAAACGACACAGAAGTTTTTTTTTTATTCTTTATTGCTTCTGTATACTTCAGTGTAAACGGTCTGACGAACCTCGCATACACAATGGATGGTTAAGTAGACAGTATGTAGTATACATGTTGAGTATGTAGGAGGGAGGACGCTAGTAGGGCTTTAACAACACAGCCACAGACCTGCTCTCAGCATTAAGTGAATGAAGATGCCTTTCTCTTCTTGCACCTTGGCATTCTCAAAATAAAATTGTTTTTTCTTAGCCCCCGTCCTATCTACACACACACACACACACACACACACACACACACACACACACACACACACACACTCACACACTCACACACACCATTTGGGAACGAGTATTGATGTCAACTAGTAATTCGAAGGTGTTGCTCCACATTCAGTTAAATCAACTTTGCTTGAATGAAAAGGGTTAGGGAAAACATTCCAGTCATCTCCCCAAAACACACACACACACACACACACACACACACACACACACCAAACTCTCTTGACATATGCACCTTATAATTCTGAATACCTTTGCCATCAAACTCTGGTCAGTTTCGTTTTGCAAATCGTTGACCGTAGTTCGTGCTTCGAAACCCCAAAATTGTCCAAAAAAAAACTAAAATCATAAACCATTTTACAGGTTGTGCAATCGAGGCTGTCTGCACTGCTAAACTGCGTTCCAATCCCCATACTTCCCTACTATTTAGTACGCCAGATAAAGATTTAGAATGGTCCCAATACATGCACCTCAATTGTAGTATGCCGAAAGTAAACAAATGCCCCACTAACTCCGATAGCATTTTCGAGTATTCGTCTTTATTCTTGACATTTCTCGACATAATTAAAGAAAATCTTCCTTATCTGATTTTTTTTTCTCTCTCTCCCGTGGCCCTAAAACTCTTCTGTGCTTTAGTATGTAGTGTAGTAAAAAGACTAAAACTCTTCTGTGCTTTAGTATGTAGTGTAGTAAAAAGAAAGAGTATGTGATTTGGAACGCAGGGCTATTTATTTTTCTATGATCCCCCCCTTATATAGGACGTCCCTTCTGTGAACAATATTCAATATTCAGCCCAAACATTAAGCATACTTAAAAATCCCCAAAACCAGGAGACGAAGGGAGCAGTTTGTGATTTTTTTTTTTTTTTGGGGGGGGGGGGATTTTTCAGTGACGCAATTATTATTATTTTTAGTTTGTTGACAGTTTTTGGGTGGAATCGGGCAGGTTGCAATGTGAGTGTGTTTTCTCTGTGTACTCTATATTTGGTGTGTATTTTTCGACCAGCCGAGCCTATATCCTCTTCTTATGACTCTTTTTCTATTTCATAAAAATCTCCCTCTGTTTTATTGTACTCTTATCATGATGAAAAATGACGTCTTTATAAAATATTTCTCTCTCTCTCTCTCTTCCTCTCTCTCTCTCTCTTCCTCTCTCTCTCTCTCTCATTCTCTCTCTCTCTCTCTCTCTTTCTCTCAAAGATATCAAAGCACAAAGCCATTGTTTAGAAATGGCGACAATATAAAAAGTTTTTGAAAAAAAGGAAAAAAAAATGTATAATGTGCATTTTAAAGGGTGACTCTTTGTGATGGTGTTCGGTGACTTAATACGATGTATCATGTTTGAACCCAGTTGCAGCAGCTGAAGTGGATAACAGTGGATTGTTGTTTTCAAATAAATATGAATAGAATAATTACTTTGTCTACGCTCATTTTTTACAGCTCTTATGTCTCACTCTCTTTTTATGGACGAGCATTTGTGCAAAAAAAAATGTTTATATATTTTTTATTTTAGATAAAATAAAAAAGAAAAGGGTTTGATTCTCGGATGAAGAGAAATCAATTTTTTCTACCTTTTATTTATACAGGTAAATCCCATTGAGACCGAAGACTCTTTTTCAAGGGGAGACCTGTTTTCCTTTCCCACGTTACCATTCACACACACATTCATACACCGATAGCAGCAGGCTAACTATCGCCATTCACACAAGGCAAGGTGGGTGAAGTGTCTTGAAATTTTGAAAAGCACCCCCTCTCAAAATGGATTTCACTTCACCCG
>NC_137223.1:24637780-24640280 GCF_949987685.1 Ammodytes marinus | reverse complement strand
GGTAAAGCCTTCAGTGATGGCACATGGATTTTATACCTTCTGCTGTACGTCCAGGTTTTTTTTTCTTAGCAGTAGAATCAACAACTGAAGCATTTCTTGGGCTCTTCTTGGGGATTTTCTTGAGCTCCTGCACCAGTGTTGGGGGAGCCACATAGTCTCATATGGCAGTACTCTGTGTGAGCTGATTTTTTTTTTAAAGTTAATTTAAATTTTTAGTTAAGAATCTTATTTTTATGTTTTACAACTGTACTTAATATCGAACTTGTATTTTGTATTGTGTTTTATGTGTAACTGTGTTCTGCTGTCCATCTTGGCCAGGTCTCTCTTGAGAAAGAGATTTGAATCTCAATGAGACTAACCTGGTTAAATAAAGGATAAATAAAAAAAAAAAAAAAAAAAATACACAGCCTAGGCTCTGTAAACCTGTATACTAACCCTCCGTAGTCTTCTTATTTCTCGCCCCTGTTTATACACAACCTAGGCTCTGTAAACTGTGTATACTAACATGTTAATACACAGCCTAGGCTCTGTAAACCTGTGCATACTAACAGCCTAGGCTCTGTAAAGCTGCATACTAACAGCCTAGGCTCTGTAAACTGTGCATACTAACAGCCTAGGCTCTGTAAACTGTGCATACTAACAGCCTAGGCTCTGTAAACCTGTGCATACTAACAGCCTAGGCTCTGTAAACCTGTGCATACTAACAGCCTAGGCTCTGTAAACTGTGTATACTAACAGCCTAGGCTCTGTAAACTGTGTATACTAACAGCCTAGGCTCTGTAAAGCTGCATACTAACAGCCTAGGCTCTGTAAACCTGCATACTAACAGCCTAGGCTCTGTAAACTGTGCATACTAACAGCCTAGGCTCTGTAAACTGTGTATACTAACAGCCTAGGCTCTGTAAACCTGTGCATACTAACACACAGCCTAGGCTCTGTAAACCTGCATACTAACCCTCTGTAGTCTTCTTACTTCTCGTCCCTGTTTATACACAGCCTAGGCTCTGTAAACTGTGTATACTAACATGTTAATACACAGCCTAGGCTCTGTAAAGCTGCATACTAACAGCCTAGGCTCTGTAAACCTGTGTATACTAACAGCCTAGGCTCTGTAAACCTGTGCATACTAACAGCCTAGGCTCTGTAAACCTGTGCATACTAACAGCCTAGGCTCTGTAAACCTGTGCATACTAACAGCCTAGGCTCTGTAAACTGTGCATACTAACATTCTAGGCTCTGTAATCCTGTGCATACTAACCCTCTGTAGTCTAACACACAGCCTAGGCTCTGTAAACCTGTGCATACTAACAGCCTAGGCTCTGTAAACCTGTGCATACTAACAGCCTAGGCTCTGTAAACCTGTGCATACTAACCCTTCGCAGTCGTCTTACTTCTCTCTGCACCAGGGAGACGAGATGGATCCGTTTCAGGAGCTGATGGAGGAGCAGAGATTCCCCACAGAGGTTCACCTGTCGCCCAGCCCCAAACACAGGCCCTACGCAGCCTGCAAGGAGCCCAAGAAAGAACTCACGTAAGAATCTATCTATCTATCTATCTATCTATCTATCTATCTATCTATCTATCTATCTATCTATCTATCTATCTATCTATCTATCTATCTATCTATCTATCTATCTATCTATCTATCTATCTATCTATCTATCTATCTATCTATCTATCTATCTATCTATCTATTCACCTAACGCCCCAAACACAGGCCCTATGCAGCCTGCAAGGAGGCTGTCTGTCTGTCTGTCTGTCTGTCTGTCTGTCTGTCTATCTATCTATCTATCTATCTATCTATCTATCTATCTATCTATCTATCTATCTATCTATCTATCTATCTATCTATCTATCTATCTATCTATCTATCTATCTATCTATCTATCTATCTATTCACCTAACGCCCCAAACACAGGCCCTATGCAGCCTGCAAGGAGGCTGTCTGTCTGTCTGTCTGTCTGTCTGTCTGTCTGTCTGTCTGTCTGTCTGTCTGTCTGTCTGTCTGTCTGTCTGTCTGTCTGTCTGTCTGTCTGTCTGTCTGTCTGTCTGTCTGTCTGTCTGTCTATCTATCTATCTATCTATCTATCTATCTATCTATCTATCTATCTATCTATCTATCTATCTATCTATCTATCTATCTATCTATCTATCTATCTATCTATCTATCTATCTATCTATCTATCTATCTATCTATCCATCCATCCATCCACCCGGCGCCCAGCCCCAAACACAGGCAACTGAACTATGAAAAAAAAAACTGTTCAAATCTTTTCTCCATGAAGGTCATTTCACAACAGCCTCTTGAGTGATGGCAAGTTCACTTGTTTTGATAACAAATGAACCCTCTGGAGTCTGTCTGTCTGTCTGTCTGTCTGTCTGTCTGTCTGTCTGTCTGTCTGTACTATGGCTGACCCTGCGCTCTGACCCCCTCTGGAGTGTGGTAACTTGAGAGGGGAGATGAGAAGAGACACATTTCAATGTAACCAACCATTGACTA
>NC_137223.1:24615280-24632780 GCF_949987685.1 Ammodytes marinus | reverse complement strand
GGTCCGCTGCTGGCCGAGGCCCATGGGGGGGGGACGCCCTACCAACTGAGCTAAGGGCGTCCCCGCAGGTGTTTATTTGTGGTTTTATTTGTTATAATACTAAGAATTGATAGTATTTATATATATTTTTTGGAGCAAAAGAACAAAATGGACGAAAAAAGTGAAAACAGAAAAACAAAACGACAGTCAGGAGGTTAAGATCTGGGTCTGGACTCACAGACACAAACAAACACACAAACAGACAGCCAGCGAGCCAGACAGACAGACAGACAGACAGACAGACAGACAGACAGACAGACAGACAGACAGACAGAGAGACAGCCAGACAGACACACGCACACACGGACACACACACAGACACAGTAAGTCTAGAAGTCTGGACACGTCAGCGGAAGCTTCCTCACACATCGCAGGTGGGACGGGGAAATGGACACACACACACACACACACACACACACACACACACAATGATCATTTGAAGGTGTTGCTGCTTTTTGTTAAAAGCGAACAAATGGCGCGCTTGTGGTGTAGTGGTTAAACACCCCCCCTGTCCCCCCCCTCCCATCCCCTCATACAGTCTCAGTCCTCTTCACAGCAGACCCGGGTTAGAATCCAGAACTGCCTAACTCTCCACACTGTCTAATAAAAGCATAAAAATTCCCCCCCAAAAAAAAAATAAAATAAAAAGTTGCCCCCCTTAAGGAGTCCGGTGCCGGGCTGTGTTGGACAGGGTCATGTACCGGTCGTTTGATGTCGATCTTTTTCACAAATAAGCACGTACACAGAGACTAGGATTAACTTTTTTGTACCGTGACATATTTCGACTACCTCCTGCAGTCTTCTTTACATGAACATTTAAGTTTAATTTATGTAGTTAGACTAAATCAACCTTTTTGGTCGAATTTTGTTGTTTTTATTTCGCTATGTAAAAGAACCTGGCACATGGTATCTACTTGTTTGGTAACTAGAACCTTTCGTCAACGTTTATGTGTGTGTGTATGTGCGTGTGTGTGTGTCTGTCTGTGCATGTGCTTATGTCTGTGTGTGTATGTGTGTGTGTGTGTGTGTGTGTGTGTGTGTTTTATTCCAGTCTGTCCGGTTGTCCCCGTGCGACCTCGGCCATGAAGAAAGCCCGAATGAGCAGCGTGGACATGTTGACAATCAAACAGAGAGCCAGCAAAGGTAGGACAGTTCAAACCATAACACACATGTTACTCACATCAGAGAAAAAATGATCTGAATTAAAGGGACACTGTGTAACATTTTAAGTAATTTATTAGCTAAAATCAATATCCTCATTCATAAATATGTCCTCATTGGTGTAAAATCACCTCTGCCAATAATCTGAATTATCCTCCTGAGCGGAGAATTACAAATATTTATATTACATTTTGTACATTGAGCAGGCAAGTCTTATGAAGGAATCCATGTTTTTGGAATGTCATCAGGTGCATTGTTTAAAATTTAGAATTGTTCTTGTACTTGAAGGCCACTGTAGCTTCTGTTGTTATTCAAAAGGGTGGGGTTACCCAGGGAGCGTTGCATTCTAGAACTTTGTAGAACTTTCTTGATGATGTCATATTACACACTGCACCTTTAAATTAAATGTGTGTGTCTGGTATTTTTTATTTATTTATTTATTTATTTCGATCAAAACATATTCACAACATCACTTACACAAGTTAAAAAAATTAAATAATAAAAAACACACAAAATAACACAAAGTTGTCATCGTAATTTCTATATTAATTTCTTATAAATAGATAGATAGTGCACTGCAGTTCAGAATGTGGTGTTAATGTTGTTGCTGTGTTGTTAAAGGTGGAGTCAGTGATTCTGGAGAACGCTTGTTACTCACAACATAGAAAAACTAAACTTATCTGAAATAAACTTTTGATTTTTGATTTGATTTGATTTGATTTAGTTTATTTTTTCAGACATCCACATACAAAACAAAATGAAAAGCATGGAAATATAATAAATATGCCTGAAAAGGAGCAGGAAGAAGTATACACTTATTTAATCCTACCCCTTTCCTTAAAAAAAATTAAAAATCAAAATATTTATTAAATAAAAAAAATTAAATAAAAATTAAAATAAAATAAAAAATAAAATAAAATAAAACAAAAACAACAATTATATTCGCTTCTCTTATCTATATTCTCTGAACTAAATGAAATGTGGATGGTTCTCGTATTACAGTGTTAAAGGTGGAGTCATACTTCACCCATACAGAGCCGGCCTTCTATCATCATAAAATCACTATTATAATATAATGAATGAGGTTTTTCTTCCCTCAGTCTTCCCTCAGTCTTCCCTTGGCCCAGCTGTCCTGTTAATCCTAACCCTACATTTTACCATGTGTGATGTCACACATGGGAAAATGTAGGGTTAGACAGTGAGACCATAAAACACTCTTTCTGCCTTTTCTCAGGCTAGGATGAACCGATTTCTAAAATGTTTGCACAGTTATACTACATAGGATCTCAGAGTTCCATACACCTATAACACTGTATGTTTTTTGTTTTGTTCCAGGGATAGAAAACGACGAGGAGATCAAACAGCTGGACGAAGAAATCAAAGATTTGAACGAGTCGAACAATCAAGTGGAGTCAGACATGATCAAGCTGAGGACACAGGTAAGGAGCTTTACGAGGGTGTGTGTGTGTGTGTGTGTGTGTGTGTGTGTGTGTGTGTGTGTGTGTGTGTGTGTGTGTGTTTAGTTTAGCATAACAAGATTAATAATATAGAAAGATTGATGCTGGTGTGCAGAAAAAAGCCAAAAATGCATTGTGGGGCGATTGAGTAGGAAAAGTAAACTATGGATCCATACACAAAATCTTCTCGGAAGTAAGTAAGTACTCATCCGGGCATTTCTTGCCTACACAAACTCGCATACACAACCACAACATACTCAAATTGACGTCAACATTAGTATGAGTAGGACGTTAGTAGGGCTTTTAGTATGAGTAGGACGTTAGTAGGGCTTTTAGTATGAGTAGGACGTTAGTAGAGCTTTTAGTATGAGTTTAGTATGAGTAGGATGTTAGTAGGGCTTTTAGTATGAGTAGGACGTTAGTCGGGCTTTTAGTATGAGTAGGACGTTAGTAGGGCTTTAGTATGAGTAGGATGTTAGTAGGGCTTTTAGTATGAGTAGGACGTTAGTAGGGCTTTTAGTATGAGTAGGACGTTAGTAGGGCTTTAGTATGAGTAGGATGTTAGTAGGGCTTTTAGTATGAGTAGGACGTTAGTAGGGCTTTTAGTATGAGTAGGATGTTAGTAGGGCTTTAGTATGAGTAGGACGTTAGTAGGGCTTTTAGTATGAGTAGGACGTTAGTAGGGCTTTCCGAACACAGCCCAAACATTTTTTCAGCACAAACACACACACACACACACACACACACAAACACACACACACACACACACACACACACACACACACACACACACACACACACACACACACACACACACACACACACACACACACACACACACACACACACACACACACACACACACACACACATACACTCCCTCACTCCCTCACTCACACACACACACACACACACACACACACACACACACACACACACACACACACACACACACACACACACACACACACACACTGCTGATAGTGTATTTCTGTCCTTGTCCCGTTAGATCACTACCATGGAAACGAGCCTGAAGTCCATCGAGGAGGAAAACAAAGTGATCGAGCAGCAGAACGACTCTCTGCTCAACGAACTGGCAAACCTCAGCCAGTCGCTCATCAACAGCCTGGCTAACATACAGCTGCCACACATGGTACGGAAGCTGTGTGTGTGTGTGTGGGTGGGTGGGTGGGTGGGTGTGTGTGTGTGTGTGTGTGTGTGTGTGTGTGTGGGTGGGTGTCTGTGTGTGTGTGTGTGTGTTCACTTAACACTTTACCTGGGCTTAGCTAACATACAGCTGCCACACATGGTAAGGAAGCTGTGTGTGTGTGTGTGTGTGTGGATGGGTGTGTGTGTGTGTGTGGATGGGTGGGTGTGTGTGTGTGGGTGAGTGAGTGAGTGAGTGAGTGAGTGAGTGAGTGAGAGAGCGGGTGTGGGTGTGTGTGTGTGTGTGTGTGGATGGGTGGGTGTGTGTGTGTGGGTGAGTGAGTGAGTGAGTGAGTGAGTGAGTGAGTGAGTGAGAGAGCGGGTGTGGGTGTGTGTGTGAGTGTGTGTGTGTGCATGTGTGTGTGTGTATGTGTGTGTGTGCATGTGTGTGTGTGTATGTGTGTGTGTGAGAGAGAGTGTCTTTACTAAACACTTTAACATTGGCAGGCGTGTTGGTTTATTATTTTTGTGCATTTTTAAAAATACAGTTACTTACACTATGTGCTAAAATTTAAGATATTTTTCAGTATTATTTAAAAAAATATATATATTTATCTGAGGACATTTTTAAATTTTTTCCGATCTTTGTTTAATATTTGATGTGATCAATTTGTGTCCTGCTTTGTTTTAAACAATGACATGTTTTATATGGGACAGGTGTAAATATCTTCTCCAGCCTTTACTGTAGCAAAATTTGTATTTTTTTATTTTTGTTTTACTCATCTGCTTCTTTCAGTCCATGCTGTGCTTCTCTTGTGCTTTACGACGCTTCACACAGTTTCATATTAGAGTTTGACTCAAATGCTCACGGCTGTTCTGACGTCATGTTATCTCGGTGTAGAAAGAAGACTGGGGCTAATTGGATAATATCTCTCCTTTAAGCTCTCTAGACTCTGGACTCTTAGCTTACTGTCATTTGTTCGAGGAAAAACGTCCGTCTCAACAAGGAATTTGACTTTTACCCCTCCTGACATAAGAGGAAATTTGCACATTAACAGTAGGAATTGGTAGAAAGAAAAACCCCTTACTAGATCTAAGGCTTTGTTCACACTATAGTAACCTGAATCTCTGATCCAAGTCATACCTGATTTGTTGAGTAAGTTTTGATATGTAGGATATAAGCTATAGGCTATAGATGAACTGTATATATATCAATGATAATACGTGAAGATAAAAATATGAACAAAAACTAAAAACTCTTATTAAGTGTAAAAAAATTAAAAAAGCAACACACCCACCAAGTGTAAAGTAGATCGGATGAACCCTTGAAAGTCTACTTTTAAAGTTTGATTGAACTGTTATTTTTTTCATCTTGGGTATGATAGCATAATAATTCCAGTTTGTATTTATTACTTTTGCTGTTCACATCATATCTAAAATAATATATATAAAAAAATCAGAATTGGGAAACTTTCAACCGCAAGTTGAGTTTAGCCAGACAGGGGGGTAATGTCTTGTTCAGGCGGACGTTGTGTGGTATATTTTCTAATCACTTTCGATAGCTAATAAAGCCTTGTGTCTATCGGGGCTAAAAGACTTCTCTGTACATCTTCTCCTGTAGAAGCCGCCGCCCCAGAGAGAAAACCCAGTTAAACATAGCTGCTGTTTACAGATGACTCCCAGAGTAAGATAAACACTCCTCCCCCTTTATCCAATTATCCTTCTCTTCTGCACTCTGTCATCTGTCATCCCCCTCTTTCTCTACCTCCGTCAGACCACTGTGTCCCTGCATCACAACTATCCATTTGTACCGCAGTATACAACAGTCGTTTTAATTGTCTGTATTGATTCCTTGTGGAAAAATCCCAGGACAAAAAATATCCTACTCCTTTTCAGGCAAATCAATTCAATATGTTATTTTTTTAATTTAGTTTATTTTTATTTTTTTTGTGAAATCATTTAAACATATTTATTTTTTTGTATTTTCATGCTTTTCATTTTTTGTATTTGATATGTCTGAAATAAATTAATTCAATCAATCAATCAATATCTGTACTTCGAGCATTTTTTATTTATTTTTTATTTATTTTTTTACAAATTGCAAAAATCATATTTGAGAAGCTTATTGAGCTAAAACTTTCTAAAAATGTTAACAATTTTCTTTTAGATAACACATTCATTATATTAAAGGTATAGTCTAAACTAGCACAATTTCTAGGACTAATAAAGCACATACATGTGAAAAGGATCTGGGCCCAATATTGAGCCCTGTGGTACGCCACATTTAAAGACCTACTTCACCGGTTAGAATATGAAGGTGTATTGAACTCGGAGATCCTATTTAGTATAAATGTGCAAAAAAAAATTAAATCGGATCAATTTAGCCTGAGAAAAGGCAGAAAGAGTGTTTTATGGTCTCACTGTCTAACCCTACAGTTTCCTTCTTGTGACATCACAGTAAGGGTTAGGATTAACAGGACAGCTGGGCCAAGGGAAGACTGAGGGAAGACTCAGGGAAGAACAACCTCATTCATTATATTATAATAGTGATTTTATAATGATAGAACGCTGGTTCCGTATGGGTGAAGTATTCCTTTAAATGTAACTTCCCTTGTTCCAGAAAAAATTACTTCTCCAGTCAAACTTGAAAACATTTGCTTATTTTCTTTGGGGAGACTTAACCAATTCAGACTATTTTTTAAATTATTCAACAACGACCCAACAACTTCTAGTCATCTAAATAAATAACATCACCATTTTTGTCTGTCTCATCTGCCTGTTCACTTCCCATCAGTCGTGTTACATCCTGGTTTTGTCTCCATACGCTAAAACATTATCCATTTATCCACCAGCTAACCATCGCTGTCCTGAGTTTGCATGGCTTGGAGTTGAA
The DNA here is from genome assembly GCF_949987685.1 of Ammodytes marinus. Taxonomy (NCBI): domain Eukaryota; kingdom Metazoa; phylum Chordata; class Actinopteri; order Uranoscopiformes; family Ammodytidae; genus Ammodytes; species Ammodytes marinus. Next base: position 24,626,084 of record NC_137223.1, on the reverse strand, counting down.
CTGCGTAGACTTTCACAGGCTGATATATTTATATAAATCGTATTCAAATGTAATAAAAAGTGTATTTTAGTGCGTTTGTGTAACCTATCCTGGTATAGTTCCTTTCCTCCCTTTCTTCCTGCCTTGTAAGAGACCAAAATGTAACAGTGACCCTAAATGTAACTAATTTTTTTTTTATAATATCATTTTTTTTTCTTCGCCCATAATGTAACAGCGTATTACGTTTTTGGTCAGCCAATTGCTTCAATGCTTCTATGGGGGATGGGGGTGTATGGATGTGTGTTGTAAGTCGTAAGTCGCTTTGGATAAAAGCGTCTGCTGAATGAAATGTTCTACATTGAAGCAATTTGCCCCTCTTTTTCTTTTCTTTTTTTAAGATATCTTTTTGGCATTTTTATGCTTTATTGACAGTGCAGAGAGACAGAGGTGAAATGGGGCAGAGAGGGGAGTGACATGCAGAGAATGACCGCGGGTGGGAATCGAACCCGGGTCTGCTGCTGGGCCCGGCCCGGGAGGGGAGGGGGACGCCCTACCAACTGAGCCAAAGGCGCCCCCACAATTTGCCCCTCTTGAATCCATCGACTCACCCCAAACAGATTTTTTTTAAATTACTTTTTATGTTGTCGTTACATTTCGGTCTCTAACACGCCTTGTTTTCGAATCTTTTTCCTTAAAACTTTCAGAGAATAAAGACATAATCTGATAACACTTCCTCTATGCCTTTCTAAATATTTCTTTCTTTCTTTCTTTCTTTCTTTCTTTCTTTCTTTCTTTCTTTCTTTCTTTCTTTCTTTCTTTCTTTCTTTCTTTCTTTCTTTCTTTCTTTCTTTCTTTCTTTCTTTCTTTCTTTCTTTCTTTCTTTCCCTCTCTCTCTCTCTCTCTCTCTCTCTCTCTCTTTCTCTCTCTCTCTCTTCCCCCTCTTTTCCACAGGAGCCGATGAATGAACATAACTTTGACTCGTATGTGACCACGTTGACAGACATGTACACACACCAGGACCAATACCAGTCGCCCGAAAACAAGGCCCTGCTCGAAAACATCAAACAGGCCGTACAGGGAATCCAAGTCTAATCTAATCTAAGCCCCCTAAGCCTCTAAACCCTGTCCCAAGAGGCTCAAGACACGATATACACACATGCAAAGCAAAAACAACATGAAAAAAAATATAAAAAAATATTTGGGGGGGAATTTTGGTTGTTTTTGTGCTGCTGTAAACTACCATAGTTACTTTATTTCATCTGTTATGCTCTCATGGGTATCTCTCTCTCTCTCTCTCTCTCTATCTATCTATCTATCTATCTATCTATCTATCTATCTATCTATCTATCTATCTATCTATCTATCTATCTATCTATCTATCTATCTATCTATCTATCTATCTATCTATCTATCTATCTATCTATCTATCTATCTATCTCTCTCTCTCTCTCTCTCTCTCACTCTCTCTCTCTCTCTCTCTATATCTTTTTAAATTATTTCGATTGTCGTTGCCTTGCTTTGAAAAAAGAAATTACCGACGTAATTTTAAAAAATATCGAACATTCTTCTTCACCACTTTTTTGTAAATTTTTCATATGATCTAAAAAATATAATGTGACGTAATGTTTATAGCTGCTACTGTATATGCACATTCTGGTGTATATGTATGTATGTATTTATTTATTTATTTATTTATTGTGAGCTTGAATCAGTTTTTTTTTTTCAAATTTATTTTAATTGCGATTTTACATTCATGGGGAAAAAAAAAATATGGGCGTCACGGGTTTTAAATGGTTAGCAGAGCGAAAACGTGAAGAGCAATCAATTTCGAGAAAGCTTTTCTCAAATAGCTGCAGAGATTGGAAGTGGAAGTTTTAATGGATGTTTAAATTAATTTTTGTAAAGTTTTTTGAATAGTGTAACAGTGTACAGGACACTTAAAAATATACAGCCCCCGGATAAAAAAAATAAGAGACCAGTCTGGATTTTTCTTCAATCTTCATCTCTACATTACGTATTGAAAACGCCCTAACCCTAAATGACAATATTTTTTATTGTGAAATTTGGTAGAAATGTTGTCAGTAGTTTATTTTATAAAACCAAAATGTTCATTCTACTCAAACATATGCCTCTAAAAGAGTAAAACAAAACAAGAGACACTGAATATTTGGACCGGTCTCTTAATTTTTTTTCCCGTTGCTGTATGTTACTGTAAATTTTAAGCTAAACATTATGTGAACGAATCGAATGCTATAAGCAAGAATGTTTCAAACATCATGACACGGAAACTTACTGGTGCAAACTATCCCCAAATCATTGTTGTTTCGTTTGGTCCTGTAATGTTGTTGTTTATATTTTATATTATATTTATTTTCGTGCTTGAAAAAGGAGAAAGAAGCGTGGAAAATATACCAACAATGGCTACAGCGAAATGTAGCCTGGCACCGCCCGCCCGCCTACCTACTTCCACTCAATTATCATTTCCCTTCAGTAGTCAGTCTGGGTCTGCGGTGTATTCGCGGGTTTTCTCCGGTTGATTTTTTACCGGTCCAATCAGCGAACAGAAGGAGTGGCTCAGAAGCCGGCGCATGACATACGTCACGACCAAACGTTATGCGATTGGTTGGCAGATCCAGAGTGGCACTGGGCAGATCCAATAGTTTTTAAACTTCAACTGCCCCCCCGCCTGCCTTCAAGTGAGTTAACGTTTGTCAATTGAGCGATTCCAGACCTTCTGTACAAATGAAATGAAGTACGATGGTCTGATATAGGACCAGGCTACAGCAAAATGTAGGAGACAATCTAATCGTGCCATCCTGAAATTTCATTTTATCGATCATAAACCTCCGACTATTATTAGCTAATAGGATAAAATGTGTCAGCAATATTGGTATGCTAATAATAATAATATAAAAATAATCGTTTTGTTATAGATATGGGATGCAATCTATATAAAAGAAATGTTTGGGTATATGCAATTTCTTATGAATTAAAACTAGCAGAAGAGAGCTGATAGATAGATTTTAATACTATTAATGTATTGCGTTTTTGTACAAAAAAAAACACTTTTACTACAATCATGTGTTGGGAATTTGACGCGGGTGAAAATGACTCGTTTGACTTTGCACAGGGACACCTTTCGTTTCCATGTTTTGATGTTTTTATTGAGGCGACTTGAGGCAGAGTAGAAAACGATCTGTAGATGGATAGATTTATTTTCCTTTCCTTTAAAAGTGCAGTGTGTAGAATTGATTGGCATTTTTCAGACCATATTTGGTAGAAAGTGGAATATAATATTAATAAGTACGTTTTAATTAGTGTATAATCGCGTTAAAATTCAAGTTTTTTGTTTATTTTTTGACCTTAGAATGAGCCTTTTATATCTACATAGGAGCGGGGCGCTGAGGCCGCCATGTTGCACCGCCATGTTTCTAAAGTAGCACAGAACGGACAAACTTAACGGCCAAGTTACGTGTTTTTATATATAGTGGGCGTCCTGGGGAAATGCACCTGTTGGAAGACCAAGAAGAAGAAGAAGTACTATAGAATAAATAACTAAATACATCTTCACCTCATCACTTGATATTGTGGAAAGACTTGAGGCAGTGGTGGATGATGCCATCTTTAGTAACTTGAAGGCCACCGTAGCTTCTGTAAAAATTATCCCAGAAAAGAACGGCTTAACAATGTCGAATTTTCACCACTAGAGATGCCAGTAAATAAAAAAATTCCAATTATTACACACTGCACCTTTAAAAAAAAAATGCTTTAAGACGGCTAGCTGGATTTACAGGGTCAATCGCGCCCCCCCCCCAATCCCCCCTCCTCCCACCCCATCCGCTATTGTATAATATTGCACTTATTATGTCCTGTACGAAAACAAAAAATCTAAAAATGTCTTTCCAATCATCCCAAGAATCTTATTGTCTGAGCCGCAATGGGACGTGATGACAGATTAAGCACTTTTTTAAAAAACAACAACATTTTTTTCGATTGTTATAGCTATTGAGAGAGAAAAAAAATGAATGAGTATTTTGGAAGACCAAGAAGAAGTGCTATAGAATCAGCAGTATTTGATGGGATATCGAAGCAGTATTTTGGCCTTAATTCGATGACTAAATATGGGTTTGTGGTGAAGAGATTGAAGAGTATGTTTTTTTTCTTGAACAGCGTTGATCATGCATGCACTTTACTAGGAGTCTGTCAAGGTATTATGACCTTTGCCCATGTCTATGTCAAACAATCACACACACACACACACACACACACACACACACACACACACACACACACACACACACAGACACACACACAGACACACACACACACACACACACACACACACACACACACACACACACACACATGGTTAAAATGAATGGAGCAAAAAGTGTACAGTGAGTTTGTGGAAACTTTGAGCCTTCCATTTGCAGGTGATTTGAAAAAGCAACTCGGACAGAATTTTAACTATTTTCTTTAACGGAGAATTCCCCCTCCCTCCCCCACCTCACCCCACCCCTCCCGCTTCTCTGGTAGCCCTTATATTGTTTTTTTAAAGGTGCTACGAGGAACTTTTTAAATATTTCTGAAACAGTCAAATTTTTTCCTCTGATGATCATTAATTACATGTAACTTGTTCTAAACCAATACATAATATGGAAATAACAATTTTAAGATATTTACTACTATATTAACTAAAGATAGTATAGTTTAATATCTATAAATAGACTAGCCTGGAAATCCAGACCCTGATATCTTGAACGATAGAGGGTCTGGCCACGATCAATAGTAATTTCCAACTCAAGGGGCGGCTCCTACTCGTGGATTTCAAATGCCACTGCACGCAGTTGGATAGCACTACAACCAATCAGAGCGATGCACAAGGTGACGTAAGCCCCGTTCGTTTAGCGAACAGCTGTTAAACTGTTAAATTAAACGTTTGCCGTTGTCGGTCGGCAAAACAGAACATTCCACTTACTTGCTAATGAAAGATTTGAGTGCCGTCTTCCAAATCGTAAAGGGTCGAGGCCAAAGCAGTCTCAAACTCACACAACATATCCGCAGCCATCTTTGATGTTTACTATCACGGCTTCGACGTCGCATGCACGTCACTGTCGTCATCCGGTTACGTCCTCCCCAGAGTACCATATAAGGGGCTCTGGCGCGCCCATATTAGATAGAACCAATTGAAACGTGAGCCCAGATTTCTGGTCTTTTTGAAAAAGCTTAAACGGAGAGTTTCCAGACCAACAGGCGCAACAAATTTAATTTGCCAGCGCCTAGTGGCAGGTCTGGGAATGCCAGGCTATAAATAGACGTCACAACCATGGTAAAGGTCAAATTTATTTCTATAGCAGTCGGTTGACCAAAGTGCTGTAGGCTACAACATCTAATACAAAACAACGGTTGCGTTCCGAATCGCATACTCTTTCTTTTTTCTATTCTACATACTACATCCGACGATAAAAATAATCTAGTTAGGATGCAGTAGGCATACTATTGGGACATACTTTACTCTCTTATTTCATCCTAACATGGCTCCTTGATCTTGCCTCTTGCTTTTATATCCGTCGCATCCCCGTTTGTTTTCATATATGGAGGCGTCGTCGATGTGACGTCACTTCACGTGCGCACTGGATTGTGGGTCAGAATCGCCCCAAATAGGATGCAGTTTTCAACACTAACAATCTTGGCCGCATGAAGTAGGACATCCGGGTACTTCTAACCATCCTAAATCTGGCCACAAGAATCGGGACATCCTAAATCTTTTTTCTACCATACTATATAGTAGAAAGTATGCGATTCGGAAACGCAACCAACATATAAGATACATGAGAAAAATAAAGGAGAAGTGTTTGTTTCGGTTAGCGACTGAAGGACTGGCAACACGGGGGAATTTTCCTTTAAAGAATAGTTCACCGAAATATTAAAAATGTTGAACATTTCCTTTTTTAAGATATTTGGATTGCAAAGAATCATTTTTTTCTAATAACACATTTTACGCCCAAAAAGCTACTTGTCTGTATGTGTGCGCTGCTTTCCTGCCCGTTAACTCTCTGCATTACTAGACTTGACCGCTTCTGTGTGTGTGTGTGTGTTTTTTTTTATTTAAAAAAATTTAAAGTCAGAATTTTTTATTATTGATTGAAAAACAAAAAGGAAAATGGGAAATTAAAGCACAATTCTTCTGCCACTTATCAAGACGAATAGACTTAGAAAAATATCGTAATTTATATAAAAAATGTACAACAAGCGAAAACTGTAACTATTTACATAATAATAACAGAGAAAATCTCAACACTAACATGTGACATGATTCTAGAATGCAACAAAAGAATTCCATATGTGTGACATCATACGTTTATGAAAAAAAATAATTGTTTTTTTCTTCTTTAAAGGGGTTTTTTATACAAATATTCGTTGTATCTCTCTTCCCCCTTTTTACCCCCTTTTCTCTCTGTTACTCTGTTTTAATCTGCAAATTTTCAGCGACTGTCTTTTCTTATTATAACACATGGCATGAGTTTTTTTTTTTTTTTTTTTTTTTTTTCTCGTTCTTGGTATTTTTTTTGCTGTTCGTTACCATGGTCACGAAGTTGCTGCGACGTGATTGGTGGATTTAATTTGACTTGTTGTGAAGTTTGTACTATTTTTATCATCATGCTGGTGTTGGCATCTCTCGCTCTGAATAAAACTCTTGTGTTGCAACACTGACTGCTCACAACCGGCCTGCTGTTGTTGTTCTTTGAATTTAAAAAGTTAAAAATTCCTTATTAAGACGGTGAATGTGTCTGTTTGTGTATGTTGTTAAAAACATTTTTTAAATACAATAAACATAAGCAAAAAAATATTAAATTAACATTGTAATTTAGTTTACTTATTTGGATATATATATATTTTTTATATATGTTTATTTATTCAAAACTTCTTATATTATAAATTATATAATACTATAAATACTATATGCTATTATTTATTGAACTACATTTACTTTTATACATTAGTCCTAATATTAAAAATAATTTATAGATTTTTCAGCCATTTTTATTTCCCCCCGCATTTATTTAATAAGAATATTATTTATTTTATATTTATTTATGTTTTACTAAATTAAATGGCATTTTTCTGCCGGTAGACGGCGCTAACATTTGGCGCCACTGAGCTCTACTTTGTGTTATCACTTCCGGATCAGGCACAACCAGTTTCCTGTTTAAGAAAAAAACAACACCAGCGTGAAACACACACGACGTAAACAAACCGTACCAGGTTACTGTTTGTGTATCTTTACGGTGATTTGACGTTAGCCGTTAGTCGTTACGGTTTAAACTTAACAGGAGGAGAGACCGTTGGTAACCATGGTGAAGTGTGTAGTTACGGGCTGTCAAAACCGCGTGGCTCCCGTTAACGCGAACCGGGGAGCATTCAACCGACCACCGAAACGGTTCTTCAACTTCCCCAAAGACCCAGCAAGAGTCAAGGTAAAGACAGATCAATAGTAACACGTATAAAGGAAGCGATTAGGTGATTAATTAAATAGTTGACAGTGCGTCTTGTTCCTTCATTTAGTTACACTTTGCTTTTATAACAGAATAGTGGTAGTGCGTGTTTAGGGGACAGCCCACAATAAACTGCCTGCCCATGTGAATTTAACACGTGTGTGTGTGCGTGTGTGTGAGAGAGTGAGTGAGTGAGTGTGTGTGTGTGCGCGCGCTGCGAAAAAAAAGCAGGTGTTAAAATAATACACAGCCTAGTCTCTGTAAACTTGTATGTAATCAACGTGTGCCGCTAAATTTACATTCAATTAAAATGACTGTTTTCTGGTTTGGCGACTTGCGGCTTTGAGAGAGACTGACACACAGTAGGCTATTCAGTAGTATAACAGCATAGCATTCTGTCTTGTGTGCTTTTTTTTTTTTTTTTTTTTTTTTTAACCTTTATTTATACAGGGAAATCCCATTGAGACCGAAGACTCTTTTTCAAGGGAGACCTGTTTTCCTTTCCCACGTTACCATTCACACACACATTCATACACCGATAGAAGGCTAACATTCAACATTCACACGAGGCAAGGTGGGTGAAGTGTCTTGCCCAAGGACACAACAACCATGACACAGGTGGCAGGGCGGGGATCGAACCTCCAACCCTTTGATCATCAGCCGACCCGCTCTACCAACTGAGACACAGTCGCCCACAGTGGTGTACATGGGAAATATAAATAGTATAAAGATCTGTAGAAAGTGTGAAAGCAACCATCAGCTGTGCGTTAACACCGATTGACTTGTGTGTTCAGGGTTGACTGGTCAATATCAGTGAATATCTCCTCACAATCTGCTGCCTGTCTAACTGTCCTACTACTAGGGCTGGGCGATATGACCAAAATCTCATATCCCGATATAGAAATGTCTTATCCCGATAACGATACATTTGACGATATAGCATATTTTTAATATAAATAATTAAATACTCTACTCTACTAAAGTATTTACCCATATTTGATTATTTTCAGCTTTTTATTCAAACGCACATTTTTAAGCATTCAACACAATAGAAAATTGCAATGTGACATTTGAGTGGTTTTGGGCCGTATGCGGATTCAGGGCTATAAAAAAATAATGGATAGTATAATTACTTTCTACAAAATATGCTAGGAAATAAAACCCCAAATTCTACACACTGCACCTTTAAATAAAATAAAGGGCTGTATATATATATGTCGCCCACTGACAGATTTAATGTATTTCCAGGTCTGGCTTGCTGCGCTGAGAGAGAGTGACAAACAGGATTCCTCTGAGCAGCATCTGATCTGCGAGGACCATTTCCTACCGGAGGACGTTTCTGCCAGCGGGGTGAACGATGACGTAATCCCCATCATGCCCCCGTGTCTGGACGGGCCCATGGGGGGTGGGGGGCCCTGCTGGGGGGGCGGAGGGATGGGGGGAGGGGGGCTGGGGGTGGAGTCTGAGGAAGAGAGGGATGAATCATGGGACAACGGAGGAGAGGAGGAAGAAGAAGAGGAAGACGAGGAGATGGAGGAAGATGTTCCGGTTTATGTGGAGCCGCCGCCAACTGTTAAAGAAGCAACACAACAACAGGTAAGGTGTGTGTGTGTGTGTGTGTGTGTGTGTGTGTGTGTGTGTGTGTGTGTGTGTGTGTGTGTGTGTGTGTGTGTGTGTGTGTGTGTGTGTGTGTGTGTGTGTGTGTGTGTGTGTGTGTGTGTGTGTGTGTGTGTGTGTGTGTGTGTGTGTGTGTGTGTGTGTGTGTGTGTGTGTGTGTGTGTGTGTGTGTGTGTGTGTGTGTGTGTGTGTGGCCTCCTCCAACTGTTAAAGAAGCTACTGTAGTGGAGCAACAACAGGTAATGGGTTGTTTTTTTTATGTTGTGTTAACTCCTGTCGCCCCCATGAGGAATTCTGAGTAATTACTAACAACACTGTCGGTGCATCGCCATCTACATGAGGTAAAGCCTTCAGTGATGGCACATGGATTTTATACCTTCTGCTGTACGTCCAGGTTTTTTTTTCTTAGCAGTAGAATCAACAACTGAAACATTTCTTGGGCTCTTTTGGGGATTTTTCTGAGCTCCTGCACCAGTGTCAGGGGGGGGAGAAGGTGGAGGGGGGGGGGGGGGCACCAGTTTGTAAACGCTGCCATACTGAGAAATACAGAGAGAGTTTTCCATGTAATTGTAAAGCTATAGTGTGTACATTTTGGATATGGCGATCAGTCACTATACGGAGTTTGGGGGAGATTTCGCTGTAGCAGAAGTCAGCCTTGTACTGTTGCAGAGGAGGTCTGGCGAAAAACGTATTTTTTTTCACCACATATGTAAACATTTAGCTTAAAATGAATATCCTTTTAATTGTCCGCTGAATGCTAACTGTCTGTATTCCAGGATCCCGCTCCCACGAAAAACCTCACCACAGCCACACCGGGGTAAATAACATCTATGTTCATGAGTCTTTTCCTATTGACACGTTAAAGGCCTACTTCACCAGTGGGAATATGAAGGTGTATTGAACTCTGAGATCCTTTGTAGTATAAATGTGCAAAAAAAATTGAAATCGGTTCATCCTAGCCTGAGAAAAGGCAGATAGAGTGTTTTATGGTCTCACTGTCTAACCCTACATTTCTCTTGCTGTGATGTCATGTCACAGTAAGAGAAATGTAGGGTTAGACAGTTTTTTTTTTTGCACATTTATACTACATAGGATCTCAGAGTTCAATACACCTTCATATTCCCACCGGTGAAGTAGGTCTTTAACAGACAAGGAGTTACATTTCATTTCTTCACTTATATTTGATCAGTTAAAGGTGCAGTGTGTAATATGACATCATCAAGAAAGTTCTAGAATGCAACGCTCCCTGGGTAACCCCACCCCTTTAGAATAATAACAGAAGCTACAGTGGCCTTCAAGGACAAGAACAATTCTAAATTCTAAACAATGCACCTGATGACATTCCAACCAACATGGATGCCTCCATAAGACTTACCCTCTCAATGTACAAAATGTAATATTAATATTTGTAATTATCCGCTCAGGAGGATAATTCAGATTATTGGCAGAGGTGATTTTACACCAGTGAGGACATATTTATGAGTGAGGATATTGATTTTAGCGAATACATTACTTAAAATGTTACACAGTGTCCCTTTAAGATTACATTTGGTTTTGTCTCAGTTACAGGCATTTGTATAGTTATCTATTTCCTACTGAAGATACATACAGTACATCAAAATAATCCATTATGATAGTTTTTGCCTTTTAAATTTGAGTGATTTTATTTTGATGTTTTTTCTCCTTCAAGTGTTCAGCAGCAGAGAAGGACA
>NC_137223.1:24573196-24580080 GCF_949987685.1 Ammodytes marinus | reverse complement strand
AGATCCTATGAAGTATAAATGTGCAAAAAAAAAATTAAATCGGATCATCCTAGCCTGAGAAAAAGCAGAAAGAGTGTTTTATGGTCTCACTGTCTAACCCTACATTTCTCTTTCTGTGATGTCACAGAAAGAGAAATGTAGGATTAGACAGTGAGACCATAAAACACTCTTTCTGCTTTTTCTCAGGCTAGGATGATCCGATTTAATTTTTTTTTTGCACATTTATACTTCATAGGATCTCAGAGTTCAATACACCTTCATATTCCAACCGGTGAAGTAGGCCTTTAATGAGCTTCAATGGAGCGTGTCCAGACCAACAGGCTGAGCAAAGCTGAACAAATTTCTTGCAATTTAAGTTTCACTGACATATTGACCGTGTGAAGATAGTATTGGGAATTCTCCATCTCCTTAAAGGAATACTTCACCCATATGGAACCGGCGTTCTATCATCATAAAATCACTATTATAATATAATGAATGAGGTTTTTCTTCCCTCAGTCTTCCCTCAGTCTTCCCTTGGCCCAGCTGTCCTGTTAATACTAACCCTTACTGTGATGTCACAAGAAGGAAACTGTGTTATATGGGTTAGACAGTGAGACCATAAAACACTCTTTCTGCCTTTTCTCAGGCTAAGATGATCCGATTTAAATTTTTTTTGCACATTTATACTAAATAGGATCTCCGAGTTCAATACACCTTCATATTCCAACCGGTGAAGTAGGCCTTTAAGCATTTAAACTGGTGTATAAACAATCAGTGCCTAAGAAATGGTTGAAATCCCACATCTGGACCATCACTTAAACCTAATCAACGTCTCCCTGGCTTCTCCTGTATTAAAGATTAGAGCACATTTCACAGGGCTTGGAGAATTAATTTCTTTTTTTTAAGATAATTTTTGGCATTTTTTGCTTTATTGACAGTTTGTAAAGACAGAGATGAAATGGGTCAGAGAGGGGGAATGACATGCAGAGAACGACCCGGGCTGGATTCTAACCCGGGTCTGCTGTGAAGAGGACAGACAGACAGACAGATAGAGAGAGAGGGGAATGACATGCAGAGAACGACCCGGGCTGGATTCTAACCCGGGTCTGCTGTGAAGAGGACTGAGACTCAATATGCCTTTCGGTTATACAATGTAATTGGAAGTCCTTAGAAACCTGTAAAATAGAGTCCGTTTTACGGAGCCTAGGCGTATTGACCATAGATAGTATAATAAAGGTATTGACACCAGATTATTTGCTTTCACCGAACACACAGTATAGCCGATACAGGTAAGTGGACTGAGGAGATATTCGTCTGATTATTGTCCCTTACAGCACCCCCTCCGCGTCATCACCATAACACGGAAGTATTTCAGGGACCGGGCTGCAGCTGCGCACGCACACACTCACACACACATTCATTCACTTACACAAACCAGGATCAAACAGCGACACATAATAACACACAAAGAAAGCTGCACATATACTTTAAGAAAGACGTAGATATACCTGAATAGAGCGCTCTCTGTGTCTCACACACACACACACACACACACACACACACACACACACACACACACACACACACACACACACACACAGACAGAGCATCATGGCGCTCATCCCATCGCAGGTACTTCGGGTCGCTATCCTGATGTCTTACTTCTCCATCCTGTGTCACTACAAAGCGCTGGACATGCCCGCGCACCAGACATACGGAGGCAGCTGGAAGTTCCTCACGTTCATAGATCTGGTAGGCTATGGCGTCACCTTTTACTGTGTGTGGTACAGTGTGTGTGTCTCTGTCTTACTGTCTCTCTCTCTCTCTCTCTCTCTCTCTCTCTCTCTCTCTCTCTCTCTCTCTCTGTCTGCCTGTCTCTCTCTCTCTCTCTCTCTCTCTATCCATCTATAACCTTGTCCAAATTTTCTCTCTCTCTCTCTCTCTCTCTCTCTCTCTCTCTCTCTCTCTCTCTCTCTCTCTGTGGGTAGACTGTGTGTGTGTGTGTGTGTGTGTGTGTGTGTGTGTGTGTGTTATGATCCCATTCAAATTACTATACAGCGTTTAATTAACCGCTTTGCCCAGGTATGCAATGCTTCGTTAACGTTATAGAGATCGATACATGTATGTGCCGTGTGCAAAATATCTAGTGTGCAGAGTCCACCGTGAACCCCGGAACAGGTGTTGTGTTGCAGAATGTATCCCTAGCCTAACCATGCCACAGTATGGTTCTATGAGTTATGCATAGCCAGTACACACCACCTTTTAATAAACAGTAGACTTAACACACTTGTGCAGAATAAATGCAAAGGCTAAACACCTTGACTCTCTCTCTCTCTCTCTCTTTTTTTAAAGATTATTTTTTGGGCATTTTCAAGCTTTATTAGACAGTACAGAGTTGAAATGGGGAGAGAGAGAGAGAGAGAGAGAGAGAGAGAGAGAGAGAGGGGGGATGACCTGCAGTAAAGGTCCACGGGTCGAGATTTGAACCCGCGACCACTGCAACGAAGGCCTGAGCCAATATGGTACGCGCTCTATCCACTACACCACTGGAGCGCCCACCACTCGTTTTACTACATTTAATGATTACAAAGCCTACTGCAGCTGACCGTAAAATCGACATACTCATACAGGTAGTTTGAATGGAGTATATAGGCCTACAATGGGCTACTTACGACATGTCTATACGTGTATATTTTGTGATAACATCACACTTTAGGCCATTCATGACCAGCGTTATATGGATTATAGAGCTAAATTAAATTAAGGACTTAACAACATAATGGGTGGTTTAAATTGGAAAAAGACACAAATGCACCCACACACACACACACACACACACACACACACACACACACACACACACACACACACACACACACACACACACACACACACACAGGGCTCCCAGTCTAAAACAATGCACACAGTCATACAATTACAAAGAAGCCGTTTATGGTAGAGGCTCGGTTGTATTAGCCGCTCATTCACAAACACAGCATCCTTAGCCTCTTTTTCTCTGTGTGCACCTTTACTCGTCACACTGCTGTGTTCACTGCACCTTGGAGCATGTAGTCATGCCTTCAAAAGAGACAACATTTTGGGGCGCTCCGGTGGCGTAGTGGATAGAGCGCGTACCATATTGGCTCCGGCCTTCGTTGCAGTGGTCGCGGGTTCAAATCCGACCCGTGGACCTTTACTGCAGGTCATCCCCCTCTCTCTCTGTCTGTCTCTCTCTCTCTCTCTCTCTCTCTGTCTCTCTCTCTCTCTCTCCCCCCATTTCAACTCTGTACTGTCTGATAAAGCTTGAAAATGCCAAAATAAATAAAAATAATAATAGAAAAACAGACAAAACCAAGCAATTATGGTTGCCACGGTAGTCAGTGTTACTCGTTGTTGAGGCAACAGCGGTTACATAAGTTGCCTAGTTGCAACAACAGGTTTTTTAGTTTATTTTTAATAGACATAAAAGCGTTTGGGTTTATTTCTTGAAAATCAGCAGTAGGGCCAACATTCAATATATGAAACCACTTGTTTGTTTAATACTAGTTGAAAACAACTGGCTGTCTCTGTGTGTGTATGTGTGTGTGTGAGCATGCGTGCGTGTGTGTGTTTGTGTGTGTGGGTGTGTGTGTGTGTATAACTTCTCTGTGTGTGTGTGTAACTGTAACTGCTTAACGTGCATGTGTGTGTGTGAGTGCGTGTGTGTGAGCGTGTGTGAGCGTGTGTGTTTGTGTGTTTGTGTATGTGTGTGTGTGCGAGCGTGCATGAGTGTGTGTGTGTGTGTGTGTGTGTGTGCGAGCGTGCATGAGTGTGTGTGTTTGTGTATGTGTGTGTGTGCGAGCGTGCATGAGTGTGTGTATGTGTGTGTGTGCGAGCGTGCATGAGTGTGTGTGTGTGTGTGTGTGTGTGTGCGAGCGTGCATGAGTGCATGTGTGTGTGTGTGTGTGTAACTTGTCTGTGTGTAACTGTAACTGTAACTGCTTAACATGCATGTGTGTGTGCGTGTGTAACTTGTGTGTGTGCGAGCGAGTGCATTTGCATGTGTGTGTGTGTGTGTGTATGTAACATGTATGTGTGTGTGTGTGAGTGTGTGAAACAGCCTTGTCATATTTTCCACATTAGCCGTTCTCCTCCTGGTTAACTGTGTGTGTTAACGACCTGTACACAGCAGCAGCCAGGAAATGCACACCGCTGCCACATCTGGCGCCCAATCATAGTGTGTGTGTGTGTGTGTGTGTGTGTGTGTGTGTGTGTGTGTGTGTGTGTGTGTGTGTGTGTGTGTGTGTGTGTGTGTGTGTGTGTGTGTGTGTGTGTGTGTGTGTGTGTGTGTGTGTGTGTGTGTGTGTGTGTGTGTGTGTGTGTGTGTGTGGTAACTTGAGAGGGAATGAATTTCAATGTGTGTGCCCTGTGTACAATTGACTAATAAGGAAACTTAACCTTAACTAACTAAACTCTGTCTGTCTGTCTCTCTCCCTCTCTCTCTCTCTCTCTCTCTCTCTCTCTCTCCCTCTCCCTGTCTCTCTCTCTCTTTCTCCCTGTCTCTCTCTCTGCCTGTCTGTCTGTCTGTCTCTCTCTCCCTCCCTGTCTCTCTCTCTCTGTCTGTCTGTCTGTCTGTAGGTTATCCAGGCAGTGTTTTTTGGCCTGTGTGTGTTGATCGATGTCTCCAGCCTGACTAAAGAAAACTATTATAACTAACTAAATTGTCTCTCTCTCTCTCTCTCTCTCTCTCTCCATCCCTCCATCCCTCCATCCCTCCCTGTCTCCCTGTCTCCCTCCCTGTCTCCCTCCCTCCCTGTCTGTCTGTCTGTAGGTTATCCAGGCAGTCTTCTTTGGCCTGTGTGTGTTGATAGATGTCTCCAGCCTGACTAAAGAAAACTATTATAACTAACTAAATTGTCTCTCTCTCTCTCTGTCTGTCTGTCTCTCCCTCTCCCTCTCTCTCTCCCTGCCTCCCTCCCTCCCTCCCTCCCTCTCTCCCTCCCTCCCTCCCTCCCTCCCTCCCTCTCTCTCTCCCCCTGCCTCTCTCCCTCCCTGTCTCCCTGTCTCCCTCCCTGTCTCTCTCTCTGCCTGTCTGTCTGTCTGTAGGTTATCCAGGCAGTGTTCTTTGGCCTGTGTGTGTTGATCGATGTCTCCAGCCTGCTGTCTAAAGAAAACTATTTTAACTAACTAAATTGTCTCTCTCTCCCTCTGTCTCTCTCTCCCTTCCTCCCTCCCTCCCTCCCTGTCTCTCTCCCTCCCTCCCTCTCTCTCTCTCCCTGTCTGTCTGTCTGTAGGTTATCCAGGCAGTGTTTTTTGGCCTGTGTGTGTTGATCGATGTTTCCAGCCTGCTGTCTAAAGCAGACAGTGGGGAGCAGGAGAGACAGCTGAGGAAGCTCATAGGGCTCAGGGACTGGATGATGGCTGTGCTGGCTTTCCCTGTTGGAGCGGTGAGGGGATACACACACACACACACACACACACACACACACACACACACACACACACACACTTAGCAAACACACAGGCACGAAAAAACATACACACACACACACACACACACACACACACACACACACACACACACACACACACACACAGTGAGTGTTTTATGGTCTCACTGTCTAACCCTACATTTCTCTTACTGTGATGTCACAGTTAGTAGAGCGGGTCGGCTGATGATCAAAGGGTTGGAG
The DNA here is from genome assembly GCF_949987685.1 of Ammodytes marinus. Taxonomy (NCBI): domain Eukaryota; kingdom Metazoa; phylum Chordata; class Actinopteri; order Uranoscopiformes; family Ammodytidae; genus Ammodytes; species Ammodytes marinus. The sequence continues at coordinate 24,574,426 of NC_137223.1, read as the reverse complement.
GTTCGATCCCCGCCCTGCCACTTGTGTCATGGTTGTTGTGTCCTTGGGCAAGACACTTCACCCACCTTGCCTCGTGTGAATGTTCGATAGTTAGCCTGCTGCTATCGGTGTATGAATGTGTGTGTGAATGGTAACGTGGGAAAGGAAAACAGGTCTCCCTTGAAAAAGAGTCTTCGGTCTCAATGGGATTTACCTGTATAAATAAAGGTTAAAAAAAATAAAAAATAAAAAAAAAATAAAAAAAATAACTCATAAGCTAAACATTATTAAAACACAAACGATGCATTCTTGCCTTTGCCTCTGTGACATGTGTTGGCCTGTCATGCTTTACTGCATTACTGACTTTGTATCTATCCTTTTTGTCCCTCTTCTCTCCCTGTAGTTTGTGGTGTTTACGTTCTGGAGTCTGTACCTGTTTGACCGAGAGCTCGTCTATCCCAAACTACTGGACAACTTCATCCCCCAGTGGCTCAACCACGGAATGGTGAGACAGACAGACAGACAGACAGACAGACAGACAGACAGACAGACAGACAGACAGGCAGACAGACAGACAGACAGACAGACAGACAGACAGGCAGACAGACAGGCAGACAGACAGACAGACAGGCAGACAGACAGACAGGCAGACAGACAGGCAGACAGACAGACAGACAGACAGACAGACAGACAGACAGACAGACAGACAGACAGATAGATAGATAGATAGATAGACAGACAGACAGACAGACAGACAGACAGACAGACAGACAGACAGAAGTGACAAAAAAATGCAGTTCACCTTAGTGGCCACTAAGAGGTGATACCAAAACAGAGCAATTTCTCATTAACTCCCTTGTTAAATAGGCCGTTTTCGCAGCGTTATTAAACCTATTTAAGACCTGGTCCAAAAAAACATTCTAGTCTGTATGTTTAGGTCATATCTTTCCCCCCCCCCCCCCCGACGTCACATCACAGGCCCTTTTTTCGGTAAGAGGAAATGAGACGGAGTAAAACTCAGACAAGATGCCGACTAGCATAGGCCAGGACGATTGGATGCAGTTGGAAAAATTTAGGTTGCGTTCCGAATCGCATACTTTCTACTATATAGTATGGTAGAAAAAAGATTTAGGATGTCCCGATTCTTGTGGACAGATTTAGGATGGTTAGATGTACCCGGATGTCCTACTTCATGCGACCAAGATTGTTAGTGTTGAAAACTGCATCCTATTTGAGCGATTCTGACCCACA
>NC_137223.1:24548196-24553196 GCF_949987685.1 Ammodytes marinus | reverse complement strand
ATAGATAGATAGATAGATAGATAGATAGATAGATAGATAGATAGATAGATGGATGGATGGATGGATGGATGGATGGATGGATGGATGGATGGATGGATGGATGGATGGATGGATGGATGGATGAATGAATGGATAGATAGATAGATAGATAGATAGATAGATAGATAGATAGATAGATAGATAGATAGATAGATAGATAGATAGATGGATATATCTAATTGTTTGTTATACAGTTATCATTTTCTTATTATCATTATTTGTTATTATTTTTTAGTTATTTTGTTTTTGATAAATGTCATATTTTATTATAACGATCTAATTCAAAGAAAATACATTAACCTTTAAAATAAAAAAACGGGTTTGGACAGTCTTTGATGTGGGCTGAAAATTATTAATTTATTATTGTTTTTCAGTTTATAATAAGTCATGTCTTCTCGTTTTATTTTGAAAATGGATAACTGGAAACTATAGTACGTAATCTGCGTAGCTTCACCAGTCAGTCTTTAGCACTTTTGACAGTTAGCATGTTAGCAAGGAGTTACAACATGTCCGTGAAATAGTCAGCAGCAAGTTTATACTATATACGTTTTATTTGTGTTTGTTTTTGTTTTAGTTTTTGAACCAATCAGCTTCCAGGGATGTTTTCTTCCGCCTGGAATTTTGTGAAACGTCACAAAAGGAAATTTATATTCGCCGGAGCTGTAGTTGGAGGTAACACACTAAGCTAATCACTTTAGCAACACACCAGACTGCACTGAAAAATAATAATATTTCATGTTTTCTTCAATAAATACACAATTTCTTAATTAATATATACCTTTCAAGAATTCTTACGCTTTAAGAAGGGTATGTTTCGTAATTCGGCATATATATTATCCATCAAAAAGGCATATTATTTAACATAAAACTACTTTTGTGAGGCAACCCAACAGGTTTTATTCAGCGCTAACTTACTATGTTAAAAAATTACTGTTGCAAGACCAAGTGAAAACAGTTTCATTAAACTGAAATTAACGGTGCATAGTGTGTTGAAAAAAGTGTTGTAACGATAGAATTGGGGTTTCTAGTTATTTAATTGAGGCTTAGCGAATAAGCATGGCATCTTTGAATTAGTAGAAAATTAAATGGAGTCTGGTCGGACGTCCAATGCCTTATCTATAAGCATATTAACTCATGGTTAATCTTCTTTTAATGCGAGGGGACTCAGGGGAGGATCATGCAACTCTTTTTATACAGTCTATGGCAGTGCTTTTCAAACTTTGTACCTAGCTAACCCCTAACAAGCATAGATAGATAGATAGATAGATAGATAGATAGATAGATAGATACTTTATTGATTCCGAAGGACATTCAGACATCTAGTAGCAAACATATGTAATAACAAAAACAGACTCACACACACAGACAGACAGACAGACAGACAGACAGACAGACAGACATTCTTCTCTGGTGCCATCTAAGTCAAAACATACACACTCTTACTCTTATCTCAGAACATAACAACCTTCAACATGAGGTCAGGTCAGAACTCTCTGTATTTAGATTCACAATGGCACCACCCGGCTACATAAACAGATAAACATGATTATTATATTATGACTATAATATTAATATTCCATAACACCGTTCTCTCAAATGTGTAATTTTGAAATGTCTGGGGTAACAACACTTTTTCTTATGTTATATCTTAGAACGGTGTGGGGGGAAAATAATGCTGGTTTGCTATACTTTTTACTTTTTCAAACCACTGTACACCTTGAAAATGGTTATCAGCCAATACCTATTAGCTACTTACCTGTTTGGTGATTTCCCCTGGGAATTTACTTCGCGGTTAAATATGTCAAGACGACTGTACTGTTCTCAGTCAAGAGGAAAAATGTAAAAAAAAAAAAAAAAAAAAAAAAAAAACTGTGCAACATTAACTACAATTGCAGCCTATAAGTATTTCAGTGTAGAAAAAAGTGCTTCATGCAAACAACCAAGGTTTCCAATAAATAAAATACGTCTTCTCAAATAAAAGTGCAAGTTCCGCACCGCAATCAAAACAAGCCTGTGTACGTTTTGGCATATTTACGTCATCTTGATGCTATTTACGCCATTATTACGTATCGTGCGAATATACATTCATATCCTTTGGCCAATTTAAACAGACTATCTTGGATCTGCCAAACTCTACTTGTAACTGTTTTAATTAGACTATATTGTACTTTATGCCTTTTAATTGCTGCCACTCTTCCCCACTCTGTAAATGTTTCAATCGTTTTGTTTCTTCTCTTCACTTGTTGTGTATTTGATGTTTTTGCATTGAATATTTTGTTTGTATTGTTGTTTTGAATTTGTTTTGACTCGACGTCATTGTAAATGAGGGTCACCCCTCAATTGGTCCCCCCAGGCGTTTACTTCCTGGGTAAATACGCCCAGACTAAGATCAGAGAGATCTCAGAGAAGGAGGCCACAGAGTATCTGTCTCAGGCCAGACGACAGTTCCACTTCGAGAGCAACCAGCGGACATGCAACATGACCGGTAAAGTACTTGGATAATAGTAAATAATATTCCACATTTACTTATTTTATTTTAATCTTATATACTGTTTTTTGTAGTGTAACATGTAAAGCACTTTGTAACAGTCCGTTTTAAAAAGTGCTGTATAAATGAAAATGTACCTACTAACTTATGATTATTCTTTTTAGAAATTATTCAGGAAGAAAACATTTCTCACTTCACTGTTGTATCTGTCTGTCTGTCTGTCTGTCTGTCTGTCTGTCTGTCTGTCTGTCTGTGTTGCAGTCTTGTCCATGCTTCCTCCTCTGAAAGAAGCCATCATCCATCAACTAAACTCAGAGGATCTCACCGCGCTACTCAAGACCAAGTGAGTAAAACTGACTAAGCAAAAGTGTGTGTGTGTGTGTGTGTGTGTGTGTGTGTGTGTGTGTGTGTGTGTGTGTGTGTGTGTGTGTGTGTGTGTGTGTGTGTGTGTGTGTGTGTGTGTGTGTGTGTGTGTGTGTGTGCGTGTGTGTGTGCGTGTGCGTGTGTGTGTGTGATAAAGTGTGTAAGGTGCTCTGTGTGTGTGTGTGTGTGTGTGTGTGTGTGTGTGTGTGTGTTCATAGTTGTACTCTGTTTGTGTGAAGTATAAAGTAATTATAACTTTCCTTTTATAGGCGTTCTGTTGAATGCCATACGATTCACGGCCCTGAAACTGAATAATTCTTCTTCTTTTTTTCCCCCTTTTCTCTCTGTCTCTCTCTCAGACCGGCCAATAAGCTTGAGATCTGGGAGGATTTAAAAATTATGAGTAAGTCCTGTCACTCTCAACATCACATGCCTTCCCTTATATTGTACGCTTTTTAATGTATTTAGTTTACTGTACATTTGCACATATTGTAAAATAATTGTTCCTCATATTTCATTATTCATTTAAAGGTGCAGTGTGTAATATGACATCATCAAGAAAGTTCTAGAAAGTTCTAGAATGCAACGCTCCCTGGGTAACCCCAACCCTTTAGAATAATAACAGAAGCTACAGTGGCCTTCAAGGACAAGAACAATTCAAAATTTTAAACAATGCACCTGATGGCATTCCAACTATGACACTTTCAAGATGGCGGCACTAGGCCTTGGTCCAAAATATGCAGAAATATGGACATATATGAGTCCCTTTCTAAGGGAAAAAATAATAATAAAAAAAAAAAAAATCAGCTATTGTGCACTAAATTAAATGTACTTATGGATATTATAATTACTTTCTGCAAAATCTGCTAGGAAATAAAACCCAACATTCTACACACTGCAGGATTAATATGGTATACCTTTCTATACCGTTTGGTTTTCTCTTTCCCTTTGCAGTATCTATAATCTATTTATTGAATATATAACTAATATATAAGTCTGCAACATATTGTAGAAATTGACAAAATTCTCTGTCTGTCTGTGTCTCTGTGTGTGTGTCTGTCTGTGTGTCTGTCTGTGTGTGTCTCTGTGTCTCTGTGTGTCTGTGTGTCTGTCTGTCTATCTGTCTGTCCGGGTGTGTGTCTCTGTGTCTGTCTGTCTGTCTGTCTGTCTGTCTGTCTGTCTGTCTGTCTGTCTGTCTGTGTCTCTGTCTGTCATTCTGTCTGTGTGTCTGTCTGTCAGGTTTCACGCGCACCATAGTGTCAGTATACAGCACCTGTATGCTGGTGGTTCTGCTCAGAGTCCAGCTGAACATCATTGGAGGATATCTCTACCTGGACAACTCAGCCGGCAAAACCAACATGGTGAGAGGGACACAGAGGCTGCGTTCCGAATCTCCTCCTCTTTCTTTTTTCTATTCTACATACTACATCCGACGATAAAAATAATCTAGTTAGGATGCAGTAGGCATACTATTGGGACAAACTTTACTCTCTTATTTCATCATAACATTGCGCCTTGATCTTGCCTCTTGCTTTTATATTTGTCGCATCCCTGTTTGTTTTCATACGGAGGCTTTGTCGATGTGACGTCACTTCACGTGCGCATTGGATTGTGGGTCAGAATCGCCCAAATAGGATGCACTTTTCAACACTAACAATCTTGGCCGCATGAAGTAGAACATCCGGGTACTTCTAACCATCCTAAATCCGGCCACAAGAATCAGGACATCCTAAATCTTTTTTTCTACATACTATATAGTAGAAAGTATGCGATTCGGAACGCAATCAGAGAGAGCACCAGACTTTCACTGATAAAGCCATTGCATTCACAGTATTGACCGTATTGCGGTTCGATTCCCAACCTGCCACTTGTGTCATGGTTGTTGTGTCCTTGGGCGAGACACTGTCGATATTTCAAAATAAAACAAAGGAAAAAGTGAAATCCCTACGTAAACAAATAAACAGAAGGCTCACATTCAAATTCGCTTAGTTATACAGTACAATAATATTATAATATACAATAATATACTTATTTACATGTTTCCTTACTTTTATCAGTATGTGGTCTATGTCAATTGTGGTGCATTTTGGTGTCTAATGCACGTACTTTT
>NC_137223.1:24538196-24543196 GCF_949987685.1 Ammodytes marinus | reverse complement strand
GCTCACTTGCACTGCTCCACCTTGTCCAGTCAAATCACTCTGTCTTTTTGTTTCTGTTTGTCTGTTTCAGGAGCTTCTGATGAACGACCACGTGAAAGAATTCGCCGCAAACGTTTACGAGACCTTCAGCACGCCACAGGAGCTACAAAAATAACCCTAAAAATAACCCCAAAATAATCCCTATCGAACTGAACACACACATGGACAAGAGGAAGGGCTTAATGATACTAGCCCCGGGACTGTCGATCAAGCCAGTCCCTTAAACCCTGAACCATGAGACAATTGTTCTTTTTCAATTGTGAGATTTTGAAGATTTTTTTTTAAGGAACCAGCGCCCACTACGAAGCAATAGCCGCGATTCCCTTCTGTGAACAGCGAAAAAAAAAATTAATTAATTGGCGTGTAAATTTGAAGGAAGGAGGGGCTTAAAGCTGGGGTATATGATTTCTGATTGGTCAAAGTTAACATGAGCTGTACACTTTGACCAATCAGAGCGAGGCGCCGATTCTCTGTTCTTATTGGCTGTTGGGACTGTCCCATTCACTTTGGCACCGACTTTGTTGGTGTAGAGCGTGTCAGGGAGGGACCAAAGAGAACAAGTGGAGCGGTTGAGGTATTTGAATTCGAATCTCTATCCCAACTGCCATTTTCTCCCCAAATCCTCCACCCCAGCTTTAAACTGAGGTATGTCGATACACTACAGCGTCTCAATTGACCTTTGGAAGCAATGCATCTTGGGATATGGAGTTTATTTTATTCACTTGTTATTGTAGTTTTATTTTAAGCCCTATGAGGGTTAGAGGAGAGGGGGGGGGGGGGGAGTGTGGCGACAGATGGGATACTAACGTTGTTCAAATAAGAATATACTGCTGCATTGTTAGTTTTTTTTTTATGCTTAAGCTATAGTGCATAACTTTTTCAAGTAAATAATGTCGGTCACATTCAAGCCAAGACACAAAGTTGATTAAGCCTATTATCAGCTCCACAAAACTCTCTCTGTATTTCTCAGGGTGGCAGCGTTTACAAATTGGTGTCCCTCCCGACCCCCCCCTGACACTGGTGCAGGAGCTCAGAAAAATCCCCAAGAAGAGCCCAAGAAATGTTTCAGTTGTTGATTCTACTGCTAAGAAAAAAAACCTGGACATACTGTACAGCAGAAGGTATAAAATCCATGTGCCATCACTGAAGGCTTTACCTCATGTAGATGGCGATGCACCGACAGTGTTGTTGTTATTACCCATAATTCCTAATGCAACAGAAGTTACGCACTAGAGCTTTGAAATTAGACCTTTTTTTTGGACGATTTTTTTCACTTTTCCGGTTTTTTTTCTCTCCGTTTTGGTCTGTACTTTGGCTCTGTTTCAATATCAATGTGTGAGGTTTTTTTCTTTTGTTTTTTTATTTGCTGTGTATCATGGTGGTACACTGAGGGACGTGTGTAGCCTTGATGGGGATATTTTTTCAGAGTTTTTAAAAAATTTGACTTTTTATTTTTTTTTTCATTTAAAAGTAGTTTGTCATAAAAACTTCTAAAAACATGTTTATCAAAGAGGGAGCTATTCAAAATATCATTAACACGGTGAAATGAATTAACACATAAAGAAATACTTAGTCAAAAGAATAGCTTACTAGAGGTGGAATGACTTAAAGTGGTCAAATTCTTATTTAAAATAAAATAAAAAATGTATTTAAAAGTGCAGTGTGTAATATGACATCATCAAGAAAGTTCTACAAAGTTCTAGAATGCAACGCTCCTTGGGTAACCCCATCCCTTTAGAATAATAACAGAAGCTGCAGTGGCCTTCAAGGACAAGAACAATTCTAAATTCTAAAACAATGCACCTGATGACATTCCAACTATGACACTTCCAAAATGGTGGTGACAAGGCCTTGGTCCAAAGTATGGAGAAATGTGTACATATATGAGACCCTTTCTAAGGAAAAAAATAATAATTCTAATTTTTTTTTCAGCTATTATGCACTAAATTAAACGTACTTATGGATATTATAATTATTTTCTACAAAATCTGCTAGGAAATAAAACCCAAAATTCTACACACTGCAGGTTTAAATAACCATTATAATAACTGTATTTGGTATAACATATTTAACAAGAAATTGAAAATATACTAGGAAAAAAAATATGAACTAACTCATATCAGCCGAACAGCAGTTATGTGTATTTTTCAAAGGTAAACAAACAGAATCAATTAATCTGAAAGCACTGGACACAGTTTTTGGAGCACTTATCAAATATTTAATAATTTATTTATTTGGTGTAGTTCCGGTTTTGCCCAGAAGGTGTCACTCTAGGTCAGCTTTTTATCTTCACATGAATGGGGCTCCAATTGAAAAATATTTCTCCTATTATTATTTAGACAAATTAAATGAATTTCTGTCTTCAACCACATTGGTATTACACCATGAATTATCTCCTAATAATGACAAAAATTTAAAAAAATATATATATATTTTTAACAGCCATGATTTTTTTTTCGTAGTGAATTATGATATTTTTTTCTCACAAATGGCGACCGATATATGAATTTGTTATCTGTTGAAAACTTACCCTGCGTTCCAAATCTCATACTCTTTCTTTTCACTATTCTACATCCTACAGCTGACCATAAAAATAATCTAGTTAGGATGCAGTAGGCATACACTTGGGACATACTTTTACTTTTTTATTTCATCATGACCTTGCGCCTTGATCTTGCCTCTTGCTTTTATATCCGTCTCATCGCTGTTTGTTTTCATACGGACGCTCCGTCGATGTGACGTCACTTCCGGTGTGCACTGGATTGTGGGTCAGAATCGCCCAAATAGGATGCAGTTTTCAACACTTAAAATCTCAGACGGATCTAGTAGACATCCGGGTACTTCTAACCATACTAAATCTGGCCACAAGAATCGGGACATCCTAAATCTTTTTTCTACCAAACTATATAGTAGATAGTATGGGGATTGGAACACAGAAAAGTTATGGATCGCTGTTAAGTTCTCAAAATTGGAAAAAGTGAAAAAAAAAAATCTGAGCTGGCGTGCACGTTAACCTGTTATTAAAGGTGCTACGAGGAACTTTTAAATATTTCTGAAACAGTATAACTTTTCCTCTGATGATCATAAATGACATGTAACAGCAAACCAGACCATCAGTGTAAAAGAATGCTATTTTTATATAGTTTTTCGTAATGCCTTTGTCATGGGTATATACGCTCACCCAGGAACAACAGCTGGCGTAGTAAAAAACACTACCACTTTTGTCCAAAGGGGGGCGCTAGAAATAACACAAAGAGAAAGTTCCTCGGAGCACCTTTTAAGTAATAATTAATACATATATAAATAGGTGGGTCAGAATGTAAATCTCTGTATGTAACGTTATGCTTTTTGAATCATAACAGAATGACCGCAGAAATGTACAGTATGTTTGTAGCAAATTATGAAGAGATAACAACCAATAAAATGTGATTTCATATACATCTTGTTTTTAACTTTTCTCTGTGCAATTTAAAGCTGGGGTATATGATTTCTGATTGGTCAAAGTTAACATGAACTGTACACTTTGACCAATCAGAGCGAGGCTCCGATTCTCTGTTCTTATTGGCTGTTGTGTGGACTGTCCATTCACTTTGGCACCGACTTTATAGGGGAGGGACCAAAGAGAACAAGTGGAGCGGTTGAGGTATTTGGATTCGAATCTCTGTCCCAACTGCCATTTTCTCCCCAAATCCTCCACCCCAGCTTTAAGTAATCTTTATTAGTCAATTTACACAAGGCACATTGAAATTTGTCTTTTTCTCATCTCCCCTCTCAAGTTACCACACATCCAGAGGGGGTCAGAGCGCAGCGTCAGCCATAGTACAGACAGACAGACAGACAGACAGACAGACAGACAGACAGACAGATAGACAGACACACTCCAGAGGGGGTCAGAGCGCAGCATGTTGGTCAACTGATGTTTTTAAATGTGCTATAGAAATAAATGATCTGAATTTGACTTTATAACTTATCAGCAATTGAGCAGGTCAGGTGTCCCGAATAAAGTGCCCGGTGAGTGTATGTTATTTGAGTTATGTATTTGGGGCGACTGTGGCTCAGGTGGTTAAGCGGGTTGGCCAACGATCAAAGGGTTGGTGGTTCGATCCCCGCCCTGCCACCTGTGTCATGGTTGTTGTGTCCCTGGGCAAGACACTTCACCCACCTTGCCTCGTGTGAATGTGTATGATTGCTGTATGTTTGAGGTGGTGGTCAGAGGGGCCGTTGGCGCTGAATGTCAGCCACGCTTCCGTCAGTCTGCCCCAGGGCAGCTGTGGCTACTATGGTAGTTTACCACCACCGGTATGACTGTGGGTGAATGAGTGGAACCTGGAACCCTGCAAAGCGTCTTTGAGTCACAGAGAAATAAAGCGCTATATAGATCCAATCAATTAAATTATTATTATTATTTGTTTCTTAGGATCATCAAGGTCCAATTTTTAAATTTTTTATTTCCTTTTTTACTGCTCATTCATTTGATTTTGTTTGTATTATTTTTAACATGTTGAAGAAATTGAGAAAGAACATTACACACACACACACACACACACACAGCCAGAAATCATTGCCTCACCAGGTCAACAGGGGGCGCCATTGCCACTTTCTCAGCTTAATGTAAAATACTGCCGGTGTTGAAAATATTCCACTCTCCTGTTAAGACTCTGACTCATAGCACAGTGCAGAGATGATGTCACCTTTTAATTGATAAATAATTCATTTTAAAACAGTATTTTTTTTCCATAGTGGAAATATGGGATTACACAAAGCTGGGTGTGGAATAGAATGGACACTATATATTATTTGTATATATTTTTTTAGTTTTTATTGAAAAGATAACAAGAAATACACAGCTGTAATATTAGAACAACATATTTTATGTTATTGGATTTTGTGACAGGCCTTCTATAAGTGCTGTAAAAACATTTTGAACGACTGTGTGCTTGGTAAAAATGTCCATAAAAATA
>NC_137223.1:24530696-24533196 GCF_949987685.1 Ammodytes marinus | reverse complement strand
TTCCACTGGTGGCATGTCTAGTGGGGTATGTGTGTGCATTAGAACTGAGTGTGAGAGAACTTATCATTCATATGTAATGTTAATTGTATATTTCATGTGTTTAAAAACTAATTTTGAGTTCTAAAGACTAACAGTTGAGCCAAATAATTCCTTGTGATACAGAAAAACATCAAAACCAAGTCGGTCAAAATGTTCACTCCAACATTAAACAGTGTTAAAACTTTCCAAACAAAATTCCCCCAAAACATTTGTCGGCCCAACTTTTAATTTTCTAAAAGACTTAGTATGTAGAACTCAAAACTTAACATTTCCATTAACATAGGAATGATACGTTATCTCAACACAAGATAAGTGAGATTCAAGATTCAAGATGGTTTTATTGTCATACACAGTAAATTCCCCAGTGTTAAATATGCAGTGTCAAACTCCATTAACTCTATCTGAGTTAATATAACAACAGCTGGAGTAGAATGCCTCCTAGTGTTGGTGTCAATTTCGGTAGTTAAAAGACGGGGTGTAGAAAGTACTCTATCAGGCTTTAAATAACACTATACAGTGTATTTTTAACTCTATTTTGAGTTAATTTAACTCTAAAATTGTAACACTTTGAAGAGAGTTAATTTGACTCCAATTCTGAGTGGGACCAAATACACTCGGAAATGGTGTTAAATTTAACTCTTTTAGTGTTATTTTAACACTTCAAAATTTACTGTGTATGCACAATTACAGAGCAGCCGCTGGCAATGAAATTCTTTAGTCTTGGGCTCCTCCAACAGGGCAATAAAGAAAGTGTATAAGTATAAAAGAAACTGTAGTGTATTTTGTTCACATTCTAAGATTACTGTAGTGTGTTATGTTACTATACATTTTATATTAAGGCCTATACTGTTACAGAGCAGGACAAAGACAATGCCTCATCTGGCAGGGGGGGCAAAGTCAGGGATGTCAGCTGCCTGAGTGAGGAAACCCTCAAGGCTGACCTGGAGATCATTCAAATGTCACACAAAGGTGACTGTCTTGTGAGTTAATCAAAGACAGTCTGGCTAAGAGTTAACAGTAGTTTATTGACCCTGGTCATCAGCATCATCATCATCAGCATTGTCTTAGAAGTTGCTGAATCAGACTTCTTGGCCAACGTGACATATCGACTCTAGGTGATGACTAAACTCAGGTTGCCCTCTGACCATTAGGGTGGAGCTGGTTAGGGTTAAAAGCAGCTACAATTCTGGAAAAAGTGGGGTCTCTATAGCAAAGGAACTTCTTCATAGATTTGGCTACAAACACTTTAAATTCTTATTGGCTTCGTTTTGACTGCAGGATGAGTTTTGTTGTTTAATGAAGAGAAGTTTCCTGAGACCTCCTCATCTGCATTCGACTGTGTCTTCTTCCATCAACTAACTACCAACGCGGCTTTCTGAGTAAAGGCCCAAGAAAATATACTGCAAAACACAAGTGGGAAGCTGAAACTTAAATAATAAAATAAAAGTAACAACAATAATAATAGTAATAATAATAATAAGAAGAATTAAGTGTATAAGAGGAACACAAGAATAGCAGAGACCTAAATACAAAACTAAATAAAAGTAAAATGTAAACCGACATGTTAAATGTAGACAGTTTTCCTTCAACTTTAAGAATTTTAGTTTTAGCCTCAAATCTTAAAGGTGCAGTGTGTAATATGACATCATCAAGAAAGTTCTACAAAGTTCTAGAATGCAACACTCCCTGGGTAACCCCAACCCTTTAGAATAATAACAGAAGCTACAGTGGCCTTCAAGGACAAGAACAATTCTACATTTTAAACAATGCACCTGATGACATTCCAACTATGACACTTTCAAGATGGCGGCACTAGGCCTTGGTCCAAAATATGCAGAAATATGGACATATATGAGACCCTTTCTAAGGGGAAAAAATAATAATTCAAAACAATTTTTTCAGCTATTATGCACTAAATTAAATGTACTTATGGATATTATAATTACTTTCTACAAAATCTGCTAGGAAATAAAACCCAAAATTCTACACACTGCAGGTTTAAATATCTAGAGAAGAAAGTTAATTTAATTTTTTATTTTTTTTACAGTGTGTGGTCAGGGCAGTTATTCACAGTCTCATCCATCTGAGATTAGACCTGTTGACTGCGTGTGACAGTTTGAACTTTTGTGGTGTTCTTTGTCATTTGTGAGGGAGAGAGAGCGTGTGTGTGTGTGTGTGTGTGTGTGTGTGTGTGTGTGTGTGTGTCTGTACGTCCATCTGTCTGTCTGTGTGTGAGTGAGACTGTGTGTGTGTGTGTGTGTGTGTGTGTGTGTGTGTGTGTGTGTGTGTGTCTGTGTCTGTCTGTCTGTCTGTGTGTGTGTGTATGTGTCTGGCTGTGTGTCTGTCTGTCTGTCTGTCCTTCCATCTGTCTGTCTGTGTTTGAGTCAGACAGTGTGTGTGTCTGTGTCTGTCTGTTTGTGTGTGTGTGAATGTGTGTCTGTCTGTCTGTCTGTCTGTCTGT
>NC_137223.1:24493196-24518196 GCF_949987685.1 Ammodytes marinus | reverse complement strand
AGCTAAAGGCGCCCCCACCATCGGGATGTTTTTTAATATTTCCTGATGATTTAACATTTCATGTAGTTAATGTAAATAGCCCAAACAATGGACTGGCTTGCTGTGAAAACCACCCCCCCCCCCCCCTCAACATGTATTTCTCTTCATCCCAGAATCAAATCCTTTAGTGGGTATAGTTGTATGACTGATGTTATCAAGCGAAGTAAGTTTCATGGACATAAGACTTTCCTTGTGGGAGATAGCGACCCTAACCCTAACCCTAACCCCAATGGAATTCAATGTAAATAGCTCAAAAATGGAGTAGCATACTTAAAACAATTTTCTTTCGTATTAATATTTTGCAGTCACTATGAAACTTTATCTTTTATTTATATATTTATTATTATTCTTCCGGACAATTACACACAATACACAATTTTCTCTTTGCATATTCATACATATTACTTTGTGTTATCGTCCGAAGGGTGGCAGGAGAAGCCAAAGGCTTATCAGGTCCCGCCCCCACTGCCATAAGATTCAGATACACAGATACACAGCTACTGATACAGATAAAACAGTTTTTTTTTTCTTTTTTTTTTCTGGGTCTAATATGAATGTGTTCCTATGTGGTCTACTGGCTCAATTGGTGACTGAAATTTAAAAAAATGCAAGGTTGCAGAAAAACAGTAAAACAACATAGGTTACACTGTTGATTTTTTTTTTTTATCTCAAAATGTCATAGGTTACATTGTCGTTTTGTCATATAAATATTTTGCAGTCACTATGAAACTTAATACATCCCTGGGTCTAATATGAATGTGTTCCTATGTGGTGTCGTGGCTCCATTGGCGACTGATGAAGACACTGGGTGCCTGGTTCAAATCTTGTCTCAGGTTTAAGTGACAAATGATGGCAAGGTGGCGGTGACCAAAGTAAGGAATTAAAATCTCCAAAAAACATATAGCTTTTCTCTGTCTGAGCAGCTCAGTAGTTAAGGCCACTTGCTTATCAACCCAAAGGTTGGGAGTTCAAAACCTCGTCTAGACAATGAACATTTTTCGTGTCAAAAACCCAAAATAAAAGAAGAAATGAAAGCGCTCTTAGAAAGGTTTCTAGCGTGGAGAGTCTCGGTGGCTCATTCGGTCCTTTCAGAGCCAGGGAGCGATGCAGCCACAAATGACTGTCACGATCCTGCCTGGTCCTCTTTGCCTCTGTTTTGTTTTTGCTCTTTGCCCGTGTGCTTGTCTGGTGTATTGCAGGGTTGGAGTCAGGTGAACCACTCACAGCTGCCAGCAATCACTAAAGCCCCTATCTCACTGGGCTGCGACTGTTTGCGTTTAATTTTGGGTGACTTCCCATCTCAACTAGGCCTAAATCTGATGATATGCACTTGTTTAGTTTTCTTATTTACTTTCTTGTGTAGCGGATTAAAAATCGATATGACAAAGTTCAAGAGTGTGAAATGGGCTACTTTATTTGTTGGAATCAAAAGAAGTAGTTACAGACAAGCAAGATTAGACAAACCACCTGCATGCGTTTTGGGCAGAGAAACGAAAAGCGAAAAATAAATGTCTTGGTAATATGCCCCACTGTCCCCCCCCGCCCCCCCCCCCCCCCCAGACAGCTGTGGTCTCTTATCAGTTAGTCGAAGGTTCATGTCAGTTGACCAAACATAATCTCCCTTTTCTCATGTGTTGACTCAACTGTGCACTCTTTGTTATTTTGGGTAAAATTTAAACTTCTTATACTACATGTCCTACTTTCAGAAAATACTTTTTCTGCAAGTAACCGATAAGCTTCACATTCATAATCAAATCTTTTTAAACATTTTTTTTGTCTTTCTTGCTACAAATTAATATATGAAAATCACTCGTTCAAGCAGCACCGGGGGTCAAACATATTGATTATATCTTGGTTATAATGTGATGGTAACATGTTACAATTCAGATGATATCACTGCTTGGCCTTTTTAAAGGACCCACATACTTTTCCTAAAGATGTTTTTTAGCAGAACACTCAGACATTTCACCCTTTAACTCCTCCCGCCATAAAAGGTCTGTTACTAATGTCTTCTGGCGTTTTTAGGCCAACTCTCCATCACAACACACTTTATCAAGAATAACAAACTTTAATACTAATCCGGCTTTTACTCTTAGCATCAATGCAAATCCTACATTGTTGCGGTTGACACACTAATATATGGTGTGGCCTTCAACCTAAAATTACAAGCCACTTTATGCTTATCAAATGTCGGTAATACACACAATATACTTTGTCCCGCAATATTTTACTCAACTTTCTTTTTTTCTTTTTTTTTGGCAAGCAATTACACACTTTTAAATGTGATATAATGTGCATCACTGATGTTTTACAATGACCCCACATCTTTTAACCCAGAAGGGTCATTTCTCCTCCTCTTTTACCCCTGCAGTCCAATTCAAACAGTCAATTCATGGGTGTTGAAGTTACTGTTGGATCCTCTGTAGATGTGTTTCCTTCTGGAGTCTGATCCGCTGTAGAGGAAGCTGTGGTTCTGCCTGTCGGTCTGCTCACTCCTGATTGAGTTGAATGGTAAATGGTAAATGGACTTGACTTATAGCGCATTCTAGCCGATTTTCTCAGCCCCAAAGCGCTTTACATATCTTACCACATTCACCCATTCATACACACACTCATACAATATGAAATTAAATAAGGAAACACAACAAATGTTGATATAATTCCTCATGTTGACCATCTGAAGAGACTCAATGAGGAGAAAAATGTCGACAAATGAAACCAAACGTACCTGGTTTCACACATGAGGACCCGGGGCCGACGCCACACAGCACCGCTTGTCCAGTCCTTTTATCTGTCACTTTACACTTGAATAACTCACGATAGTTTGACTTCTGATTCAGACCAGAAGCTGTAAATTTCACTGTGGCTCTACAGGGATGTGGTGATATATCCAGGTCGTTCAGATCACCTTCATACAGCCACTCCACTGTGTGATCACACCATCGATAAGCAAACATATAGCAGATCAATGTGACTCTATCATTCACCTGATCTTCAATTACTAGTGAAGAGGGAGACATTGAGAGAGAGAGAGACAGAAAGATTAAAATTTACTTCTTGACTCTAATCATATTTATTTTAATGTTTCAGTATAGTTGAAAGTTTGAGCTGAAAACATCATGAGGTAAATACTCACTGGGAACAACAGACAGATCAACCGAAGCATCTGGACCTTGTTGTTCTCCTGATTTGTTCTGTCTGCAGGTGTAACGACCACGATCCGAACTATCAACATTCTTTATGACCAGAGAACAGTTTTTTGTCAAACTCAGTCTGTCGGTTTCATCCGTGGGAATCCCAACACCAATCTGCCCATTAGTAACCAGCTCTACTGAGTTTTCGTTTTTTCTAGAATCACTAAGGGAAGACCATGTAGTGCTGTCACAGTTTAGCTGATTTTTTATCACATTTTCACAAGGCAAAGTGACTTCCTCTCCTTCTCTGACAGTTAACTGGAGGGGATTCTGTCCGGTGACTGCTGTTGAAGATGAGAGACGAATGTAAAAAAAGAAAAAAAAAACGTTACTGTTTTACTTTAACCTTTGACCAGTGATTTGACATAGCCGAAAATACTCCAAGATGAATTATTCTCATTCAATAGTATTAGTTTTCACCTCATAACTAACTTCATAATATAATATTGCAATCATGTCCATGCACATATCGTTTTAAATTGAATTTGTTTTGTCTCATGGACCTTTCACCTTGAAATACACCACTTGTTTTTACATTTTTTTTATTCTCCAGTTTTTTTGGAAGGTGTCAAGAGTCAAAAATGATTCTTGTTTGAGACAAATTTAATCCACAGAGCTTCCAACAATTTAAGAAATTCGCACTACGTTTGGTGAAA
This sequence comes from Ammodytes marinus, assembly GCF_949987685.1. Taxonomy (NCBI): domain Eukaryota; kingdom Metazoa; phylum Chordata; class Actinopteri; order Uranoscopiformes; family Ammodytidae; genus Ammodytes; species Ammodytes marinus. The sequence goes on along the minus strand of NC_137223.1, from coordinate 24,514,307 downwards.
GTGCCTTTAAATCTTTTGCCCCCTCATCATGGTGCAAGCTACAGGAACACCTTAAACTGGAATCCCTAATCACCATGAACAATTCCAAAAACAGGATTAAGGACTATTTAACCACAAACTGTACATGCCCGGTTACTGAACACTGACTTACTGCCAATGAGATTGATGCTTTGTGACTTTTAAAACATTTTTTATTGTGTTTTGTGTCTTGTTTTGAGTGTGAAATTTTGTTTTTTAATGTGAAACTTGTATGTCATTATGCTGCCTTCTTGGCCAGAACTCTGTTGAAAATGAGATTCTGAATCTCAATTTTTCCTGGAAAAATAAAGGTTAATAAAAAAATGCAACAGCCACTATTTTCTGTCGGTTCATATTTGAGCCGTAACACCACAGATCTCACTGTTTAGTTCATGGACCTTCAGAATTCGCTCGAGTGGTAAAAATCTATTTTGTATGTTTATAAAGCTTTTATTGAGAATATCATAAACCATAGTTCCAATAAAAAAAAATTAAGGGCATTTCTTGCATATTCTTTGAAAACAGGTGAAATGTAACAATATTGACACAACAGAAAGGTTTAATAATCTTCAACACTTAAAAACTATTAAAAATGTTTCCTAATATTTCTTTTGTATATTCTTACCTGTGAAGTGAAGCAGCAGTATCACAAATAAAGACGTTTTAATCCGTCCGAGTTGAGCCATCTTGATGTCTTGTTCTCTTGCTAGTTTCTGGGTGAATAGGGTTATCAATCCTGTTTTGACCACAGCACATTTCACCCCCCCCCCCCCTCATGAACTTTCTCTGAAACGTGAAGGCCATTTGCTATCTCTACTATCTCTACCCAGCTGGCTGGAATCCAACTTTTTTTCTGAGCTGGCTCTGACATTTACTTGTGAAATAGATATGTCTAACTCATTTTACTTTAATGATTAAAGCTTCTTTTTCACTCCACATCCTTCTTACTATTTTGGGGAGTCAGTTACATGAAAGCATCTGAAAAGAGTTATAGGCACATTTATGCATCCACATTTAAAGAGTGAGGCATGTATGTATTTTAATTTAATTTAATTTCTTTATTTGATTGTCTGTTTATGTCTTTTATAACTTTGTGGTTACTTTTATTGTCTCAAAATAAAATAAAATGTTTGGAACTGAAAAGAGTGAGGCACATTTATGCATCCAAATTAAATATTTGAGTTTGATAAACTTTACAGAAGTTTGGTCAAGCTGAGGCCGGACTATGCTCTGGTTCTTATCACACAGATAATATGACCTCTAGTATCTGTAAAAGCCTCTGCTACATCCTGCTCTGCCTTGGTTTCCTCACACCAGACTTTACTGTCACGTTCTGTGAAATATAATAAATAGAAATGAATTATTATTATCAATGGTAAATAGGTTTGACTTTTCTCATCAGTGACACCTTGTTAGAAAATTACCCTGAAGTTGTTTCCTCATCCTTAATGTGTGTGTGTGTGTGTGTGCGTGCGTGCGTGTGTGTGTGCGTGCGTGCGTGCGTGTGTGCGCATGTATATGAGTGTGTGTGTGTGCACTAACAAACCTGCACAACAGTGGACCTGGGTGTCGTAGCAACAAGGGACACAGATCTAACAGTGGAAATGTTTTCAGGTCCCCTCTTGGACGTGCTTTGAATTATGTTATGGATATCAATTATGGATAATGCTAGAGGAGCCAATTATAACAGAAAAAAACTAAAACATTAGTGGTTTAATTCATCTTTAAAATGTAACATTAAGAACACATTTATTTAAAGCTAGCTAGGGTTAGGGGTCAGCTAGCTTTAAATTAATTAATTAAACTAGGGTTAGGGTTAGTATTAACTAGCTAACCATAACCATAGTGATTTTATCAATATTTAAGATGTAACATTAAGAACAAATTTCTTTAAAGCTCAGATAAAGAAAATGTTGTTGCTAATACTTCAGTCCCTGATATAAGTGCATGAAGCAAGTTACTTCTCATTTCAAGGTAAAACATGTATTTACAGTTAGTGGCCATGATTATGTTCATACTATTTGTATCACAGGGAAATGTTTAGTTATTGTTAAAGTAAAAATGTTATAATCCATTAAAAAAAAAAAAAAAAAAAAAAAAGTAAGTGCAGCAAGCAAACACTCATTGAGTGAAACAATAGGCACATACAGCTCTATTGCTGCAGTGAATGGAGTCCCCTCTTTGATATGTAGATATCCCTCATGGATTCAAGTCCCCCCTTGGCAACTTCTTCTTAAATAAAACACATTTAAAGTAATATTATGACAGATGGCCTTAAAAGTAATACTTGTTTTGTGCTTTTGTATTTTAAAATGACCATAAAGAGAAGTCCACATATGGTTGCTGTAGGTTGATAGTCCACTGTTGGTCTTGTTCGTGTGTATATGTGTATACATGTCATACACACACACATACACACACACACACACACACACACACACACACATACACAAACAAACAAACAAACAAACAACACAATTAACCTGCCACTGTAGACGTCATTGTACAGTCTTACAAAACACAATGCATGAGTGGTTATGAAGCACTGTTTTATTAGCAGATTATATAATTCTCTGTTATCATATTCACAGAGATGCACAAAAGGCTGAAAGCTCATTAAACCTCACACCATGAAAACATAATTGACTCCAAAATAAAACAGGTTAACACCAGTGCAATATATGAGAATTAATTTTCTTTCTTGCGTTGGAAAAAATTGGGGCAAAACTATACCTATAAAAAAGCAAAACGTAAATTCTTAAAATCAACTCTTAATTATTAAACTGGAAAATAGTTGAGACGTAATCATTCTAATGTTAAAAAACGATATAGGCCTATACAAAAATAAGATTCATAAATGTATAAAAGTAGTTACTTAGACTAATATAAACTAATTATTGTATAGAAATACTAATATAACAAGAGAATTGAATTATTACACTAAAGTTAATATGAAGCACACAATTATAAATTCAAATTGTACAAATCTTATAGCATTGAAAACAACATTCTGGTGATGAGATGGCCTAGAGGAAACCATGAGGTCTCTTGTTTCTCCCAGTAACCATGAGGTCTCTGGTTGGATCCCTTGCACTGGACAGGAGGGTGTTACATCTACCGTGCCAACCATCTCTACCATTGTGTCCTTGAGCAAGACACTTAACTCTATACTGCTCTAGAGGGGCTATTCTATGGCTGTTAGTCTGTAAGTACCTCCTCTCCTCTAAATCTTCCCTAAATTAATGTCAAAAAGTTTATCTATTTATATTGTGCTGAGTAAATTATTTTATTTCAATAATTACTAAAATACAAGCTATATTAGTAATAGTAGTATTAGTACTAAGTATTAAAGTAAGCTTTTGGAAATTACTATATGAAAGATAACGTTAATTATCTACACTTTAAAGGGTTAACTCGCAAGTTCTTGGCCTTTTTTAGTCAAATTAAAATTCAACTTAATTGAACTAAGTTAAATCTAGTTTATTTACATTATTTGGTAGCATTTAGTTTGGGTGAATATCCATCTCAACAAAGCCTACATTTGATGAGGTACACTTGTTAAATGTTTCTTCTTTACTTTCTTTTTATGTTGATGTGGAAGTTATTGATCAGTGGTCTCAGTCAGAGGCCGAAGGACGTCCAACGTTTTCATAGTCTAACGTAACATCCTCTCCATCTCCTTCATATAGCACCTGTGGAAAGAAAAAACAGCAACCGGAGATCCTGAGATTAAATGGAACAACTATTTCTATTTTGTTTTTTGCATTTTGTTTATTAAATGTTAAGTGTTTGATCATTTAGTTTTTATACTCACAGCATTGTCATCCATCTGAGTTTTCTTCCCTGAAAAGACGAAAAAAATCAACATATTCCCACAATCTAAATACAAGTTTATCAAGTACTTTTGTCTATAAAATCTTTTTTATCTGTAAAAGTTCTCACCTGTAGTTCTCTTCCATATGATGACCGCCACAACAATAATGATGAGTGTTCCCAAACCCAGACACACTAGAATAATTATCAGCCAACCTGCAAATTAAGTTAAAAACATTTAAGACTGTTTGGCTGGTGCTTCCATTCTATTTCCAATCTACTTGCTTTTCTGCATGACCGTACAGCACTTTGGTAGCCTATAAATCCAGACCCAGATCTAGAACGATGTAGGGTCTGGCATTGAGCAATAGACCTTCCCAACTCAAGGGGCGATCCCTATGCATGCATTTCAAATACCACTTCACGCAATTGGATAGCACTACGACCAATCAGAGCAATGAACAAGGTGACGTATTAAGCCCTGTTCGTTAAGCAAACAGTGGGGTTAACTGGTAATTTAAACCTTTGCCGTGTTCAGTCGGCAATACTGAAATTCTTCTTTCTTGCTAATGAAAGTTTTGAGGGCCGTCTTCCAAATAGTTAAGTGTCGATGCCAAAAGCCGTTTCAAACGACATATCCGCATCCATCTTTGTTTTTTACAAAAATCACAACTTTGAAGGTGCATGATCAGTTTTACACTCTGTGCCTTTAACTGTTTCATCTCTAGAAAGTCAGAAAAGCCAATCATCATGTGAAGCGTTACCTGGTCCAAAGGGATGTTGCTGGGCAGGAGGGGCACCAGGAGTCTCTGTCTCTGGGTTTCTGGTTCTTGTTGGATCCTCTGTAGATGTGTTTCCTTCTGGAGTCTGATCCACTGTAGAGGAAGCTGTGGTTCTGCCTGTTGGTCTGCTCACTTCTGATTGAGTTCAATATGAAATAAGAAAACACAACTAATGGTGATAGACTTCCTCATGTTGACCATCTGAAGAGACTCAATTATAAAGAAAAATGTCGACAAATAAAACCAATCGTACCTGGGTTCACACATGAGGGCCCCGGGCAAACGCCAAACAGCAGCACTTGTCCAGTCCATTTATCTGTCACTATACACTTCAGTAACTCAGAATAGTTTGACTTCGGATTCAGACCAGAAGTTGTAAATTTCACCTCAGCTGAACAGGAAGGTGTTGATATATCCACGTCGTTCACATCACCCTCATACACCCACTCCACTGTGTGATCACACCATTGATAAGCAAACATATAGCAGGTCAATGTGACTCTATCGTTCACCTGACGATCAGTTACTGGTGAAGATGGAGACATTGAGAGAGAGACAACAAGGGTCAAATTGACTTATCGTAACTATAGTAATGTTTGAGTATAGTTGACAGTTTGAGCTGAAAATATCATGACGTAAATACTCACTGCTAACAACAGACAGATCAACCAAAGCATCTGGACCTTGTTGTTCTCCTGATTTGATCTGTCTGCAGGTGTAACGACCACGATCCCTAATTGAGACCTCCTTTATGACCAGAGAACAGTTTTCTGTAAATCTCAGTCTGTCGGCTTTATCCATGGGAATCCAATCACCAATCTGCCCATTAGTAACCAGCTCTACTGAAATTCCCGTAGCATTTCTACGGTAAGACCATGTAGTACTGTCACAGGTGAGATGATTTTTCATCACATTGTCACAAGGCAAAGTGACTTCCTCTCCTTCTCTGACAGTGAACCAGAGGGGATTATGTCCGGTGACCGCTGTCGAAGATGAGAGACAAATGTAACAAATAGAAAATGGATTTAATGATTGTAGTTTTGTGTGAAGATTAAAACAACAAAAAATAGGGCTGTCAAAATTAACGCGTTAACACAGGGTGATTCATTTCTGGAATGAATGCGTTAATTTTTTAAACGTATAACATTTATTTTCAGTATTAAAACCATCATTTGGATTTTCAATGAATAACACATTTTAAAAGTACATATACACCTTCTGTCATTTATATTTCTGTGCATACAACAATATACAGAGAAAATTCAAATTTTTTGGGCATATTTCGAATTGATTGCGATTAATCGTGATTAATCCACAGCACCCTGTGATTAATCTGGTTAAAAATTAAATTAATTAAATTAAAAATAAACAAATTTGACCAGTGACTTAACATAGCCCGAAATACTACAAAAACAATCAATCTCATCCAATATTAGTTTTCACTTCATTACTAGCTTATCTGTATGGACCTTTCCTCTTGAAATTTACCACTTTTTTTTTCAGAAAAAAAAATTCTGTTCAGTTTTTGAAAAGCCAATCAGCTTTCCATAAAAGACAGATGTGTTTCAGTGTTGTGATAAAGGGAACCGACATGATTTCAGACGTATGATGTTATACCCTCACAAAACATACTGATGACTATTATATTCCATTTCTACCATGTCTGTTCTGAAAAATGACTGTAGATTCTACACGTCGCACCTTTAATTGTTTCTGTATGACGTAAGAAAAACAAAAGATTGTGGGGCGCTCGTGGTGTGAAAATAAACATCACGTGAAAACACAACAAGTGGTGATAGAATTCCTCATGTTGACCATCTGAAGAGACTCAATGAGAAAGAAAAATGTCGACAAATAAAACCAAACGTACCTGGTTTCTCGCATGAGGACCCGGGGCAAACGCCAAACAGCAGCACTTGTCCACTCCATTGATCTGTCACTTTACACTTCAGTAACTCATGATATTTGGACTTCTGATTCAGACCAGAAGCTGTAAATTTCACCTCAGCTGGACAGGAAGGTGGTGATATATCCACGTCGTGCACGTCACCTTCATACAGCCACTCCAATGTGTGATCACACCAATGATAAGCAAACATATAGCAGGTCAATGTGACTGTATCGTTCACCTGTTGATCCGTTACTATTGAAGATGGAGACATTGAGAGAGAGAGAACAAGGGTCAAATCAACGTCTTCACTCTAATCATATTTATTGTAATGTTTGAGTATAGTTGACAGTTTGAGCTGAAAACATCATGACGTTAATACTCACTGATAATAACAGACAGATCAACCAAAGCATCTGGACCTTGTTGTTCTCCTGATTTGATCTGTCTGCAGGTGTAACGACCATGATCATCAATTACGACATTCTTTATGACCAGAGAACAGTTTTCTGTCAAACTCAGTCTGTTGGCTTTATCCGTGGGAATCTGCCCATTAGTAACCAGCTTTACTGAGTCAGCCATAGCCCCACTACGGGAAAACCATGTAGTACTGTCACAGTTGAGCTGATTTTTTATCACATTGTCACAAGGCAAAGTGACTTCCTCTCCATATCTGACAGTGAACCAGAGGGGATTATGTCCGGTGACCGCTGTCGAAGATGAGAGACAAATACAAATAAAAAATGGATTTAATGATTGTAGTTTTGTGTGAGGATGAAAACTACAAAAAATAAATTGACCCGTGATCTAACACAGCCCAAAATACTCCAAAAACAATAATTCTCATCCAATATTGTTTTTCACATCATAACTAACTTATTATGCCATCATGCCAATACACATATTGTTTTAAATTGAATTTGTATTGTCCCATGGACCTTTCATCTTGAAATATACCACTTGTTTTGTTTTATTTTTATAATTCTGTTCAGTTTTTCAAGCCCAAAATAGCAGAGGGAGGAGTCCAGAGTCAAAGATGAATCATGTTTGAGCCAAAGTTTAATCCTCAGAGCTTCCAACAACTGAAAAGGTTCATGCAACAGCCACTATTTTCTGTCGGTTCATATTTGAGCCATAACACCACAGATGTCACTGTTTACTTTAAGGACCTTCAGAATTCACTCAAACTCTTGTTCCAATAAAAAAAACGTAAAGGCATTTTTTGCATATAATTTGAGGACAGATGAAATGTGACACAACAGAAGGGTTAATTAATCTTCAATACTTAAAAACTATTAGATTTGTTTTCTAATGTGTGTTGTGTATATTCTTACCTGTGAAGTGAAGCAGCAGTATCACAAATAAAGACGTTTTACTCCGTCCGAGTTGAGCCATCTCGATGTCTTGTTTTCTCGCTTGCAAGTGTGCCTACTTGTGCGTCTTTAAGATGAGTGTACGGCATTAAGTTCCCTTTTCTGAAGGGCCACTTCCCTATATTATTCATAATGTAGGGAATATATTCATTTTTTTTTCTTCAAACTTTGAAAGGGCCGAAAATAAGGGTCATTACCGGCATTTTGTTTTCACACATTTGAAAATGAGCTGATGATTTTGAGAGCAGTTGGTTCCTCTTTGCGGTGTTGTTTTCTGAGAAATGAAGGGGCAGTTTTTGGGTGAATATATTCAGGGTCAGCAGCAGAGTTCTGGGGGTGTTCCTCATTTAAATCTAATTTGGTCAACATTACTGTAACAAAGCCCCTGTTAATCCAAATCCACAAACATCCTTCTTACTATGTCATTTGGGGGAGTTAGCTGCATGAAAGTAAAGCATCTAAAAAGAGTTATAGGCACATTTATGCATCAAAATTAAAGATTTGAGTTTGATAAACTTTAGGGAAGTTCGGTTAAGCTGAGGCGGAGCTATGCTGTGGTTCTTATGACCCTGATAATATGACCTCTACTCTCGGTAAAAGCCTCAGCTACATCCTGCTCTGCCTTCGTTTCCTCACACCAGACTTTACTGTCACGTTCGGTGAAATATAATAAATAGAAATAAATGTTGTTTTCACACGTATGATGTCGAGCTGATTATTTTGAGAGCAGTTGGTTCCTCTTTGCAGTGTTGTTTTCTGAGAAATGAAGGGGTAGTTTTTGGGTGAATATATTAAGGTTCAGCAGCAGAGCTCTGGACGTGTGAACTGTTTGTTCCTCATTGTATGTGTGTTTGTGTGTGTGTGTGTGTGTGTGTGTGTGCGTGTGTGTGTGTGTGTGTGTGTGTGTGTGAGTGGGTGGTGGTGTATATGAGTGTGTGTGTGTGTGTGTGTGTGTGTGTGTGTGTGTGTGTGTGTGTGTGTGTGTGTGTGTGAGTGGGTGGTGGTGTATATGTGTGTGTATGTGTGTGTGTGTGTGTGCACTAACAAGACGGCATAAGAAAATGTTGTTGCTAATACTTCAGTTCCTGATATAAGTGCATGCAGCAAGTTACTTCTTCTTTCAAGTAAAATGTGTATTTGCAGCTAGAAGCCTTGATTATGTTCATAATATTTGTTGCAAAGGGAAATGTTTAGTTGTTGTTAAAGTTAAAGTTACATAATCCATTTAAAAAACAAAGTAAGGGCCCGTGTCCACCTACCGCCTTTTTCCCACCGCAAGCGCCTTTTTTCAATAGATTCCCAATGAGAAGCGGCCGCCTCGGGAAAAGGCGGCCGCTCTGAGAAAAGCGTTTTTTTTCCGAGCGGTTTTGCCTTTTTGTGCGGCCGCTTCGAGATTTGCAAGTTGAAAAAAGTTAAACTTTTCAGAAAGGCGGTGGGGACGTCACCGCCGCTTTTTTCAAAGGGCCAATCAGATAGTAGATCGTCGGGACTCGTCGCCTTGGCAACCAAGAAGACGGAAGAGAAACTGCTCTTTTCCGTCTCTGTTTACCCGAAACTGTACGAAAATAGAGACTTAAAATGACCAGAACAGAGGGAGGACAGCCCGTTTGTGGGAGCAGATTAGGTGGACACTTGATTCGCTGTATTTTTATCTCCTACGGATCGTTTCATGCGCACACGTCAGCCTACAACTTGCTCCGTGTGTGTTTGCAGGAGCCGCGATAACTTCTCATCCAAACAGAGGATGGTGGAAAGTATTCTCCGTCCGACTAGCCTACTCATATTAAAATATAACGATTTAAATAGAAAACAGCAAGCCTAAAGAGTTAAACCAGTGTTGATAGGTCTGACTGACAGGTGACGATCAGCTTCAAAAAATAAAAGCCACATTTAAAGTAATATTTTGCGAGAAGACCTTAAAAGTAAATCTTCTATTGTGTTTTTGTATTTTTTAAATGACCAGAAATAGAAGGCCACACTTTGGTCGATGTAGGCTGATGGTCCACTGTTTTCATTTTCATTTAATTTCATTTTCCTTTATTTAACCTCGAAAGATCAATTGAGGGGTGACCCTCTTTTACAATGACGTCGAGTTTGTACAGATACACAATATACAATGAGAATACATAACAAGTTTACACACACACACACACACACACACACACACACACACACACACACACACACACACACAGACAACAACAATTTAAAACATTCAGATCAATTGAATGAAAGAGACAATAGCCTAATTAAAACAGTTACAAGTGTAGAGGGGCTGATTCAAAATAATAATTTTAAATTGGTTAACAGTTATGAGTGTATTTATTTTAATTGTATGTTGTAGGCTGTTCCAGGAGTCAGGGGCACTGTGGCTAAAAGCGGTTTTACCAAGCTCAGACCGGGCATAGGGGACATATAACATGAGCATGTCAGTTGAGCGGGTATGATAAAGCCCATCTGAAATAAGCAGCATTTCTGTCAAATAGAGTGGTAGCTTTCCAGTCAGAGCTTTATATATAAAAATATGCCAATGTGCATCACGTCTCTCTTTAAGAGAAGACCACCCAACCTTTTCATATAAAACACAATGGTGTGTATCATAAGCATCTCCTGTGATGAACCTTAAAGCAGAGTGAAATACAGAGTCTAGGAGTTTAAGGCATGAACGAGATGCATGCCGATAAACCATGCCTTGTTCACGTGTATAGTACATAGACACACATACATACACACGCACGCACGCACGCACGCACGCACGCACGCACACACACACACACACACACACACACACACACACACACACATGCTTCCATGTGGAACTTATGTTTCAAACATTTTATAATGTTACCGTATTGCACAATAATATTTGTAAACATGTTGGTGTGGTAAGTCAGTACAATTCTGTCAGTCACACACATGCGCAAACACACACACATACACACACAAACATAAACACACAAACATAAACACACACACACACACACACACACACACACACACACACACACACACACACACACACACACATACACACACACACACACACACACACACACACACACACACATACACACACACACACACACACACACACACACACACATACACACACACACACACACACACACACACACACACACACACACACACACACACACACACACACACACACACACAAAGAAAATCCGGAAATCCGAAAATGCAGATAAGGATTTAAAATTCAATTCATTTGAACTACAGTAACACCAAGTTGCAGCTCTTCCCTTGAAAGAGATGATGAAACTTTAATAATCCCCGCAGGACAAATGATCCAGTGCAGCAAAGAGAACAAAAGAGCAGAATGTGTGGGGGTGTTTTTAGTCACGCTACAATTCATCAGGGCATTATGCACACGCTATCACAGTTGTATACAGTGAGGTTTTTTTATTTTATTTTTGTCACTTTTTACTTTATTTGACAGATTCGGAGAGAAAGAGTTGAAATGGGGCAGACAGGGGAATGACATGCAGAGAACAACCCGGGCTGGATTCTAACCTGCTGTGAAGAGGACAGAGACTCTATGGGAGGGGGGGGGGGGGGGGGGGGATTCGATTTGGTACATTATTTTACTCTTATCCTCCAATTACAGCAAGTTAAAGTTAATTTCACCAGACTATAACAATCTCCACACTGCCACGTCTAGTTACTTACCTCCTCACGACAATGTAGTACACTACATCACTGCTGTATATAAATAAACGTAAACACTTTTTTTATTTTTTATTTTGCATTCCTCGGCTGCTCATTTATCAATATTACAGTGTTGAGTTGAAAGCAGTGGCAGCAGCACCAACACTACACAATTTTCCAAATATATTTTTAATTAAAACGTTTAGTATGTGTTTTGCATTTTGGTCCAAATATCAAATCAATTTTTTTTATTTTTTTTATTCAAATAATTGTGAATAAGTCCTTTTTCACAACGTTGAAAAAAAAATCTTTGCGTGGCACCCAAACTTCTAAGTCCAAACTTCCCACAAAATAACAAACCAAATTTCTAGCAAGTTTTTGTTATCCTGTGGATTCTTGCACAAGCAAAACAAAACACACACAAACACACACACACACACACACACACACACACACACACACATAGAGACACACACACACACAGAGGCGGATATGGGTTTGTGTGTGAGGCAACAGCAAAAAACACCCAGGGCGAATCCAGGTGAAAGCTTATTAATTATACCTGACACATTCACACCCACGATAAACAAGCACAAACACGTCCGACCAGAAGTTCTTTCTACCTCACGGCAATTTTGCAGCGTCATTTTACTGACAAAAACCTCTGCAGTTCGGTAGCAGGAAGGAAATGAATGCAAAAATTCCTTTGTTTTAATTAATGACTTACAGTTAGGACACAATGCACTTCCTATTTGGAATTTTAGATCGTTGTAAAAGCGCATTGACTTGAGCACCAGTACAAGGCTGTTTCTTGTTAATATAATGTATTCCCTCTGCATTCAAACGTTTAAAAACTCTCCATATGTTTTTTTATTGACTATAATTTGGTATATTGTTCTTTCTTTCTTGACTTTTTTGTTTCCTTTTTAACTTGCAATTTTCATTTTATTTGCTTCTTTTATTATGTTTTTTTTTTTATTTTTATTTATTTTTTTTTTTTTCATTCGCTTTTAAATGTTTTATAATGTGTTTTATGTATTCTAATCTTGCCCCTGTAAAGCACTTTGAGTGGCCTTGTGTCTGAATTGTGCTATAGAAATAAACTTGCCTTGCCTTGCCTTGCCTTGCCTTGCCTTGCCTTTCTTCTTAAATTTTAGCTTTTCTTTGGAATTTTATTTTTGTTGTAAAAGCGCACTACAGTTAACAGAGCACAAGTACAAGACTGTGCTTAGAGAGCAGTGGAGGAGTGGGGGTTGTAAAAACTTTAATAAAAGTTTAATGAAAGCGGAGGGGGAAAACTGGGTCAGTGCAGCAGAATATTACTTAAAGTAGCTACGAGGAACTTTTAAATATTTCTGAAACAGTCTCATTTTTCCTCTGGTGATCATGAATGACATGTAACAGCAAAACGAGACCATCAGTGCAAAGAATGCTATTTTTATATAGTTTTTTCTTAATGCCTTTGTCATGGGTATATACGCTCACCCAGGAACAACAGCTGGCGTAGTAAAAACACTACCGCTTTTGTCCAAAGAGGATGCAAGAATTAACACAAACTTAAAGTTCCTCGGAGCACCTTTAAGATGGTGGTCAGCAAATATATTCTCCAAGCATTTGTTGTTGTTTAGCACCTTTAATGTGAGTGTGTGTGAGTTTGTAGTAGGGTATGGACATCAAATGACATCATCATGGCTTGGTGCGCTTAAAGTATGCTTTTAAAATGTACTACCCAAAAATTGTCAAGAGTTTGATCATTAATTCACGTATATAACCGTTATTATTGCTATTTTATAATAATGATATTTTTTTGTATTGCTTATTTCTGATGCTGTATAATTTATTTTGTCCACCTCAATATATCTCTTGGGTCCTTTCAAAAAGGCAAGATAGAAGAAAAATACATTATATTTCTTATATTTAAATGATTTAGAGCCATTTGGTGCAAAAAATTAAAAATAAAATTGCTTTAAGTTTTAATGTTTTTTCATTTAACTTTTATGTATCCTCGAGAGACCAATTGAGGGGTGACCCTCATTTACAATGATGTCGAGTTCAAAGCAAATTCAAAGGAAAAACAACAATACATAAACAATATTCAATGCAAAAACATCAAATACACAACAACAGGTGAAGAGAAAAAAAAAACAATTGAAACATTTACACAGTGGTGAAGATTAAGTGGCAGCAATTAAAATTAAATGGGTGAAAGTACAATATAGTCTAATTAAAACAGTTACATAAACACTACATATACAGTATATAGTCTGTTAATTCATGTGACAACTCTGCACACTATACCACTAAACTGAAATACCACTAGGAACTTTTTAACTATCACCCGTTGCTAGGTGTGAACGTTTTCTGTTGCACGTACTGTACAAGATGACGTCATCATTAAAAACAGGTTTATACCACAAAGGAGGAAGTGCTGAGTCAGCTGCTTCACACAGAACTACACCACACACACACACACACACACACACGCACACACACACACACACACACGCGCACACACACACACACACACACACACACACACACACACACACACACACACACACACACACACACACACACACACACACACACACACAGGAATGCTGAAACAGCCCGAGCATGAGGAAACACTATAGTCATGGGCTGTTAACATGATGCAAAATGGAAGAAATACAATAATTAATCTAGGACCGACTATTGGTCATTCTTAATTTCTTTCTTTCATTTTTCTGTGTTTGTTCAGTGATGCCCAGTTTGCTTGCTTTTTTATCGCTGTAACTTTGTGGATTAAATATTTCTTTTTTTTCAAATGTATTTAATGTTTACACTTAACAGCCTTTGAGGGGAGATTTCCTCAACAAGCCTGCACAATTTGTTACTTTTTAATGTGTCTATGTAAGTATAGGCATCTCTATATACAGTATGTTATATTTATGTTGCCTGTGTTTTTGTTGTGTATATTGTGCAAATAAGAAAAACCAAAACAAATCAAAATCTCAATGTTTCTTGTCGTCTGTCACCTTGACCTCACATTAGTCAGCACACACACACACACACACACACACACACACGCACGCACGCACATACACACACGCACACACACACACACACACACACAGACACCATGGTTCCATTATCGACGATATCACATCCTTTCACTTTTGACACAATCCACTAATACACTGGTCTCAGTTACACCTACGCAGCCACAGCCACCCACTGCTTTCGGTGTGAAACTGTAACTTTTCAGGAAGCTTTCTAACTTCAAACAGTGTTCCAGGGATCTACATTTTCCCCTGTGAGGAAAGTTTGTTTATTCAGTTATGAGAATATAACCCTAGAAAATGTTTCACTTCTCTGACACACCCAAAAGTTACACAGTGCACCTTTAATTAAGGGCCATTACACTGTCGACATCTGGATGAAAACGTCTGTTTACATTTTACATTTATTTAGTTTTGTATTTAGGTCTGTGCTCTCCTTGTGTTCCTCCTATACACTTGATTGTTATTATTACTATTATTATCATTATTATTACTATTATTATCATTATTATTACTATTGCTATTATTATTATTATCATTATTATTACTATTATTATCATTATTATTACTATTATTATCATTATTATTACTATTACTATTGCTATTGTTGTTGTTTTTTTTAAATTTTTATTATTTAAGTCTTACACTTCTTATTGCACTGTTGGAGGAGCCCAAGACTAAAGAATTTCATTGCCAGCGACTACTCTGTAATTGTTGTGCATATGACAATAAAACCATCTTGAATCTTGAATCTTGAATAAACAGCATATTAAATGTAACTCGCCGACTCATCTGGGGCAAAGTTCACAGAAGCCAGTTTCTCATATCGTGTCACGTGAAACTGTTTTGACTTTCAGCTTGTCATCACTAAATATGATGAATCATAATGACACAGATGTTACTACGGTTACATCAGCTGATCTGCTTCTCTGCTGTTATTGTGAACGTCACGGCTGTAAAAGGACGTCAAATCACTTTAGCTCTCTAACAGAATTACTATTTAAAGATACAGTGCGTAGCTTTTTCATATATATGAATGTTGGTTACATTTAAGCCTAATTTTGACGCAAAGTTGATTAAGCCTTTCATCAGCTCCACAAAACTCTCTCTGTATTTCTCAGTATGGCAGCGTTTACAAACTGGTGTCTCCCCCCCCCCCCCCCAACCAACACTGGTGCAGGAGCTCAGAAAAATCCCCAAGAAGAGCCCAAGAAATGTTTCAGTTGTTGATTCTATACTGCTAAGAAAAAACCTGGACATACAGCAGAAATCCATGCGGGATCACAGTGTTATTTTATTACTCAGAATTCGTCATGTGGGCGACAGAAGTTACACACTATAGCTTTAAAGGGATTTTAAAAGTAACAACTCTGAGTTTATTTTAAAAACAACATTTTTTTGATTTGATTTGATTTGAT
Source organism: Ammodytes marinus (assembly GCF_949987685.1). Lineage (NCBI taxonomy): Eukaryota > Metazoa > Chordata > Actinopteri > Uranoscopiformes > Ammodytidae > Ammodytes > Ammodytes marinus. Next base: position 24,498,305 of record NC_137223.1, on the reverse strand, counting down.
TCAATTTATTTCAGACATATCAAACATACAAAACAAAATGAAAAGCATGGAAATACAATAAACAAAAATTATGTTTTCACAAAAAAATAAATAAATAAAAGAAAACAACTGAAACAAATGAAAACGGAAAGTAAAAGCAGTATAATCTGAACAAAGTGCAAAGTACACATAGGGTTGATATCTTACCTAGCAACGGGTTGCTATGTTCAAAATATATTGATAAACAGTACAGTACTGATACTGTATCAGATATATTGCATCACACGTGACTGAACTGGTTTGTATCTGCAAAGCTTGAAATAAAGTTGCAACTTCATGATATGTTACACACCGAAATAAATAAGACAGGAAGAAAAAAAATATTATTATGATTATTATTATTTTTATTTCATTTTCCATTTTATTATTTATTTGTATTCTTATTTTAATTAGGCTAATTAATTTAGACTAAATGTATTTATTTATATTTATTTTTTATTTTTTGTAAATGTAGGATACTTTGTTACCTTCCACCAGTGTACAATATTAGCTAGATGATAATTGGCTGAAAAAAACAACCATGCATCAGAAGAAATTATAATATCAAATTTGGACATATTTTCCTGTATTTTCTGGAAGCATCATAAGCTTCTTAAACGTGCTGCAGTGTTTTTACGGTTACGGTGATGTTGTTGTTGTTGTTGTTGTTGTTGTTTATCATTTACGGTCGCTCTTCAGCTCGTCTTGCAGCTCCGCGTCTCAGCTGCTGGAAACGGAATCAGTTGATTTACCGGAACGCGGCCGGTGACTGAATCAATCAATCAAAAGCGAAAGTGTAAATGATCCCGATCGGCTGCCGTAACCGTTAGAACGCCGTTAGACGTTTACCCACATTGACACGCGGATCCTGTAAAATATGCATTAACTGCTACTGTAATACATTCATCATGGTCAGTGTGTGTGTGTGTGTGTGTGTGTGTGTGTGTGTGTGTGTGTGTGTGTGTGTGTGTGTGTGTGTGTGTGTGTGTGTGTGTGTGTGTGTGTGTGTGTGTGTGTGTGTGTGTGTGTGTGTGTGTGTGTGTGTGCTTCTCATCAGTGGCGTGATGCTGCTTGCAGGAGGGAGGGAGGGAGGAAGTGTGTGTGTGTGTGTGTGTGTGTGTGTGTGTGTGTGTGTGTGTGTGTGTGTGTGTGTGTGTGTGTGTGTGTGTGTGTGTGTGTGTGTGTGTGTGTGTGTGTGTGTGTGTGTGTGTGTGTGTCGGGGTGTTTCCCGGATCCCCCGTGATGAAAGAGAACGAGGAGAGGAGGAGGAAGAGCCGCAGCTTCCCGGAAAGAATGACGTAATCTGCACCGGGTAGGAAGAGGAGAGGAGAGAATAAATATATAAAATATTAAATAAATACCTAAATAACCATATAAAATGCGATGGAAAATCATTTAAAAAATAAAAAATAATAAAAAATGTAATACGGTGCAAAATAAAATAAAAAATATACAAATAACGTAAATAATAATATAAACTAGAAATGCAATTCCTGAAGAAATTGCGGTGTGAATGCTGCGCTGCTGAACTGAAGCTGATGCTGAATAAACTTCACTGCTGAATGTTGATGAAGAACAAAGGATGAATATATCTGAATGAATAGAATGATTGAATAATACAATTTATGAAAAATTAATGAAAAATTGATGAATTATGACCTTGAAACTTGACCTTTGACCTCTAAACTCCTCTGGGGTTATAATTGAGTCATAATAAACATTTGTGCAAAGTTAGAAGAAAATCCGTGTAAGTCTAAATTTTGCGGTAACTGGGACTTGAACCACCAACTTTAAGCTCCGGGTTTTAAAAAAATAAAAAAAATAAATAAAAATATAGATATGCCTAATGTGTCATATGCACTTACCACGAGACATGTTCCCCTTCACACAAAGATTTAAGGTGAAAATGTCATTCCCTAATTAGGATTCCAACCTGTGATCTTCAGGCTGCGAGACCTAGGCTTAAACCACTAAGCCACCAAACTTGTTGAGTCTAACAGAGCAGGTCACATCTATAAAGAGAACTCTATATTCCTATGGCGCGGTGGTGAGCTAATCAGGGCCAATTGGTAACAGCTGTGGTCCCTCTCCACCTTTAGAGCTGAGCGAAACGCATCCTTCAAACTTCTGCCTCTCACACGCAAACCGTTTGTCTGACAGACAAAATGAAGATACCGTGAGAATCAGAAGATTCCAAGATATGGATAAAAAACTTAAAACTGTGAAATAGTAATTGAATAGACTTGGAGCTAAAGTACATTGATGGCTTGATGGAGGGCTCGTCTGAGGACGACCTAGAGAGAGAATGTATATGAATCAGCTAAAGGACTATGAAGATGTGGAAAAGTAAGAAATAGTCTAAAGTATGAACGGTAGTGAATTGTTGAACTCTAATTGAAACAATGTGGAATATTTAAACATTTCTAGATAAAATTATTATTGAAAGACATGACATTTTTTTTCATGTGTGAAATAGGCCTTCAAAGAGCAGAGTGTTTACCCCATTTCAACTTTGTCTCTCCAAACTGTCTAATAAAGCGGAAAAAAGAAGAAAAAAAATCTAGAAAAAAAGTGAAATTGCCCTTTAATGGGCAGAGTGAGTCACCAAGGTGAGTGTATGTCTTATTGAGGGTCTGTGATCAGGCAGAAATCCCACCTTTTAGAGGCCTCAGAGAGGTAATTTCATCCAAAACCTCACCTCAAACCGCTGCCTCTAACTGACGGACCGTGAGTCTAACTGACAAAATTATTTTATTGTTAGAACCAAAAGAATCTGATGAAGACACAGTGTGAAGATTGTGCCTGTAATGTGAAGAATATGAGAACCAGAGCATTTCAAAGGTGTGGTACAGTCTGCCTTTCTCCAGAAATGTCATGTCTCAGTTATCAAGGCGGCAGTTGGTTGGACACCATTTAGCTTGGAAGCCCAGACCTCCCATTGTGTAAGTCCGATTGCTTCAGTAGTCACATCTATGCGACCGGCAGAATATGTCCTACATTTTGATGTAAAAATTATCCACGTAGGGTTTAATTTGTGGGAGTGAGAGGCAGTTAAGTGGAAGGTTTTGGTGTATTTTTACACCAGTTCTACACTGTAACAGTTGGTTTCCCCAGTCTGCCTCTGAACATTCCGTCCCATCCGGATCCCATTATAAATTTAGAAAGAGGTTGAAAAAAGCTTAAAACTAAAACTGTGTTTGTTCAAAGACAGTTGAAGATTTTAAAAAGTTGAATAAGTGTTTAATAGCTGTAATTAATGTGAATTGTTTAACGTTTGAATGGAGTCTCTAGCTGAAAAAATGCGGGAGGAGATAGGTTTCAAAGCAGAGGAAGTTTTAGCGGTTTGGAATGCTGCTCCCATCCGCTTCAATGTTAAATAATTTTTGTTTAATTGCTATTAATTATGAAGTTATTAATTTTTTTGAAATTTTTGAATGAAAGCAATAATGTGGAAAATGGGCTGAATATGAGGATAGTTGAAGGAAGTTTGTGGAATGAAGCATGTTGAAGATATGGCCGGGCCTGAAAAGCGGGCGGAAGTAAAATAATAACTAGAAATGCAATTCCTGAAGAAATTGCGGTGTGAATGCTGCGCTGCTGAACTGAAGCTGATGCTGAATAAACTTCACTGCTGAATGTTGATGAAGAACGAAGGATGAATATATCTGAATGAACAGAATGGTTGAACAATAGAATGTTTGAAAAATGTGGAATATTTGGAAGTTTGAATGGACTTTTCAGATGAATTTATGAATTAATTATGACCTTAAACTATGATAAATGTTATCAGTTCATCTTTGAGTCAGAATCAACATTTTGCAAAATTTGAAGAAAAACCGTGGAAGCGTTCATAAAATACTGCAGTCACAAAAGGCAATGTCACAGTGACCTTTAAATTTGACCTTTGAACTCCTATGAGGTCATTAGTGAGTCATAATCAACATATGTGCACATTTTTAAGAAAATCTGTGTAAGTCTAAAATTAAGCGCCAGCCGGGATTTGAACCGCCGACCTTTGTATTTCAGGGTTAATCGACTATGCACTCTTCCACCCACAGTTAGTATGACTCATGTTCCCAGTCAGACGTCGCCTGGTATTCCCAGCGCTGGCAAATTAAATTTGCTGCGCGTGTTGGTCTGGACACGCTCCGTTGAAGCTTTATCAAGAAAACCAGAAATCTGGCTATGGTTTCAATTGGTTCTATCTAATATGGGCGTGCCAGAGCCCTTTATATGGTACTCCGGGGAGGACGTAACCGGATGACGACAGTGACGTGCATGCGACGTCGAAGCCGTGATAGTAAACATCAAAGATGGCTGCGGATATGTTGTGTGAGTTTGAGACTGCTTTGGCCTCGACCCTTAACGATTTGGAAGACGGCACTCAAATCTTTCATTAGCAAGTAAGTGGAATGTTCTGTTTTGCCGACCGACAACGGCAAGCGTTTAATTTAACAGTTTAACAGCTGTTTGCTAAACGAAAGGGGCTTACGTCACCTTGTGCATCGCTCTGATTGGTTGTAGTGCTATCCAACTGCGTGCAGTGGCATTTGAAATGCACAAGTAGGAGCTTCGTGGGGCACACCGGCGCAGGCTATCCAGCCACAGTGCGGAGAGGAGCCACGGGAGTCCCGTGCAGGCGGAGCTAGCTTCTGGCTAACGCGTCAACCGGGTGAGTTAACTAATGCTATCCGACCGGTGCTAACTTGGTTTATCAGCTAAAGCACAGCCAAAGGAAGCCCATTCTCCTGGCTCACTTTCCACACGTCTCGGCTTCATACAGCAACAGCCGCCCGACTACATTTCCTCCTCGGTGTTTCTCAGTCTCTGTGTACACACTGTCCTCCCACCGTGTTAGTTGTTGGTATCCGGGGAATGGTAAATTGATGGTTCGTTGCATAGATAGTACAGTATAGATAGTTCGTTGGTGAAGACATTGCTATTCGCTGTCTGCCTTAGTAGGGCCAAACAGTAGTTTCAGACTGCTAGGGTCGTGAACGCTCACGCAACTGACGCATCAACGTCGTTGCCAAGTGAACAGACAGTCCCACAGCCAATAAGAACGGAGTATCTGAGCCTGCTCTGATTGGT
>NC_137223.1:24473196-24480696 GCF_949987685.1 Ammodytes marinus | reverse complement strand
ATCCTACATAACAACAAACTCAAGATTGTATGTAAAAAAAATATCTATATATATTAAATTATATTTATATATATATAAAATAATGATTTAAGTGACCAGAAACGTATTAACCATACATTAAATCAGTTTTAATACTAAATTTAATTGGTAATTCACAATAAATAGCATTTACTAGAATATTGACTAGTGTGCCTTACTGTGAAGTGTTATATATATAGGCCAGAATAACTTGTTTTATCTCGCTTTTGTTTTGGTCTCACGGTGCTCATATGTAAACTTCATAATTGCCTCATCAAACTGTCAGTCAGAGCTCTGTGTGACTCACTCTACTGTTTAGATAACACACATCCACACCTATTAATCATTCTCTGTAATAGTCTGTGGCATTTCTCCAAAGTGGCAAATATTTGTTGAAGTTCTAGTGTTTCTAGTATGGGCACTACAGCGTGTATCTCTCCCTGGCACCATAGATCAGGGTGGTAGAATGGCTATAGACTAGAGGAAAGAGGGGCACAGACCCGTAACCATGAGGTCTCTGGTTCGATCCCCGGCACCGGACAGGAGGGTGTTAGTAGTAAAACTATTGGTGGCTGTTATTACATCTTCGGTGCCCACCATCTCTACCATTGTGTCCTTGAGCAAGACACTTAACCCCAAACTGCTCCAGGGGCGCTGTACTATGGCTGACCCTGCACTCTGACCCCCTCTGGAGTGTGTCTGTCTGTCTGTCTGTCTGTCTGTCTGTCTGTCTGTCTGTCTGTCTGTCTGTCTGTCTGTCTGTCTGTCTGTCTGTCTGTACTATGGCTGACCCTGCGCTCTGACCCCCTCTGGAGTGTGGGAACTTGAGAGGGGAGATGCGAAAAGACAATCCATTGTAACCATAGACTTATAAAGTTGACGTAACTTAAAAAGTGTTTCACCTACTCAAATATTGCCCTTAGATAACCGGCAGACATTGACTTTGAAATTTGAAATACAAAACTAACCCAACAACTTTTATATGTCTGTATATTAAGAAGTTGTGCAACTGTTTCACTGTTAAAAAAAACCTCATCTCAAATATCTCAATCGTCACTTATATAATTACTGAAGTTTATAGCGATCTTATCTCGCTATAAGATGATGCAATATCCTTTCCTGCAACTCATAGTCTGTTTGAGCTTAATATTAACCCTCCTTTGTTATCCTTTGGGTCAATTTGACACCATTCAACTGTTAACAGCCTATAATACGTATATGGTTAACTTTTCTTAATTTTAAAGGGACAACTGGGTGAATTTAGAATTGAACATGATCATAATATGGTTTCAGTGTACTGTACGCATATTTACAAAGCAGTGTTCTTTGGGATCAATTTGACCCCAGGCTGTTTTTAGCTGTAAAACATATAATAAGTATCAATATGGTTTTTTTATACATGCACTTATATCATCTTTTTTGTCCCCTTTCTTTCGCATTGTAACTTTTATTGTGTTTGTTTTGTAATGGGAGATTTTCATTCATTAATTTTGTATTACATCAATGTATTTTGCAAGGCAAGGCTAGGCTAGGCAAGGCTAGGCTAGGCAAGGCAAGGCAAGGCAAGGCAAGGCCAACGTTTAAACTATATTTAAACAGCAACATTCAGGCACAAGTGTCTTTAAAAATATACATACATACTATATATATTTAAGAGATGATATAAAAACATAGAACAAATTGTCAAAACTGAAAAGAAATTGCCTTCAAAATTCAATAACAACCAGCAGTCCACCTTCAGCTAAGTGACCCTCCTTGTGTGTCTCTTTGAGCGCCCTCCAAAAAAAGCGCTATTAAAATAATATCAATTATTATTATTAATATTTTTTATTTAAAACAGTGACATCATGAAAACTAACATGGCATTTAAAGGGTTAAAATGTACAAAAATAAATGTATATATATATATTATTTTTAAATATTTTCATATGCTTTTTATACCCATGGCAAACCTAAGGGAACATAAATGTGACGAAGGAGGCTGAGTGTGATTTTTTTAATTTTTTTTTTAAAGGATGCAGTGCAATGGTGTCGAGTATATATGGATATATGGATTGTATAAATATATTTAAAAAAAAAATATATATATATATAAACAATTATTATAAAGTTATTGAGCTGTGGAAAAGGGGTAGGATCAAATAAGTTTATACTTCTTCCTACTCCTTTTCAGGCATATCAATTCAATATGTTATTTGTTTATTTTTTGTTTATTTTTTGTTTATTTTTAATTGTGAAATCATTTGAACATATTTTTTTTTATTGTATTTTCATGCTTTTAATTTTTCTTTTTTTTGATATGTCTGAAATAAAATTTAATCAATAAAATTCAATCAATCAATCAATGCAGTGAAAATTAACATGTTAAATAATAATTTTTTTCCTCTTGTGTTTCTCTCTAGAATGATGCTTCAGCACACTGGTCCTTCGCTGGCTGATATCAGCTGCTCTGCGATGGTGCCCTGTTTGTCCCCGCCGGGCACCCTTACCCTGGACGACTTCACTAACTTCACCCCCTTGGTGAAAGAGGAGCTCCGGCTGGCCATCCAAACCAAACGCCTGTCCAACGGCCTCAGTGCAGACCTCAGCTCGGACGGGGCAAGCTCCTGCTCCGAGCTGACATACGAACACAGTGCCTCTGGATCGGGGGTTAGAAGAGAGGTGAGGCAATGTTTTTTTAATATTTTAATAATCTTCATGTATTTTATGGGGCGGCTGTAAAGCGTTTTGAAGAGAGGTGAAGCCATGTTTTGAAAATTTATGTATTTGATTTTTTTTTAACCTTTTTATTTATATGGGTAAATCCCATTGAGACCGGAGACTCTTTTTCAAGGGAGACGGGTTCCCATTCACACACTGGCACACAGCCTCCATACACCGATAGAAGGCTAACTGTCAGGAGGAATATTTTATGTTCCCTGTAAAGCACTTTGAGTGGCCCTGTGTCTGAATTGTGCTATAGAAATAAACTTGCCTTGCATTTAAAGACTACACCTTCGTTAAGAAAATTATCTAAAAAAAGAATATATGAAAATATATATAATTTCTTTTGAATCATTCTCATTAACATTCAAGCACAACCGAGTGAGATTATATTGCTTTTTTTTAGCATATTTTTAAATAGTCATTCAATATATATTTCATAGTTGTATACTGTATCTATATAATTATTTAGTGCTTAATACTAACAGTGTATATTGGTCTGATGTTTTGTTCAGGTGACCCCCCAGGAGCATGAGAGGAGGAAAAGGAGGAGGGAGAGGAACAAAGTCGCTGCTGCAAAATGCCGCAACAAGAAGAAGGAGAAAACCGACTGTCTGCAGAAGGTAGATTAACACTTCTAGCACTTTATGAAAAATGGCTTGATGTTTTTGATTCAGGCTTTCACAATAAAACAACTACCACTTTGGGTTGTTGTTCAATTGTAGGCTTCTTTTAGAGACTTGGCTCTTAGAAATATATTGATCATGGAATCAACCAAACATTATTTCTCGGCTGATACAGAATTCAACTATAGTTATCTTCCCTCAGTCTTCCCTTGGCCCAGCTGTCCTGTTAATCCTAACCCTACATTTTACCATGTGTGACGTAACACATGGGAAAATGTAGGGCTAGACAGTGAGACCATAAAACACTCTTTCTGCCTTTTCTCAGGCTAGGATAAACCGATTTCTAAAATGTTTGCATATTTATACTACATAGGATCTCAGAGTTCAATACACCTTCATATTTCCACCGGTGAAGTAGGCCTTTAACACTCTCTCTCTCCCTCCCTCCCACCCTCTCTCCCTCCCTCCCTCTCTCTCTCTCTTCTTTAGGAGTCAGAGAAGCTAGAGACCGTGAACTCGGACCTGAAGGCTCAGATCGAGGAGCTGAAGCAGCAGAAGCAGCAGCTGGTTTACATGTTGAACCTCCACCGGCCGACCTGCATCGTCCGCGCCCAGAACGGACAGACGCCGGAAGACGAACGGAATCTCTTCATCCAGCACATCAAGGAAAGCACCTTACAGCTACACAACATCACCTGCTCCTCTGCGGCCAATAATACTACTGCTGCTGGTGGTGGTGTAGGCTCAACCACAACCACAACCCTCTCCACACTAGCACCTTTAGACGGAGGGTATCTGTCTCTAGGCCATCTGCACTGTCCTAGCCACCTATGAGTTTTTTTTTTGTGCATTTTATTTTTTTTGGGGGGGGGGGATTTTGACCTTTATTATACAGTTATAGAGTGACAGCGTTGAAATGGGGAGAGAGAGAGAGAGAGAGAGAGAGAGAGAGAGAGAGAGAGAGAGAGAGAGAGAGAGAGAGAGAGAGAGAGAGAGAGAGTGGGATGACATATCTGCTGCAATAAGGACTGAAGGCCTCCAAATGGTACGAGGCGCTCTCTAGCCACTACACCACGAGAGCAGAAAAAAACCCATTTTGCAAGTTTTCTCTTCAAGACTTTGCAATGCTTTCACCTTCTGAGTGTTGGAGTTGAAAAAGCTCTTGAACTGCCACGTATATATATAAAGACTTATGACCCAGAGAATGACTTATATTAACGCCCATCTTCCGATTGACAACCCCCCCGGTCTCAATCGCCATCCACAAAACGCTGCTATAGATGGAAAAGAAAAAAACAATGGCACCAAATTCACCCCCAGCACTTCAAACTCCTCCTACGTGAAACCCCCTAGCTGTTGATTGGACAACATAACTCACATACCATGGACAGCACCTTGACATGCATTGTGTGTGTGTGTGTGTGTGTGTGTTATATGTTTATTTACACAACAGTTCAAAACAGCCAGGCCCAAGGAAAGATGCTTAAGCACTAAAACATTTTATTTTAATTTAATTTCTTTAACTTTTTTCTGGTATTTTGAATATATGAGTCAGATTTAAGTGTTGGATTTTTTTTTGTTTATTTTTGTACCGAAAGCGTGATATCGAGGTAATCTATAGGCACATCATTTAACTGTTCACCTTCAGAGAGACAGTGTGTTTGAGTCAGACTCAAAAAAAAAAGACTTGTTTGTTTGTTGGTTTGTGTCTAGTGTTAAAAACATTGTATATTTATTATGAAGTGACTACTGTATGACATGTCCTTGTCGTATTAACCCTGTCTGCTGTACAACGCCACATACGAAATCTGCTGCTACCACTAACCACTCAGGAGCTATACGCTAGCTGTAGAAGTCATGTTTGTTTTGGTATATTTCAATACCCCATTTAAAATCGAATCCTTCAAGAAGTCAGTACAAGTCCGGTTATCACAGCCACAAAAGGGAAATGTACATAGCAGACAGGGATATAAATAAAAATTCTGCACTTGTACAAAGAAAAAATAATACAATATATATGCAGGTGACACCTTGCTTTTTGTTTAACAATTTAAAATTGTCTGGCGAGCAAAAATCGTACCAAAAGAATCGTATATCATTTCACTTTTAAGTACGCTTTATTTATCACTGCTGTCCCTCTTAAGTTAAAACAGAAAACTAGTGTTGCTTCTTACATCGTCTGTGACGACGGGGCGACACCAGTAAACGAGTGTTATTTTTCGAAAGTTTATTTTTTTTGTTTTTTCTACATAAAAAAAAAAAGATACTGTATGTTTTATTGATTATTGCGCATTAACTCTGTGTGCTACTATATGTAAACACCGGATGCCTCCAGGAAAAAAAAAAAAAAAAGATTGTTATTTTGTATTTTTCAAAAGTGTATTTTTTATTGATATCATTTGGTTTGGGAGTTGTTGTTTCCACTAGATATCGTTAGCTAGGTATCGAGGTGTGTGGCGTCAGCTTTTCTGCCCTGCTCATTTTTATTCACGCGCCCCGTTGACTCCTATACGAGGTTATATGCTGCAAGACGTTTGTGCTATTAAAACTTATGTGTGTTATAAACCCTTTTTCAGTATCCAGGCTTTTCAAAAATTTGCCTCTCTGCCAAATATTTGTCCACTCCTGTCCTTAACTCGCACACCCATGTTCCAGAGAAATCCTCCCTCAAGAGAAATTTCGGTTTTAAATGGTCGAAAAAAAGGGAGTGTGATCATTTGAAAGACTTAGGCTATTTACTTATCAAATACCCATCATAGCATCAATCCAAAAGTGTCTCTCAATAGCCATGTGTCTGTAACCAAGACACTGTAGCCTTCCATTTCATTATAGCAACAATCACAGTAATTTGTGGTTGAAGTCACACAATTTTCAAAAACCACATTTGCATATTTTTTTTTTTCCCCCCATATACGAGCACCTAAGGTCATCTTAAAGTTTTGTCACTTTTGAGGTAGATATTTTCTTCACAGAGTAAACAGTTAATGAATGAACGGCACATTACTACTGTACGTGGCTTCACAGTGAGGACGGGCTTGAAGTTTTTTATGTTTTGCATGGGAGAAGTTTGGGAGTAGAAGGTTTATAAATTGTAATAGAAATTGTGTGTGTGTTATATAAGCAAGAGAAAGAAAGCGTTTGAGAGTCACGGTTAAATGGACGCAGGCGTCTGCTTGCGCGTGTGTGTGTGTGTGTGTGTGTGTGTGTGTGTGTGTGTGTGCGTGTGTGTGTGTGTGTGGAGCATCATAACCTAAGTGAGTAAATGATTGGCTGTCTACTACCAACTTGTACTACTTCCATCTTTGTGATCTGTCGACTTTTGTTTTTGATACTTTGTCAATTAAAGAAATGTGTTTATTGCAAATGATTCAGCTCGTGGTTTCTGAATTTTTTTGTCTGGTAACACTTTACCACTTTACTGGTAGCTTTTAAATGTACAATTTGATTCATATGGAAAAATATTAGTCAATGCGTAGAATACTATTGTTTTGGTGTGTAATAATAAGTGCTAAGTAAGGCTAGAAAAAAGTTGAGTTAAACCAAAAATTTGGTCAAAATATAAGTTTTACTTACATTTAAAGGTTTCACTGTTTCCTTATTAATATTAGGTAGATGTTAACTTATAGGCTGTGGTTGAGAGGCCTTGAAATAAAAGTTTGGTTTGTAGTATTTGTGGATATGAAAGAAAAGGGTAAAAAATAAGTATCAAATAACAGCTGCCGTAGTAAAAACACTATTGCTTCCGTCCAAAGGGCTTATAAAAAGAAAACAATAAAAGTTCCTCTGAGCACCTTTAATAGATGTTGTAGCCACTTTTCATCACATATATCTTCTAAAAATGATCAAATAAAATAAATAACTTGATTTTGGGAAAACTGAAAACATTTATTTATGCCCTTAGCAAAAGTTAAGAACCATACGCTTATACAAATCACACAGAGAGGGGGAGGGAGAGGGGGAGGGAGAGGGAGGGGGGAGAGAGGGGGAGGGAGAGAGGGGGAGAGAGAGGGAGAGGGAGGGGGAGAGAGGGGGAGGGAGAGGGAGAGAGAGAGAGAAGGAGGGGGGAGAGAGGGGGAGGGAGAGGGAGAGAGGGGGAGAGGGAGGGGGGAGGGAGAGAGACGGAGGGGGGAGAGAGGGGGAGGGAGAGAGAGGG
>NC_137223.1:24468196-24470696 GCF_949987685.1 Ammodytes marinus | reverse complement strand
CACCTCAAGAGCTATACATTATAAAGCTTGATTATTCTTTAACATTTTATTTTATTTTATTTTATTTTATTTTATTTTATTTTATTTTATTTTATTTTATTTTATTTTATTTTATTTTATTTTATTTTATTTTATTTTATTTTATTTTATTTTATTTTATTTATTATATTTATTTAAATGTTTTTATTTTTATTTTTTTATTTTAACACAGTATTTTTAATATTGTTTATTTAACTGTTGTAACGGCTGACTGATTTCTATGATGACTTATTTTTTATTACGCCCTTTTGAATTCTTTTCATAAAGCGTTTTTTTTTTGTTGGCATTAACAAAACTTCTACTTTTGCCTGCCAAGTAAAGCAAGTCAGGTACTAAGATCTTTCCTGCATTTTTGAGTTAACATGCATTTTCCCACGTGAGTTTTATGCTTTTTTGACGTGTCCAACAACCACATAAACGCAGCATAACTGAACTTCACTGGGAGATAGATGGGTGAGGTTAGGAATTCTGGGTAAATGAATAGGTTTCTAGTTTCCAGTTAAAAGGAAAACGAAAGTTGTTGAAAGTAATTTTAATAAACTGAGTTAAACCTAATTACTAAGTATTTGCCTGGAGCAGTTCACCTCACCCTATTGGCTCACGACCAAGACACACACACACACACACACACACACACACACACACACACACACACACACACACACACACACACACACAGTGACAGACGACAGACATACGCACACACACACACAGACTGACACAGACACAGACAGACACACAAACACACGCACACACACATACACAGACACACACACTGACATACACGCACAAACACATATACAGACAGACAGACAGACAGACAGACAGACACACACACACACACACTGACATATACACACACACACACACACACACACACACACACAACACAGTGGGAATACCGTGATCTAGGTTTCGGCAGTTTCTGGTTTTAACTAAGTGGACATTTGATGTGGTTTGACTCCACCCGTACAGTACACTTAGGTGATGAAAACAAACACCAGAGCACGTCACTGCCGTTTGATTTAAAAATAATTACTATAAATTGTTTATTTATATCATTGGCCTCAAGACACACACACACACACACACACACACGCACACGCACACGCACACGCACACGCACACGCACACGCACACACACACACACACGCACACACACACACACACACACACACACACACACACACACACACACACACACACACACACACACACACACACACACAGACACACACACACACACACACACACACACACACAGACACACACACACACACACACTCCATCATACAATCTGACAGATCTATGGCGAGGTTTTGGAAGATAATCCTGATACTGTATTGAATTCATCTCCCTCGCGTCAATTTGTCTAATATTGAGGTATTTTTTATTAATAGTTCTATTGTTAATAAAGTCAGTCATTCTGGAGAACGCCTGTTATCAAAATCAAGAGCCTAGGCTATGCATTAACAACATTTTGAATTTTTTTCAAACCAAATTTGTGTGCTAAAAAAAAATCCAGTGTTAATACACAGCCCAGGCTCTGTAAACTGGCATGTTGCTAGCTACAGTGGGCCCCCTTTGTTTACACACCCCTAGTTTACATGACAGTTTACAGAGCCTAGGCTGCAACCCGATTTCTTTAGAAACTAGCAACTGTCATTTTTTTTTTTTTTTTTTAACTTTTAGGAGAAGTACAGTTTCGTTCTCACTCCAAGCGGAAGCAGAAATGGGAAGTTTCATGTTTCAACACACACACTCATGAGACTCACGCAACACACAGCACACTACACTTTACTCTCGGTTTAGGATTGGGGTCATAACCGAGGTCAGACCAAATTCAGTTCAACAAGTGATCAACTTTTTTTTAACCTATTTTATTGTTTCCTTTTTGTATCCACAGCGGAATTTTATTTTTTTTAATTTTTTTTTTAACCTTTATTTATACAGGTAAATCCCATTGAGACCGAAGACTCTTTTGCAAGGGAGACCTGTTCCCATTTACACGTTACCATTCACACACACATTCATACACCGATAGCAGGCTAACTATCGACATTCACACGAGGCAAGGTGGGTGAAGTGTCTTGCCCAAGGACACAACAACTATGACACAGGTGGCAGGGCGGGGATCGAACCTCCAACCCTTTGATCATCGGCCGACCCGCTCTACCAACTGAGCCACAGTCGCCCCCCGGAAATGTTTTCCTATAAAGCACAGAAGTACAGTCCCCTCCAAAAATATTGGATCAGTGAGGCCAATTCCTTTATTTTTGCTGTAGACTGGAAACATTTGGGTTTGACTCCAAAAGATGAATATTATATAACTTTATTAAATTAGGGCGTCAAGTTACATGATTGAGATCAAGATGGGAGTTACATGTAAGACCTTAGTATAGAATAACATATCATAAGAATAAGAGACACACACACGCACGCACACACACACACACACACA
>NC_137223.1:24415696-24460696 GCF_949987685.1 Ammodytes marinus | reverse complement strand
CCTGTTTTCTGCTATGCAAAAAATGTCTTTAAGTTTTCTTTTTTGGATCAAGAGTTTATGATATCCAGTAAAAGCTTTATCAACACACAAAACACATGTTTACCATTTAAGTGAATGCTGAAGGTCTTTAAACTAAACAGTGACATCTGTGGTGTCACGGGTCAAATATGAACCGACAGAAAATAGTGGCTGTTGCATGAATCTTTTAAGTTGTTGGAAGCTCTGTGGATTCAATTTGGCTCAAACAAGAATATTCTTTGTCTCTCTTCTGCTATTTTGGGCAAAAAAACTGAAGAATTTAAAAAATAAATAAAAAAGTGGTATATTTCAAGATGAAAGGTCCATTGGACAATACAAATTATATTTAAAACAATATGTGCGTGGATATGATTGCATTATTATATTATGAAGTGAGTGATGAGGTGAAAACTAATATTGGATGAGAATGATTTTTATGAGTTTTGATGAGTATTCTGGGCTATGTTAAATCAAGGGTCAATTTTTTTTGTAGTTTTTGTAGTTTTAATCCTCAAACAAAACTACAATCATCAACTCCATTTTTTATTTGTTACATTTGTCTCTCATCTTCGACAGCAGTCACCGGACAGAATCCCCTCTGGTTCACTGTCAGAGAAGGAGAGGAAGTCACTTTGCCTTGTGACAATGTGATAGAAAATCAGCTCAACTGTGACAGTACTACATGGTCTTACCGTTCTTATAGTGGGTTATACTCAAAAGAGCTGGTTACTAATGGGCAGATTAGTGATGGGATTCCCAGGGATAAAGCCGACAGACTGAGTTTGACAGAAAACTGTTCTCTGGTCATAAAGAATGTCCAAGGTTGGACGGATCGTGGTCGTTACACCTGCAGACAGATCAAATCAGGAGACCAACAAGGTCCAGATGCTTTGGTTAATCTGTCTGTTGTTAAGAGTGAGTATTAACGTCATGATGTTTTCAGCTCAAACTGTCAACTATACTCAAACATTACAATAAATATGATTAGAGTGAAAAAGTTAATTTGACCCTTGTTGTCTCTCTCTCAATGTCTCCATCTTCAATAGTAACGGATCAACAGGTGAATGATACAGTCACATTGACCTGCTATGTGAGGGCTCATCGATGGTGTGATCACACAGTGGAGTGGCTGTATGAAGGTGATGTGAACGACGTGGATATATCACCACCTTCCTGTGACGCCACAGCGACATTTACAGCTTCTGGTCTGAATCAGAAGTCAAACTATTCTGAGTTACTGAAGTGTAAAGTGACAGATGATTGGACTGGACAAGTGCTGCTGTGTGGCGTCGGCCCCGGGTCCTCATGTGTGAAACCAGGTACGTTTGGTTTATTTGTCGACATTTTTCTTTCTCATTGAGTCTCTTCAGATGGTCAACATGAGGAAGTCTATCACCATTTGTTGTGTTTTCACGTAATGTTTATTTTCACCCCACAATCTTTTGTTTTACTGAATTCAAACAGATGAAACATCTTAAAGCTGGGGTATGTGATTTCTGATTGGTCAAAATTAACATGAGCGGTACACTTTGACCAATCAGTGCAAGGTTCCGATTAAAAAATAAAATAAAAATAAAAATAAAAAATCTGATTCTCTGTTCTTATTTTTTTTTATTAACCTTTATTTATACAGGTAAAATCTCATTGACAAGAGAGACCTGTTCAGGTAGGCATCAGCAGCAACACAAAGTTACAGACTAACTAAACACACAGGAGACACAACACAGAACACAAACGGTAAAATAACGCAGTACAAAGGGCAAAGAACAAGTTAAGTACAAGTTAAGTTATGTACAAGTGCAGACCCCCACGGACTGTCTCAACAGCCTTCCTATATTGGCTGTTGGGACTGTCCATTCACTTTGGCACCGGCGTTGTTGGTGTAGCGTGTCAGGGAGGGACCATAGGGGAGGGACCAAAGAGAAAAAGTGGAGCGGTTGAGGTATTTGGATTAAAATCTCTATCCCAACTGCCATTTTCTCCCCAAATTCTCCACCCCAGCTTTAAGGTGCAGTGTGTAGAATTTATTGTCCTTTTTTAAAAACAGACTTGGTAGAAATGGAATATAATATCATCAGTATGTTTTGTGAGTGTATAAAATCATACGTGTGAAAACAATGTTGGTTCCCTTAATCACAACAACACTGAACCACATCTGTCTTTTATTGAAAGCTGATTTGTTATTGTTTTTTCAGAAACAAGTGGTATATTTCGAGAGGAATGGTCCATGAGACAATACAAATAAGCTAGTTATGAAGTGAAAACTAATATTGGATGAGAATGATTGTTTTTGGAGTATTTTGGGCGATGTAAAGTCACAGGTCAAATGAGTTTGTATTTTTTGTTGTTTTAATCTTCACAGAAAATCATCAATTCCATTTTTTATTTGTTACATTTGTCTCTCATTTTCAACAGCAGTCACCAGACAGAACCCCCTCTGGTACACTGTCAGACGAGGAGAGGAAGTCACTTTGCCTTGTGACAATGTGATAGAAAATCAGCTCAACTGTGACAGTACTACATGGTCTTACCGTGGTCTTGGTTGGATAGACTTTTTCTTAAAGCTGGTTACTAATGGGCAGATGGGCTGGTTTAAAGCCGACAGATTGAGTTTGACAGAAAACTGTTCTCTGGTCATAAAGAATGTCACAGATTGGGATCGTGGTCATTACACCTGCAGACAGATCAAATCAGGAGAACAACAAGGTCCAGATGCTTTGGTTTATCTGTCTGTTGTTTACAGTGAGTATTTACGTCATGATGTTTTCAGCTCAAACTGTCAACTTTACTCAAACATTACAATAAATATGATTAGAGTGAAGACGTTAATTTGACCCTTCTTGTCTCTCTCTCAATGTCTCCATCTTCACCAGTAACTGATTTTCAGGTGAATGATGCAGTCACCTGGTACTGCAGTGTGAGGGCTTATGGACGGTGTGATCACACAGTGGAGTGGCTGTATGAAGGTGATGTGAACGACGTGGATATGTCATCATCTTCCTGTTCAGCCACAGTGACATTTACACATTCTGGTCTGAATCAGAAGTCAAACTATTCTGAGTTACTGAAGTGTAAAGTGACAGATTGGACTGGACAAGTGCTGCTGTGTGGCGTCGGCCCCGGGTCCTCATGTGTGAACCCAGGTACGTTTGGTTTATTTGTCGACATTTTTCTTTCTCATTGAGTCTCTTCAGATGGTCAACATGAGGAATTCTATCACCATTTGTTGTGTTTTCTTATTTCCTATTGAACTCAATCAGAAGTGAGCAGACCAACAGGCAGAACCACAGCTTCCTCTACAGCGGATCAGACTCCAGAAGGAAACACATCTACAGAGGACCCAACAAGAACCAGAAACCCAGAGACAGAGACTCCTGGTGCCCCTCCTGCCCAGCCACATCCCTCTGGACCAGGTAACGCTTCACCTGATGATTGGCTTTTCTGATGTTCTAGAGATTAAACAGTTAAAGGCACAGTGTGTAGAACTGATCATGCACCTTGAAAGTTGTGACAGTAAACAACAAAGATGGCTGCGGATATGTTGTTTGAAACGGCTTTGGCATCGGCACTCAAAACTTTCATTAGCAAGAAAGATGAATTTTTTGTTTTGCTGACCGAACACAGCAATAGTTTAAATTGCCAGTTAACCCCGCTATGTGCTTAACGAAAGGGGCTTAATACGTCACCTTGTTCATAGATTGGTCGTAGTGCTATCCAATTGCGTGCAGTGGTATTTCAAATGCAGGAGTGACCTTCCCTTGAGTTGGGAAGGTCTATTGTTCATCGCCAGACCATAAATCATCTGGATTTCCAGGCTACCAAAGTACTGTACAGTCATGCAGAAAAGCAAATAGAATGGAAGCACCAGCCAAACGGTCTTTAAAGGGGACCTATTATACTTTTCGACCTTTATGACCTATAAACGTTGTTATAATGATTTATAGTCATGTTTAACCATACTAGCGTATCAAATAATTACGTACATGCATTTAGACGTATTCCCTGCTGACCGTCTGGGGTGGCTGTGCAGAGCGCTCAACACTAGGGCAGCCGTTCGAGAATTCACTTGTTCAAATCGGTTCAAATTTCCTGCCATTGTGTCGTCACGTTCCCGGATTTTTCCATGTATGGTAATGCTGCAACGTGGTAGCGCGCTCCGGTCATGCCCCCACCTTCCTGCTCTCAAATCTGCCCGCGTGCTGCTGAAAGTGTTCCGGAAGGAAGGTAACCAATCACAACGGAGTGGGGTTTGCAGGAGGGGGGGGGGGGAGGGGGCGGAGATGGCCCAAGCACAGTGTTGACAGGGCATGCTGAATCGCCCAGATGAGAGGAAGCGTTT
Organism: Ammodytes marinus; assembly: GCF_949987685.1. NCBI lineage: Eukaryota > Metazoa > Chordata > Actinopteri > Uranoscopiformes > Ammodytidae > Ammodytes > Ammodytes marinus. The sequence continues at coordinate 24,456,339 of NC_137223.1, read as the reverse complement.
CCCGAAAATCTACATAGTTTTTTGTGATGTGATTCGTGTCAGGTTGCTCTATAGCAGTTTTTAACAAGAAATTAAGACCAGAAAAGTAGTATAATAGGAGATTTTTAATGTTTTTATCTCAATTTTCAGGTTGGCTGATAATTATTCTAGTGTCTGTGGGTTTGACAACACTCATCATTATTGTTGTGGTGGTCAACAAATGGAAGAGAACTACAGGTGAGAACTTTTACAGATAAAAAAGATGTTATAAAGTACTTGATAAACCTGTATTTAGATTGAGGGAATATGTTGATTTCTTTCGTCTTTTCAGGGAAGAAAACTCAGATGGATGTCAATGCTGTGAGTATAAAAACTAAATGATCACTTGAACATTTCAGAATGGGGATAATAGACTATAGTACATATAATTATAGTAATAGTATTGTTAATGTGAACTGTGAATCTGAGAGGCACTAAATGGAATTTTTTGTCGCATTTAATCTCAGGATCTCCGGTTTGTTGTTTTTTGCTTTCCACAGGTTCATTATGATAGAGATGGAGAGGATGTTATGTTGGAACGTTGGACGTCCTTCAGCCTCTGACTGACACCACTGATCAACAACTTCCACATCAACATGAAAAGAAAGCAAATAAACAAGTGTACATCATCAGATTTAGGCTTAGGAAGGGAAGAAAGGTCAGTGTATTAACCAGGTTTTCTGCTTTATGATTGTGTTATTCTTTTGTTGAGTTTCTTTATTTGTCATTATTGTATGAGTTTTGTGGTTTTCATTTTGTTTTGTATTTTTGATACGTTTAATTTGCATTTGAAACAAATTCAATCAATCAATCAATCAATCAATCAATCAATCAATCAATCAATACACAGGCTAATAGAATAATTTATTCTGCAAATCAAGAATGACATTCAACAATTTCAGCTCCTACTAACACCTGTTGAATCACCACTGTATGTATAAGCTATTCATTGTGCAACAGCGTCACCTAGTGGTCTACTGCTGCATTACATAATCTCTAGTTTAACTTTAACACTGCTTTTTTCTCCCATCCTGATTTCTTTATTGAAACCTTTTGCATTGTGTACAGAGCGAGTACAAGGCTATTTTATTACCTATACTGTAGTAAAACTCAAAACAATAAAATATTCATAGTAAACAAAACATAACACAGAAAAGAACGCTAGGGAGGGAGAAAGAAGCTTTCGTAAAGAGATTTAACATAACAGTTAATAGTGAAACATTTTCTAAGGTATATTCTCATAATAACTGAATAAACAAACTTTCCTCACAGTAAAATGTGATCCCTGGAACACTGTTTGAAGTTAGAAAGCTTCCTGAAAAGTTACTGTCTCACTGTTGTTGTTTACAGCAGCAGGGCCCACAGTTTGGTTTACAAACATATTCTAGTCTTACATTTGGTTCGAGGTTGCTCAAAATAATTAAGTTTCGATTTATGATAGAATTAGTCAATACTAAGAATTATATGTAGAGTAGATATGTTTAGTAAACTAACTGCGGGCTCTGTGAATGTAAACAAATCCCCCTCCTCTGAAACTGCATTGTTCACCCTTTAAACTATCTTTGTGGTCAGATTGAAATGGTATTATAGCTTGCCTCAGTCAGATTTAGCAGGTTGCCATGGTTTCAGGCTGCGGAATGGAGCAATGCATTATGGGACAGAGCGGCTCGTGGGTCCGTAAAGCCTCGGTCAGTCTGCGATGCTCATCAGACAGACAGTCCACCTGCGGTACAATCAACCAACAGATTCACTTTATTACTCTAGTTAGTGTTCATTTAAATTTTTGGTAACACTTTACTATAAGGGTACATTCATTAACTGTTAGTAAATGTGTAATTGAAGCCTAATATGCATTTACTAAGCAATATCTAACTGTTAATACATGCTTAATAAACATAATTTAGCATTACCACTCACCTAATGCTTAATAGGCATTAGCTAACCATAAATAGGATTAATTTAGCATTAACTAACAGTTAGTTAAAGCTGCAGTGTGTAGAATTTTGGGTTTTATTTCCTAGCAGATTTTGTAGAAAGTAATTATAATATCCATAAGTACATTTAATTTAGTGCATAATAGCTGAAAAGAATGTTTTGAATTATTATTTTTTCCTTAGAAAGGGTCTCATATGTATGTCCATATTTCTGCATATTTTGGACCAAGGCCTAGTGCCGCCATCTTGAAAGTGTCATAGTTGGAATGTCATCAGATGCATTGTTTAAAATTTAGAATAGTTCTTGTCCTTGAAGGCCACTTTAGCTTCTGTTATTATTCAAAAGGGGTGGGGTTACCCAGGGAGTGTTGCATTCTAGAACTTTGTAGAACTTTCTTGATGATGTCATATTACACACTGCACCTTTAATGTATCTTTATTGTAAAGTGTTACCAATTGTTTTGTATTTGTCCTGAATTGATTTTCTTTCCATAAGTCCATATGTTTTCTTTCATATAGTATATAAAAAACCTGCAGTGATATCAACAAGCACATATCTACTTTATTACTCTAGTTATTGTGAATTTTATCGTATTGCAAAAATATATCTGGTCAATTTTGGATATTTTTCGCTACTTTATTAGTGAAATTGTTGTGTATTTACATTTTTTGTATTCGTCCTGAGTTGATTTTTTTCTTTCCATAAATCCATATGTCTTCTTTTAATAGATTAATATGTATTGGATGTATGTACAGCTCTGGAAAAAATTAAGAGACCGCTCCAAATATTAGGTGTCTCTCGTTTTACTATTTATAGGCATATGTTTGAGTAGAATGAACATTTTGGTTTTATAATATAAACTACTGACGACATTTATACCAAATTCCCCCCAAAAATATTGTCATTTAGAACATTTCCATTAAGTTATGTAGAGATGAAGATTGAAGAACAATCCAGACTGGTCTCTTAATTTTGTCAAGAGCTGTATGTATTTATGGATTTTTTGGCTATTCTGCTTTTATAACATGTTTCTATCATACTTTCATACTAAATTAAAGGTCCAACATGTACATTCAGGTTTTAATTTAACTAAACCTTGTCTGTTTGCGTCTGAATATTTCTCCTATACAACCATCTTTAACAGAGATTATCTCAACATTAGTTTTTTTCCATATATATATAATTTTTTAACATTTTTATACAAAACTTTCTGAAGAAATTGTAATTGTTATTGTTTTGTGCAGTTACCTCTCTCCGCAGCTTTCTGTTCCTTTGCTCCAACAGCTCACAGGCCTGCAAGAGAAATAAAATAAATTTACATTTTATACATTTATGAGTTTTTAATTATTTTTCAGTTAGTGCTAATACAGCTCATAACTTCTGTCGCCCCCATGAGGAATTCTGAGTAATTACAACCACACTGTCAGTGCATCTACATGAGGTAAAGCCTTCAGTGATGGCACATGGATGCTATACTTCCAGGTTTTTTTCTTAGCAGGAGAATAAACAACTGAAACATTTCTGAAACACACACACACACACACACACGCACGCGCACACGGACGCACGCACGCACACGCACACACACACACACACACACACACACCTCATGTAGAATGTCTGCTCTCTGTGTTTGTCTCTTCCGGCTTTTCTGGGCTGCAACTCTGTTCTTCTCTCTCCTCTTCAGCCTCCTGCCTTTGTCCCCTGAACCCTGAGACACACACACACACACACACACACACACACACACACAAACTTTATTTTCGTCAAATCTATAATAATGTCCCCACAAAATTGTCGGACCCCCACACCGTGAGTGGGCTCCTACTGTTAAGACCCCACATATACATAAAAACAAGACCTCTCACATGCACACACTTCAGAATCTGACATTTATTTTAAGTCACAATTTAACTTTATAGAAGTTCACATTAAATTTGAGCCAATACTGACCAAATCCTCTTTATTCACACACACAGACAGACACACACACACACAGACAGACACACACACACACACACAAACAAACACCTACACACATCACTGTTCATTTTAAACGCTTAGAGGAATACAGGTTGCGTTCGCATACTTTCTACTATATAATATGTAGAAAAAAGATTTAGGATGTCCTGATTCTTGTGGCCAGATTTAGGATGGTTAGAAGTACCCGGATGTCCTACTTCATGCGGCCAAGATTGTTAGTGTTGAAAAGTGCATCCTATTTGGGCGATTCTGACCCACAATCCATTGCGCACATGAAGTGACGTCACATCGACGAAGCCTCCATATGAAAACAAACAGGGATGCGACGGATATAAAAGCAAGAGGCAAGATCAAGGCGCAATGTTATGATGAAATAAGAGAGTAAAGTATGTCCCAATAGTATGCCTACTGCATCCTAACTAGATTATTTTTATCGTCGGATGTAGTATGTAGAATAGAAAAAAGAAAGAGTATGCGATTCGGACGCAACCACAGTTACTCTTCAATCTCCATATTTGCAAACACAACCTTGACCTTTGACCTCTCTTTGGGATCAACTTACATCAGAAAAAAAAAATATTGTAGAAATATGAAAGAAATTAAAATACATAATTAAAAAGCATTAGTTTACCTCACAGCATCCTTCACACAGGTGGCTACTCATGCTATGGTGATCAGACCTACAGGTAGAGTCACTGTCCGACATCACAGAAGGTATTTAATTAATTAATATTTAAAATAAAAAGGATGAGGATATACTGTTCTCTCTCTCGCCCTCAGCTCTGTCAGAAAATAAACTGTTATTTGTGGATCGGGGCATCAAGAAGTGTAAAACTCACACACACACACACACACACACAGAGACAGACACACACGCAGACACACACACACAACTGAAAGCCAGACAAAAGGCAGGCGGCAGTTTCACTTCAACTTTCTTTTAAATTTTTTCAATTTCGCTGCCGATTTAGAAGAAGCAGCGACGGCGATTCATATAAGTCACATGATTCACAGAGGCTATCATTGACCATAGCAAATCAACAGGCTATTTTCTCACTCACACACACACACACACACACACACAAACAATCAGAAACAAGATATGTACCAAACTTTTAAGCTCCATCGTCGTCACTTGCTAGTACCACATAGACTTTCCTGATGCTATACATACTCACTAGAGTGTTTTAAAGGTGCACTGTGTAACTTTGGGTGTGTCAGAGAACTTCACATTTTCTGAGGTATATTCCCATAACTGAATGAACACACTTCCCTCACAGGAAAATGTGATCCCTGGAACACTGTTTGAAGTAAGAAAGCTTCCTTGAAAAGTTACTGTTTCACTGTTGTTGTTTACAGCAGCAGGGCCCACAGTTTGGTTTACGAACACTTTCTAGTAGGGATGCACCGAAATGAAAATTCTTGGCCGAAACCGAAACCGAATAAAAATAAACAGTTGGCCGAAAGGCCGAAACCGAATACCGAAAGAGGCTTTTGCAGTTTTGTTTATTATTTAGTCAATTATTTCAACATTGCATACATGAACTCCCAAATGTTCTCCTCAAACATAGCCTACAACTAAAAAGCAACCCTAAATAAATAATTAAACAGTAAAACCTTCAAATCAAAGAGTAAAATTAATATTTTACTAGGAATTAATTTGTGAACCTCCGACTGATTTTTACCTTGACTTATATGAGGACGAATCTACAAAAAGATTGACTTATTGCCTTTCTTCATTTTTTGCAGTGCAGGTTGAGTTGCTCTAAAAAAAAACTGCACCACAGCTGCCACCATAATGTTCAGACTTCAGAATTTGCTTCAAAGCCCTGATCATAACAATGAGAGGCTTTAAACGATGTCCATTCTTAGGAGGTGATTGTAAACCTTTTCGTCTGTAGAATGAAACTAACGGGAGGAGGCGGCTTGCTGGACATATATTTAGTCGCGCTGTCAGTTTGCCGACTTGGCTCTGTGTATTCAGGCTCGAGAAATGCAATCAGACCGTAGGAGCCTTTTCCCCCAACAGCGCTAACGGACAGGATATCTCCGGTTATCATTTTAGATGAAACTAACTAAAGTTTTTTTTGCGCTGCGGCCCTCACCGGCGAGGTGTCACTGTGAGTGACACCGTTACCAACTGTCACACTATCACAGAGTTTCACCGGGTGAATCGCTGCTTCGCTCGCGCAAGGCTTTTGTGTTTCTATGGTGATTAAACATCAGTCTTGGACGAGCGTTTTAACTTTATGCTGCATTAAGCATTGCACTGTCTGCGCCGTGTTTCATCCAGTTGCTCCCACATTGGACTCTGACATTTTCATGCACGCTCCAAACTGCTCCTGCTGCGCGGTCACAAAGAGACGTGGACTCGCATACACGGTTACGTCTCTCTTTACTGCCATTTCCTGGTTTACAAGCGCGCAGCTCTTTTAAAAACATATTTCCTTAGTGTCATTTAGTTCGCCAATTTTCGGTAATGTTGTTCGGCTTTTTAACTGTTTCGGGCCGAAACCGAAAATGACTTATTTTGCCATTTTCGGCCGAACTTTTTCGGTGGCCGAATATTCGGTGCATCCCTACTTTCTAGTCTTCAAAATAAATTTAGTTTGGGTTTACGATTGAATTATTCATTAGTAGGAATTCTGTGAAGAGAAAATGTTTTTAGTAAACTAACTGCAGGCTCTGCAAATGTAAACAAATCCCCCTCCTTAATACATTATTAAATTATCCTTCTCTGAATCTGAATAGTGCACCTTTAAGCCACGGCTAAAAATAGCCCGAAACAAATACACCACTTCCTCTTCTTTGAGTAAATCTTCAGTTCGTACAAACAGGCTTAATTTGAGAAGCACAGACAGACGCACCAATACAGTGTTGATTTTGGTTATTTTATGGAATTTTTGAGAGTAAGAAAAATATGTAATAATCAGGCCTATCGTTAAAAAAGCGTACAGGAAATACAGATCATACAATAGATTATTAAAAAAATAAAAATAAAAAATAAACATTATATGAGCAGAACATGTCTTTACAAATTCTCAAAGTGACAAAATAACAAATATCTATATAAGTTTAAAACAATCAAATTTTAACGTAATTTTCAGTAATTTTAAAGTTTAGAAAAACCACAAAAAGTCTCTGAAAATATGTGTTCATGCAATATGAACAGATAAGAACAGGAGTCATATAAGACATATTATTTATGACATTTAATTATTTTTTTTCTTCTGAAATTCAGGTGCTGCTTTCAGTGGTTAAATGCTCTGTAAGATTTTTGACCTGCAGTTACAATGGTGTTTAGAGACATAACCTGCGTTCCGAATCGCATACTCTTTCTTTTTTCTATTCTACATACTACATTCGACGATAAAAACAATCTGGTAGTGCTAGAGAACTCCATGAGACACATATCGGAGCAGAGGGCTATCTCCTTATTCCAAATGGTACAGAGACCCGGCGTTCCGAATCGCATACTATTTCTTTTTCCAATTCTTCATACTACATCCAACGATAAAAATAATCTAGTTAGGATGCAGTAGGCATTACAATTGGGACATACTTTTACTTATTTATTTCATCATAACATTGTGCCTTGATCTTGCCTCTTGCTTTTATATCCGTCGCATCCCCGTTTGTTTTCATATGGAGGCTTCGTCGATGTGACGTCACTTCACGTGCGCACCGGATTGTGGGTCAGAATCGCCCAAATAGGATGCAGTTTTCAACACAAACAATCTTGGCCCGATAAAGTAGGACATCCGGGTACTTCTAACCATCCTAAATCTGGCCACAAGAATCGGGACATCCTAAATCTTTTTTCTACATACTATATAGTAGAAAGTATGCGATTCGGAACGCAGGGTTATTCTGAACCAGACAAGATTTATATCAGCCTGGTCCTACCAGACTAAACTTAAGCGTGAATTAAAAATATTCTAAACCTATACAAGTCCATGACGTGACACAGTTGTTTCAGTGAGTCACTCCGCCTTGCCTGGCAGCACGTAGCAGTCTTTAGTTTCCGCTTCTTCTGCGGCTCTTTTGATTGGTCGCCTGGCCCGGTTGCTAGGAGGCACGGCAGCATCTGATTGGTCGTTCAAACCAAACACTTCCTGGTGGATCTCGAGGGACGCGGCGCTGGGCTTCATGTCCAGGATCTCACACAGGCCTTCAGCTTGTTTCTGAAGAGTGTTGATCGACTACAGGAAAAAAAATTTAGGAAAAAAGTGTTCAGTGCCTCTCGTTTTACTATCTATAGGTTTATGTTTGAGTAGAATGAACATTTTGGTTGTATAATATAAACTACTGACAACATTTCTACCAAATTCACAATAAAAATATTGTATTTAAGAGCATTTCCATTCTCCAGAACCACTAACTTAACTTAACAACAACTTAACTCCATAAAATATACAAAACTTGACAGGTTTAGTGTGTTCCTGAGTGTTCCTGAGTGAGTGAGTGAGTGAGTGAGTGAGTGAGTGAGTGAGTGAGTGAGCAAGCGAACAAGCTTGTAAGTGTGTGTGTGTGTGTGTGTGTGTGTGTGTGTGTGTGTGTGTGTGTGTGTGTGTGTGTGAGTGTGTGATTAAGTGTTTCACCTTTATAACCTGGATGGCCTCTTTCACCATCCCAGGAGCGGCTGCCGACAGTTGGCTCATGATGCTCTCTGATGACACACAAGAAGAAAATCGTTAATCTGGGTCAAATGAAAAACACTCATCTGAAAAAAATTCAGAGACCAGCCTGGATTTTTCTTCAATCTTCATCTCTACATTACTTAAAGGCCTACTTCACCGGTTGGAATATGAAGGTGTATTGAACTCGGAGATCCTATTTCGTATAAATGTGCAAAAAAAATTGAAATCGGATCATTTTAGCCTCAGAAAAGGCAGAAAGAGTGTTTTATGGTCTCACTGTCTAACCCTACAGTTTCCTTCTTGTGACATCACAGTAAGGGTTAGGATTAACAGGACAGCTGGGCCAAGGGAAGACTAAGGGAAGACTGAGGGAAGAAAAACCTCATTCATTATATTATAATAGTGATTTTATTATGATAGAACGCTGGTTCCGTATGGGTGAAGTATTCCTTTAATGGAAAAGCTCTTTATGACGATATTTTTGTGAGGAATTTGGTAGAAATGTTGTCAGTAGTTTTCGATAGTATAAAATCAAAATGTTCATTGTACTCAAACTTTAACTTTATACATAGTAAACCGAGAGACACTGAATAAATTGGAGCGGTCTCTTAATTTTTTCCAGAGCTGTATATGTATATTTAAAAAACACACACACACAATGTGAAGAATTCATTGTAAATAGTTTTTTTCGACACTCATACTAAAGTTAACTAAGTTCAAAATTGTGAACGTTAGAAAATGTTGTGTTTTAGTTTGCCAAGATACCAACACAAATCTGCTGCTACTTTTGAAACTTTTAAATGTCCCATTTCAACCTATAGAGGGCAGTCACTCTCTATATCAAAATAATAAGTTGAATTGACAGAGTCTGTACTTAAAATGTGGAGAACTGGACCTGGCTGGGACAATCAAAATCAATGCAAAACTCCATATAATCCATATAAAATTGGGTTTAAGCTGAAAAAAGTTGGTTTTGGGGTTAAGTTAGTTACTCTTCAAAGAGAAGTAGTTCTTTCTTAGTTTCATTCAGGAAGAAGTCTAGTATATCCTGTATGTGTGTGTGTGTGTGTGTGTGTGTGTGTGTGTGTGTGTGTGTGTGTGTGTGCGTGTGTGCGTGTGTGTGTGTGTATGTGTATGTGTGTGTGTGTGTTTACAATATTTAAAATCTCGCTTTAAAAACAACAGCAACTGAAATAGGACAGCAATTTCTAATTGGTGCTCAAGAAATACTATTGTTTCATAAATTGTAGAGATGATAATATATTTCCTTATTTAGAAGCCTGTGTGCTTTAGGTGAATACGGCACAAACACCACTTCTGTGGATTTATCATAACATACGTCCTACATTTTTTTTTCGGAGCTACAGAAAACACTCAAAGTTAAAGCTGGGGTGGAGGATTTGGGGAGAAAATGGCAGTTGGGATAGAGATTCGAATCCAAATACCTCAACCGCTCCACTTGTTCTCTTTGGTCCCTCCCCTATGGTCCCTCCCTGACACGCTCTACACCAACAAAGTCGTAACAAAGTGAATGGACAGTCCCAACAGCCTATAAGAACAGAGAATCATCGGAGCCTCGCTCTGATCAAAGTGTCAGCTCATGTTAACTTTGACCAATCAGAAATCATATACCCCAGCTTTAATGTGTGTGAGCGTTAGTAGATCAGCCAAACCTTGTTCAGGATCTTTGACCACCTCTTGAGGTTTCACCGTCTGCTCGTACAGACCCTGGAAAACAAAAAGCAACAGTTAGGGTATGTCCCAAATGCCATTTTCAATTCAATTCAATTCAATTCAATTCAATTCAATTCAATTCAATTCAATGTATTGGTCCCAGAGGGGCAATTTAAAGGGGGCACATGACAGTAGCTTGAAAAACACAACACACAGTCAACAAACATAAGCAGCACACTCACACACAATACCCAATCAAGCAACACACACATATGCAACAACATTATTCAACACACGGAATCATTTCTAAAGTGCTTTGTGGCCTTAAAGCTTCGGTGCAAATTATCCCTGAATATTCAAAGCTTTTTCTGTGTATTAACCTATTTTTTTAACCTTCAACCAAATAGATAATCACATTTATACCCGTTTTTTTGGGGCATTTTTCATGTTTAGTGACAGTTTTCATTCGTTTATTAATTTCGTCTTTATTTCGAACAAAATAAATAAAATAACAAAGCAAGTATGACACATCATACAAATACATGTAACACAAAAAACAATCATTATAAAGTGTCATTAACAATATTTATAAAAATAAATGTTGTGTCTTTCTTTGTTCGAAAAGGAGTGAGAGGAAGCCGAAGCTTATGTTTTGGAGAGACAGAGATTAAATGGATACCGCCAGAATATCATATCGTACCAGACCCAAGCCTAGCCCTAAATAAACACAAATGAAACAGCGTCCTCCCCCCATGGGCCTCGGCCAGCAGCGGACCCGGGTTCGATTCCAGCCTGCGGTCGTTCTCTGCATGTCACTCCCCTCTCTGCCCCATTTCAACTCTGTCTCTACACTATCAATAAAGCATAAAAATGAATCTTTGAAACAGTGACACCCACCAATAGTTTGCGTTCAGCTTTGAGCGAGTGGACGACATGAGGCAGGATCTGCTTTGGAAACACACGGCGCCGGCGAGCCGTTTCTACGATGGTGTCGTCCAGAACGCTTTCCAGATCCAATGCCTCGTCCTCCGCTGTGTGTGTGTGTGCGTGTGAGCGTGTGAGAGAGTGTGTGTGAGTGTGAGTGAGTGAGTGAGTGAGTGAGTGAGTGAGTGAGTGAGTGAGTGAGTGAGTGAGTGAGTGAGTGAGTGAGTGAGTGAGTGAGTGAGTGAGTGAGTGTGTGAGTGTGTGTGTGTGTGTGTGTGTGAGTGAGTGAGTGAGTGAGTGAGTGAGTGAGTGTGAGAGAGTGTGAGTGAGTGTTTATGTGAGTGAGTGAGTGAGTGAGTGAGTGAGTGAGTGAGTGAGTGAGTGAGTGAGTGAGTGAGTGAGTGATTGTGAGCGAGAGTGAGTGAGTGAGTGAGTCAGTGAGTGAGTGAGTGAGTGTGTGAGTGTGTGTGTGTGAGTGAGTGAGTGAGTGAGTGAGTGAGTGAGTGAGTGTGTGTGTGAGTGAGAGATGGAGAGAAAGCAGAAACAACATTTCAACTATATGTCAGTTAATTGATGTGATTAAAGTATCGCACTATGGCAGCGTTTACAAACTGGTGCCCCCTCAGAACTCCTCATGGGGTGACAGAAGTTACGCACTATAGCTTTAAAAGATGCAACGTGAAAGTTAAGGTGAAAGTTCCTAAACATATTTTCTCTGGGACACTCCGGTGGTGTAGTGTAGATAGAGCGCGTACCATATCGGCTCCGGCCTTCGTTGCAGTGGTCGCGTGTTCGAGTCCGACCCGTGGACCTTTACTGCAGGTCATCCCCCCTCTCTCTCTCTGTCTGTCTCCCTATTTCAACTCTGTACTGTCTAATAAAGCTTAAAAATTATCTTAAAACATATTTTCTCACCTCCAGCATCCGGCGCCTCTTCCCAGGTTTGTCCGTTCACCAACAGGTTGTCCTGAACGGCTTCCTCAAAGTTCTGAACAGATCAAAACAGTTTTCACTCAAATTAAATCAAAAAGTCATTCGCTCATTCAGTTACTATCAAACAATGCAGGCGTTCATTATAAAATCCCTATTATAATATATTGAATGAGGTTTTTCTTCCCTCAGTCTTCCCTCAGTCTTCCCTTGGCCCAGCTGTCCTGTTAATCCTAACCCTACATTTTACCATGTGTGATGTCACACATAGTAAAATGTAGGACAGTGTGACCATAAAACACTCTTTCTGCCTTTTCTCAGGCTAGGATGAACCGATTACTAAAATGTTTGCACATTTATACTACATAGGATATCAGAGTTCAATACACCTTCATATTTCCACCGGTGAAGAAGGCATTTAAAGGCTTTTTAAAATTATCCTTGTGCTCTGTGCGAGTGTGTCTGGACTAAGCCCTAGTAGTGTTTTCTTTTTTCATTGGCTTGCATTTAACTGGAGTTTACTAATGAGTAACTATGGGCAACTGGGGATAGTCTCTCCAAATCACCTACTTTTGTTTAATTTTAAGTCCACCTCTGGCTGCCCTCTATACACTTTCAAAGCCGAATCTATCGTATGATGTGAATACATGTTGTATTGGTGTTTAATAGTGTTATTGTTGGTGTGTTTATGTGTTTTACAACAAATAAAACATTGAAAACGAGATTTTTAGAATGGGATTTGGTTCGCGATTCTAAACCATAGAACATGAAGCGCGTGTGTGTGTGTGTGTGCGTGTGTGTGTGTGTGTGTGTGTGTGTGTGTGTGTGTGTGTGTGTGTATGTAGGCAAATGTGTGTGTGTTTTGGTCACAGTACTCTTCTGAACTAAAGTCTTTATGAAACAGCGTTCAGTGGTCCGACACACACACACACACACACACACACACACACACACACACACACACACACACACACACACACACGAATAAAATAACTAATAATGAATTTAAATTTAAAGACATAGAAACACAGACTCACAGCGAGCAACTCCTTCAGTAAAACCTGCTTCGTTTCCATGGGGATATCCTGTCCGTCCAGCGCCGTCCGCAAAACCTCTTTATATCTATTTATCTGGTCCATTGCGACTTTCTTGGACGTTACTTGCACTCTGTACTCCTGATTTGTATCCTCATTGGGCCAAAATTCACTCTGATCGACTTCCATCTTGTCTTTACCGCCAATTGTTTATATTTTTTTTGTTTTTTTTTTACACTAACTGGAAGTGATACATGTAACTTCCGAGTCCGACTACATAAGTTGTCCGTGGGGAAATCATAAAGGTTCCGCTTAAAGGCTGCTACAGTAAAGCGATGCAGACTCCGAAAGACAAAATCAAAACAGAGCAAATATCGCAGTTGAGTTTTGTATGCGTTTCTTACGCTCTTAGCTGTTATTGTTTTTCTTTTTAAATGGATTATGGATACGTTGACTGTCACTGTCACATATCAGCCCCTGAGTTTGAACAGGTAGGAATTAAGAAGTCAACAAAAATAATTTACAAAAAAAAAAAAACGTATTTACAAAAGTGTTTTGGGCTACATAAGCTACATAAAAGGATATGTGCTGTCTGTTAGTATCACATTTTTAAATGTAAAAGCTGTGTATACTATAGAGCACAGCATTTCAAATGTAACTTATACTTTCTCATTTGCGCTCTGATTAAGTTGTTACAGTTTTCCTTAGTAAGTTAAACCACTGTGCAAACAAATCATTTACTCGTTTTATTTATTTATTTTTTCTTCAGGACCTGGAGGAAGTGATTCAACGGGCCAAGGCGGTTAGTCGTCAGTTTATTTTCATCATCAGATTTTAAATTACTTGCTGTAGGGAACAGAACTCAGCTGCTTCTTTGGACAAATCTAATACTTAAACAGAATGTACACTTTATTATAGGGCTAGGGATTTTTGTTATATGTGTATGTGTTGTTGCTATTATTGTGTAACAAGATGTTAATATGACTTTAGCCTTGTAATGCATCAAGTGTGTGTGTGTGTGTGTGTGTGTGTGTGTGTGCGTGCGTGCGTGCGTGCGTGGCCATGTGTGTGTGTGTGTGTCTGTGTGTGTGTGTGTGCGTGCGTGCGTGGCCATGTGTGTGTGATTTGTTTGTGTGCATGTACCTGTGTGTGTGTGTGTGCGTGCGTGGCCGCATGTGTGTGTGATTTGTCTGTATGTTTATTTTGTTTGTGCTTGTATTTGTGTGTGTGTGTGTGTTTGTTTTGTCTGTATGTGTATTTTGTTTGTTTGTGTGTGTGTTTGTTTGTGTTTGTGTGTGTGTGTGTGTGTGCGTGGCCATGTGTGCGTGATTTGCTTGTGTGTGTGTGTGTGTGTGTGTGTGTGTGTGTGTGCGTGGCCATGTGTGCGTGATTTGCGTGTGTGTGTGTGCGTGTGTGTGTGTGTGTGCAGGCGGGGGTAAAGACTCTGGTTGCAGTTACAGAAGGAGTAGAAGAGTTTTCCAGAGTTCTCCAGCTGTACGAATGGTCTGTATCTCTACGTCCTGACTCTTTAAAGCAGCTACGAGGAACTTTGAAATATTTCTGAAACAGTCTCATTTGTAGTAAAACTAGTGGTGGCTGCTATTACATCTAAGGTGCCCACCATGATTTATTTCCCCTGTTTTTCCCCTCTTATTAAATGTTTTTTGAACATTAACTCCAAGTAGTATACGATCACAGAAAAAACTGCAATGTCAGATGAAGAGTTTGTGTAAAGTTTACGCCCCTGCAGTTAGACAATGTAAAGAATGAAAAAAAATTTCTTCTGCACATCTGCTGCTCTCAGTTGTCACAAAAACACACACACACACACACGCTCGCACACACACACACACACACACACGCACGCACGCAAGCACGCACACACACACACACACACACACACACACACACACACACACACACACACACACACATTTTTCTGCACACATCTGCTCTCAGCGGGACAGCATTGTATTTATTATTCTACTATTCACTATCCCGGGGTTGTTGCTTTAAATCCCTTTGTGTCTCTGTCACAGTTATCCCGGTCTGGTGGCGCCATGTTTGGGCGTCCACCCTCTTCAGATGGGACGTCCCGGCTCGGAGCAGCGCAGCGTGAAACCTCAGGTAGTAAAAACATTCAATATTCAAGATTCAAAGTGTTTATTGTCATATGCACAATATGAAACATGTTCTCAGTCATACAATAAAATTATTTCTTGGTTTTCCACCGCCTGAATGCAGAGAAAGAAATATAAAAGTATGCAATATGCAATATACAAGTAAAATAGAAAAAAAGCAGCAACAATATAGCATATATGGGGGCGCCCTTAGCTCAGTTGGTAGGGCGTCCCCCCCATGGGCCTCGGCCAGCAGCGGACCCGGGTTCGATTCCCGCCCGCGGTCGTTCTCTGCATGTCACTCCCCTCTCTGCCCCATTTCACCTCTGTCTCTCTGCACTATCAATAAAAGCATAAAAATGCCCAAAAAATATCTTAAAAAAGAAAAGAAAAAGAAAACATATATATATAGAATATATAATTTACAAGGTAAGCCTCAGGTAGTAAAAACATTATCCCTGCGTTCCAATCCCCATACTATCTACTATTTAGTATGGTAGAAAAAAGATTTAGTAAGATTTAGGATGTCCCGAGCCTCCATATGAAAACAAACAGGGATGCAACGGATATAAAAGCAAGAGGCAAGATCAAGGTTCATCAATGTTATGATGAAATAAATAAGTAAAAGTATGTCCCAATAGTATGCCTACTGCATCCTAACTAGATTATTTTTATGGTCAGATGTAGTATGTAGAATAGAGGAAAGAAAGAGTATGAGATTCGGAATGCAGGGTTTCTGTACGTTTTGGAATAAGGAAGCCCCCTTTTTTGATATGTGGCTCATGGAGTTCTCTAGCACTCTATATATGGAGAAAATCCGTTATGAGATTTCAGGGAAAGCAGGAAAATTTAAACAGATATGTCAGCCTTTCCTGGACTATATAGCAGCGCTGAAGTGACCTTCATGACACCTTTTTGACTTTTTATTATTTTGCTTAAAGGAATACTTCACCCATAAGGAACCGGCGTTCTATCATTAAAAAATCGCTATTATAATATAATGAATGAGGTTTTTCTTCCCTCAGTCTTCCCTTGGCCCAGCTTTCCTGTTAATCCAGTGAGACCATAAGACACTGTTTCTACCTTTTCTCAGGCTAGGATGAACCGATTTCTAAAATCTTTGCACATTTATACTACATATTATCTCAGAGTTAAATACACCTTCATTCTTACACCGGTGAAGTAGGTATTTAACATTTACCTTTAGTTTAAACAATGTCTTTAGAAACCTGTTAAGGAGAGTACACACCATGTTAGTTGTTTATTTTATTTTGTCTTTTGTTTGTGTGTTCACTTTGACAGTTGTGTGTTTGTGTTTTTGTCCAAAAATAAAGTGTTTAAAAAAACATTCTCTGTTCTTCATACGACTCCTTTGATTATTTGGCTTGAGTTGGTTTGTTGTAACTGTATCAGTGATCGGCACAGGGGGTGAGGGCTGGAGAGCGTGGGACAATAGAAGGGAGTAGTGTGTGTTTCTAAGGTCCTAGTGGAGGAGATGAAGGTGTATTTATTTATTTGTGTTGAGTACTCATTGAAAGAACAAAACACATCCTGTTGTATTGTCGCTTTCTTGTTACAACAGATGCCTTGGAACGTGATTTAAGATACAATTTAAAACTCTCAACTCTCCACTTCTCTTCTTCCGTACATATCTTGAATTGACATTCAATTCAGTATATTCAGTATCGGTAACGTGGGAAAGGAAAACAGGTCTCCCTTGCAAAAGAGTCTTCAGTCTCATGGGATTTACCTGTATAAATAAAGGTTAAAAAGAAATAAAAAAAATCTAAGAAGGGGACAGTGCAAAATAATAAAACACATGTAAAAAAATGCCAAAAGGGCTATTTTTCATCTGTAGTCCCCTGGCATTGATATTAAAAGAAATGCTTTAGGGGGGCTTGTGGCGCAGTGGTGGGAATGAATGTTAGATGAAAGCATCCAGCCCGGGTCAGTTCTCTGCATGTCTTCCCCTCTCTGACCCGCTACAACTCTCTCTCCTAAACCTATCTAATAAAAGCAGAAATGCTCCAAAAATAATTTGAAATAATAAAAAATACTTTTGGACGTGACATTAACCCATTGATGACTATGGCAATCTAGGATGCATGTCCTTAATGCCTGAGGGTTTTCTGAAAAAATAGTACGAATTGTCAAGTCTACCAAAACCTTAATATCTAAGCCTGTGTAGCACATAGAAACATGAAATAAAATACATTTAAAAGTTAAGGTTCACAGGTTTTATTTAAACATGCTCCCTTAGCGCTTACAAACCAACAAATATTTCTAAAAATCGTCAAAATTAGATGAATTAGAAAATTATTAAATATTGTTAATAAATAGATGCAATGTGTTGTGTGATTTTCGTCAGTAGTCTATAGTAGACCTTGATTCTGCGCACCAAACGCCACTAACTGTTCTGTCGCCGACATAGCTGGCGTATTTTTTTTATTATTTTGTTTTATTTTTTAATTTTTAATTTTTTTGATTGACATGATTTTCGGCAAACCACACAACTTTTGGGTGGTCACGTGGTCTTAAAAAAATCAACAAAACCCACCTCATGTGTATTTGAACCAATGACAGTGCATTCTATGCTGGGAATGCCATGAAAATTAGATAAAGTAATAATGCTGCGCGACGCAGCATCAGGCAGGAGAGCCAATGTGGCATCGCGCAGCAGCTGTCATCAATGGGTTAAAAGTAGATTTTTTGTCACATCCAGTGTTTAATATTCATCATAACAACGTAAAATTACACATGTTTTTATCTCGGGTAAATCACTAAAAAATTATCGAGAATTCTCTTATTTCTATATCTGTGCACCACGGTCCTGTGATACACTCACACAAAGACAAAACACTTGAATTACTAACAGTATCTTACATTCTTTTTCCAGTCTTTTTTGTTGTTTGAAAAAAATAATTATGTTGTGACAGTGCAGGTGTTTGTTTGTGTGTGTTATGAAAAAAAAATTAAGTAACTTGAAGTTCTTAATTATGAAAATGTCTTTATCTTTGTCTGTCTTCCAATTTCCTGTTAGTTTGCTGATGTATGATTCACAAAAAAAAATGTATTCAACAAAAGTTCTAAATTATGAAGATGTCTTCTTTTTTTAGGACCTGGATGCTGCCCTGCCACAGTTCTACAAACACAGCGAAAGCCTCGTCGCTATTGGAGAGGTACGTACACTGCTGTCACACACACACACACACACACACGCACGCACGCACGCACGCACACACACACACACACCTACACACACACACACCACACACACATGCATGCAATGCACGCACGCACTAATCACTCACTCACTCACTCACTCACTCACTCACTCACTCACTCACTCACTCACTCACTCACTCACTCACTCACTCACTCACACACACACACACACACACACACACACACACACACACACACACAAACAGACACACACACACACACACACACACACACACACACACACACACACACACACACACACACACACACACCCTTTATCCTAGTTTCTTAATAAGAGACTGTTGTGAAGGAATGTACTGTAAGTGTTTTTCAGAGCAGATTTCAGACATCACAGGGCTAAAGTCAACAGTCCCACACTGCTGCTTCCACCATTGTTATTTCTAGGGATCAAATTGAAAGCACAGCGAGGTATCTCCCCCCCCCCCCCCTCCCCCCTCTCTCTCTCTCTCTCTCTCCTTCCCTGCTGCACTGAACATATTTTAGCTCATCTAAAAGAGTCTTAAACAACTTTTCCACTATTTTTTATTTTCCCCCTACACAGGCATTTTCCCCCAACGTTGTTTTCAAACTTATTCATTTTCAATTACCTTTTGCTCAATTGATCAAGACTTACAGTGATTCGGTTTTAGACTTTACCAAATTATTCTTGACTTCCAAAACTTCCAAAGCAACCTTCTTCTTTTTGACAGAATTAAAAGGAAAACTAGCCTGGCACCTCCCGCCTACATACGTTACATTTTAATTTCCCTTCAGTAGTCAGTCTGGGTCCGCAGTATATTAGTGGGTTTTCTCCAGACAGATTTTTGGCTGTCTAATCAGCGAACAGAGAGAGTGGCTCAGAAGCCGGCGCATAACATAGGTCACGACCAAACGTTATGCGATTGGTTGGCAGATCCAGAGTGGCACTGGGCAGATCCAATAGTTTTAAACTTCATCAGACACCTAACCCGCCTTCAATTGCATTAAAGTTTGTCAATTTAGCGATTCCAGACCTTTTGTACAAATGAAATGAAGTACGATGTTCTGGTAGGACCGGGCTAAATGAAGTACGATGTTCTGGTAGGACCAGGCTAAATGAAGTACGATGGTCTGGTAGGACCAGGCTAAATGAAGTACGATGGTCTGGTAGGACCGGGCTAAATGAAGTACGATGGTCTGGTAGGACCAGGCTAAATGAAGTACGATGGTCTGGTAGGACCAGGCTAAATGAAGTACGATGGTCTGGTAGGACCAGGCTAAATGAAGTACGATGGTCTGGTAGGACCAGGCTAGGGAAAAACCACAATATGAGTATTGTAATGTAATATTCTTGTTTATTTGTGTGTTCCCAGATAGGTTTGGACTTCACGCCGTGGTGCGCTCCAACTCAGCAGGACAGAGACGACCAGATGGACGTCTTCATCAAACAGCTGAATGTCGCCAGAGAGCTGCAGCTGCCTGTGTGAGGACATACACATAACACACACAATATACTGTACAGTTCACCTCCATCTGAGTAGGGTAACCGAGTCCTTAATGAATATACAACACATGAGACTAGAGTACATTTTTTTTTTTTTTTTTTTTTTTTACAAATGTGTTTATTGCAGTAGTTTCAAGAGGATAATTAGGATAATTGTTGGTAAAAGCGTTATTTTTGTCGGATACAGTATTAACAACTTTTATTTTGAAAGTTAAAATTTTCTTCTTGAAATATTACCCTCATCTTCACACTTCCCTCTCTCTCTCTCTCTCTCTCTCTCTCTCTCTCTCTCTCTCTCTCTCTCTCTCTCTCTCTCTCTCTCTTTATTTTTTTTAAACAGCCCTTTAGACAGCTCTAATTCACGATTGTAGCAAGTTAAAATTTGCATTATTTTTTCCTCTAGACTCAGATTCATCAATCATCATCACATGACTATTCTTTCTTCCTGTTTTCTTCACAGGAACGTCCACTCACGTTCAGCCGCTAAAATCACAATAGCAACAATGAGAGAACAAGGTGATTTTAACAGACAAGGTTTAGTGAAATGAACACCTACAATTACATTTTGGAACTTTTATTCTTTTACTAGTATGAAGGATGGATGGATGGATGGATGGATGGATGGATGGATGGATGGATGGATAGATAGATAGATAGATAGATAGATGGATGGATGGATGGATGGATGGATGGATGGATGGATGGATGGATGGATGGATGGATGGATGGATAGATAGATAGATAGATAGATAGATAGATAGATAGATAGATAGATAGATAGATAGATAGATAGATAGATAGATAGATAGATAGATAGATAGATAGATAGATAGATAGATAGATAGATAGGTAGGTAGGTAGGTAGGTAGGTAGGTAGGTAGGTAGGTAGGTAGGTAGGTAGGTAGGTAGGTAGGTAGGTAGATAGATAGATAGATAGATAGATAGATAGATAGATAGATAGATAGATAGATAGATAGATAGATAGATAGATAGATAGATAGATAGATAGATAGATAGATAGATAGATAGATAGATAGATAGATAGATAGATAGATAGATAGATAGATAGATAGATAGATAGATAGATGGATGGAAGCAAAATAACCAAAAATCTCAAAATGGACCAAAATAATATTTTTTTCCCACAGAACATTTGGTCAGTTGGTTACATTTGTTTTTTTTCTGATTTTCCCATCAGGCATCAGTCGCGCTCTGCTCCATAACTTTGCGGGGAAGCCGTCTGTGGCTCTGGAGGGAGTGAAGGCCGGTTACTGCTTCTCCTTTCCACCTGCCGTCTGCCGGAACCAACAGGTTTGTGTCTGTTACGATTGTTAAGAATAAAATTACCAGGCTAGTTAATGGTTCAGTTTACCTTAAAGAGCTGGACACAACGTTTTAAGCTCTGAGTAGTTTTAGGGGTTCGGTGCCTTGCCCAAGGGCACCACGGCAGTGCCCAACAGGTGGACTGTCACCTCTCCAGCTACCAGTCCACACTCCAAAACTGGTCCAAGCTGGACTTCAACCAGCAACCCTCCAATTTCTAACCCAAGACTACTGCCATCCTGCCATAAGGTCTTATTTGCCGGATGCTAAGGTCATCGAGAACCCACAAATAAAGAATCCAGGCCTCAACGAGAATTGAACTTGTGACCCCTGGTTTACAAGACCAGTGCTCTAACCACTGAGCTATGAGGCCTTACCTGTCATCAGAGGTATTGAGTAACCTTTTAATGTTAATAAGAGGAGAGGACACACCCTGCTTCTTTACTTATGGCTTTGGTTTGGTTGCGAATGAGCCTCTGTACCCTCAGTAATGACTTGCAGGTACTGCGGTGGAAGAAGGAGAAGGCAGTTATTGAGTTTTCTGCTTGTGTTGATTAACAGCTGTTCTTACCATCTGGGCGACAATGGTAGCACACTGGTCTAAAGTTGTACAGCAAGGCACCAGCAGCTACGATCATCTGTGAGTTCCCATCAGTTCCCATCCGGCCTGGGTCATCGGTCAATGCCAGTGTGTTTCAGGTACACAAACGTACTTAAAGTAGAAGTAAACAACATGGTCCTTTAAGCTAACTTCCTGTCAGTGACTGCAGTTAGCATTCCCCTTCCTCGTCCCTACGTCACCACCAGATGAACACACAGACGTCTTGGCCAGGTAGCATTCACCTCCCTCATCCAAATTAAAGAAATTGTCAGTTTAATAAACTTTACAGACACCCAGTTTAGATGAGGTGGACCATGCCCGGGTTCTTATGACACAATGAGTATTTTGAACCAATCAGAGCTGTGCTCTGTCTGTCCTTCATTCTGTGCACATGCCCTAGCCAGCGCAGGCGATGCTGACAGTGGAGGAGGTGATTGCATCAAGCAGCGAAGGTTGAAGCTTTCCAGTTGATTCTCCTATCTGGCATCAGTCTTCCAGGATTCACTGGTCCTTTGGATGATGTCGATACGTGTTTGTGTAAGATCTAAAGGTCATCAAGACCCCATAAATAAAGAAACCAGGCCCCAGTGAGAATTGAATTCACGGCCCCTGGTTTACAAGACCAGTGCTCTAACCACTGAGCTATGAGGCCTTACCTGATAGTCCTGATATTTGACTAACGTTTTAATGTTATTAACAGAGGACATATAGTAACAATGCTGGGTGTGTACTCCTCTGTTATTTACATTAAAATGTTATTCAAATATCTTCTTCTACAGGTGAGGCCTCATAGCTCAGTGGTTAGAGCACTGGTCTTGTAAACCAGGTGTCGTGAGTTCATTTCTCACTGGGGCCTGGATTCTTTATTTATGGGGTCTTGATGACCTCTAGATTTAACACAAACACGTATCGACATCATCCAAAGGACCAGTGAATCCTGGAAGACCGAAGACTGACAGGAGAACTGCCTGAAAACACCCAAGCTCAGAACACCGGCTTCAGTTATTTGAAGAGTGTCTAGGGGAGACCCTGATCAGCAACCAACCAGGGCCAGGACCAAGGTTTTCAGTCATCATCAGACAAATGTTGTTTGCTGATGATATATCGCGCCCAGTGGCTCTAGCTGCTGGAGATCCTCTTCGTTGTGCGTTGTCAAGGCTGCATCATCAGCAAACAACATGTGTCTGATGATGACTGTTGAACCTTGGTCCTGGCCCTGGTTGGTTGTTGTTCAGGGTCTCCCCCTATACACTCTGAAAACAACTGAACCCAGTGTTCTGAGTGTGGGTGTTTTCAGGCAGTTCTCCTGTCTGGCATCGGTCGTCGGTCTTCCAGGATTCACTGGTCCTTTGGATGATGTCGATACGTGTTTGTGTAGGATCTAAAGGTCATCAAGACCCCATAAATAAAGAATCCAATTGAGAATTGAACTCACGGCCCCTGGTTTACAAGACCAGTGCTCTAACCACTGAGCTATGAGGCCTTGCCTGATAGTCCTGATATTTGACTAACGTTTTAATGTTATTAACAGAGGACATATAGTAACAATGCTGGGTTTGTACTCCTCTGTTATTTACATTAACATTTTATTCAAATATCTTCTTCTACAGGTGAGGCCTCATAGCTCAGTGGTTAGAGCACTGGTCTTGTAAACCAGGGGCCGTGAGTTCAATTCTCACTGGGGCCTGGATTCTTTATTTATGGGGTCTCGATGACCTTTAGATCTTACACAAACATGTGTCATCTTCATCCACAGAACCGGTGAATCCTGGAAGACTGATGCCAGTCAGGAGCACTGCCTGAAAACACCCAAGTTCAGAACACTGGCTTTAGTTTTTGTAGAGCGTCTAGGGGGAGACCCTGAACAACAACCAACCAGGGCCAGGACCAAGGTCCAACAGCAGCCTCGACACCGCACAACGAAGAGGATCTCCAGCAGCTAAAGCCACTGGGCGCGATATATCATCAGCAAACAAAATTTGTCTGATGATGACTCTGAAAACCTTGGTCCTGGCCCTGGTTGGTTGCTGATCAGGGTCTCTCCTAGACACTCTACAAACAACTGAAGCCAGGGTTCTGAGTTTTGGTGTTTTCAGGCAATGCCCCTGTCTGGCATCGGTCTTCCAGGATGCACTGGTCCTTTGGATGATGACGATACGTGTTTGTGTAAAATCTAAAGGTCATCGAGACCCCACAAATAAAGAATCCAGGCCCCAGTGAGAATTGAACTCACGGCCCCTGGTTTACAAGACCAGTGCTCTAACCACTGAGCTATGAGGCCTTACCTGTTGAGGAATATATTTGAACAACCTATTAATGTAAATAACAGAGGTGTGCACACCCAGTTTATTTACTTATGGCTTTTGTCATAGAGCAGTGCACTAAAGACACATATCTGGTACACCTTGAGTTTGGGTTTCATGCTCAGCTGGTTGTTGTCCCACAGTCTCTTGCTCTACTTGGCCGTCACGTGAGCAACAGGTTGTTGGTAACTGTGGAGGTCATGGCTGGTAACTGTGATGGCTGGTTGTGCATGGATGTCTTAATGGTTTTCCTAATGCTGATGGTCAGCCCAAAGTCCCTGCAGGCAAACTGAAGGTCAAAGCTGAATCATCAGCAAACAACATTTCTCTGATGAGGACTGCGCAAAAGATTGAACAACATTTCTCATCATTTGTGTGTGTTAGTGGATGCCTTGTGAAGATTGTCTAAATGCAACGTTTATCATCACAGAAAGAAGATGAAGGGAATGTATAGTGGCATCTGCTGTTCTCTGCATTTCTCCTAAAGCTGGAGTACAGAGTAAATCATGTTGACAGTGGATCTCTCAGCCCTAGAGCCCTGTTGTTTGAGTAAGGTCTCTTTTTCAGGTCCTAAGGTCCTGGTATCTGTTGCAGTCACTTTGATCATCTGTGCTTTACCTCATATCAGGGCATCAATTACTTTACTGCGTTCTTTCACGGCGGGGTTTATCTCCTCCAGAGCAGGTAGGTCCTCGATATTATCGATCGCTTCTGGCCTTTTCTCTGGAGTGGGTGACCTTAACCCTCTTTATTCATAGCTTTGAGATTCAGCTTGTAGCCCTCAGCAGAGACCCACACATAAAGGATCATCCAGGCCCCAATGAGAATTTAACTCATGACCCCTAGTTTACTTCGGTGTTTTCAGGCAGTGCTTCTGTCAGTCTTCGGTCTTCCAGGATTCACTGGTCCTTTAGATGATGACGACACATGTTTGTGTAAGATCTAAAGGTCATCGAGACCCACAAATAAAGAATCCAGGAACAAGTTAGAATTGAACTCACGACCCCTGGTTTACAAGACCAGTGCTCTCAGCTGGTTGTTGTCCTAATCTCTCTTGACCATCGCGCCCAGTGGCTTTAGCTGCTGGAGATCCTCTTTGTTGTGCGGTGTCAAGGCTGCATCATCAGCAAACAACATTTGTCTGAAGATGACTGTGCAAACCTTGGTCCTGGCCCTGGTTGGTTGTTGTTCAGTTTCATAACTGAAAACAGTGTTCTTGGGTGTTTTCAGGTAGTGTTCCTGTCAGTCTTCGGTCTTCCAGGATTCACTGGTCCTTTTTATGATGATGACACATGTTTGTGTTAAATCTAAAGGTCATTGAGACCCCACAAATAAAGGATCAAGGCCCCAGTGAGAATTGAACTCACGACCCCTGGTTTACAAGACCAGTGCTCTAACCACTGAGCTATGAAGCCTTAGCTGACACCCTTGATATTTGACTAACATTTTAATGGTATTAACAGAGGACATATACTGAAGCTGCTGGGTGTGTACTCTGTTATTTACATTAATAGCTTGTTCAAATATCTTCCGCTACAGGTAAGGCCTCATAGCTCAGTGGTTAGAGCACTGGTCTTGTAAACCAGGGGTCGTGAGTTCAATTCTCACTGGGGCCTGGATCCTTTATTTATGGGGTCTCGATGACCTTTAGATCTTACACAAACATGTGTCATCATCATCCACAGAACCGGTGAATCCTTGAAGACTGATGCCAGTCAGGAGCACTGCCTGAAAACACCCAAGTTCAGAACACTTGCTTTAGTTTTTTGTAGAGTGTCTAGTGGAGTCCCTGAGCAACAACCAACCAGGACCAGGACCAAGGTTCAACAGTCATCATCAGGCAAATGTTGTTTGCTGATGATGCAGCCTTGACACGGCACAACGAAGAGGATCTCCAGCAGCTAAAGCCACATTTGTCTGATGATGACTCTGAAAACCTTGGACCTGGCCCTGGTAGGTCCTCGATATTATCGATCGCTTCTGGGCTTTTCTCTGGAGTGGGTGACCTTAAAGAGAACCTATTATACTACTTTTCTGGTCTTAATTTCTTGTTTTACACTGCTATAGAGCAACCTGACACGAATCACATCACAAAAAACTATGTAGATTTTCGGGAAGCTCTTTCTCTTATTTTGGCGATCCAGCACGTCCTGTCAACACTTGAGTGTGTGTGCTTCGGCAATCTCCGCTCCCTCCGCCTGTGATCGGCCATCTCCGCTCCCCTCCCCCCTCCTGCAAACCCCACTCCGTTGTGATTGGTTACCTTCCTTCCGGAACACTTTCAGTGGCGGGAAGCGCGAGCATGGACCTATAAGGGCGCGAGGCAGACGCGAACAGGGAAGTGACAGCATTACCATACATGAAAACATCCGCGTGGTGACTTCACAAAGTTACATGCGACGTCACAAAGTTACGGAAGGGTAGACCGCTTTGAACACGTGACTTCTCGACTGGCTAGAATAGTGTTTAGTGCTCTGCACAGACACCCCAGACGGTCAGCAGGGAATACGTCGAAATGCATGTAAGTCATTATTTGATCATTTAGCATGGTTAAGCATGACTATGAATCATCATAACAACGTTTATAGGTCATAAAAGTCAAAAAGCATCATAGGTCCGCTTTAACCCTCTTTATTCATAGCTTTGAGATTCAGCTTGTAGCCCTCAGCAGAGACCCACACATAAAGGATCATCCAGGCCCTAATGAGAATTTAACTCATGACCTCTAGTTTACTTCGGTGTTTTCAGGCAGTGCTTCTGTCAGTCTTCGGTCTTCCAGGATTCACTGGTCCTTTGGATGATGATGACACATCTTTGTTTGATGTCTAAAGGTCATCGAGACCCCATAAATAAAGGATCAAGGCCCCAGTGAGAATTGAACTCACGGCCCCTGGTTTACAAGACCAGTGCTCTAACCACTGAGCTATGGGGCCTTACCTTTGGAATAAAATATTTGAACAACCTATTATTGTAAATAACAGAGGAGCACACACCCAGGATATTTACTTTTGGCTTTTGCAAAAGAGCAGTTTACTAAGGATAAATGCCTAGTACACCTTGAGTTTGATGTTCAAGCTCAGCTGGTTGTTGTCCTAAACTCTGTCAACCATTGAGCCCAGTGGCTTTAGCTCCTCAAGATCCTCTTTGTTGTGCGGTGTCAAGGTTGCATCATCAGCAAACAACATCTGTCTGAAGATGACTGTGCAAGCCTTGATCCTGGTCCTGGCCCTAGTTGGTTGTTTTTCAGGCTCTCCCCTAGACAGTCTTACCACTTTCCCACCAATGGGAACCAAGTTCCGGGCTGGTGCTGGGGCTAGTTTGCCCCTGGTTTCACCCTGGCACCAGTTGGTGTTGCAGAGTCACGTCTGGTGATGAACAAGTCCAGTTGATGCCAGTGGGATGATACGGTCACTTCTGCCCGGTCCAAAGGTCATCGAGACCCCACTAATAAAGTAATCCAGGCCTCAGTGAGAATTGAACTCACGACCCCTGGTTTACTAGACCAGTGCTCTAACCACTGAGCTATGAGGCCCTACCTGTTTCTGTGTAAATGTGAACATCGTTTTATTGGTAATGACAAAGGGAGGACACACCCTGCTACTGTACTCATGGCTTTTGTTTGGATTGAGAATGAGCCTCTGTGCCCTCAGTAATGACTTACAGTTACAGCAGTGGAATAAGTGAGATAGATAAAGCAGTTGTTGAGATTCTCTTCGTTGTGCGGTGTCAAGGCTGCATCATCAGCAAACAACATTTGTCTGATGATGACTGTTGAACCTTGGTCCTGGTCCTGGTTGGTTGTTGCTCAGGGACTCCACTAGACACTCTTACCCCTTTCCAACCAACGGGAACCAAGTGCCAGTTTCGGGCTGGTGCTGGCGCCAGTTTGCCACGTTTCACAATGGCATAAGTTGCAACCCGCTTCGTTTCCCATCTGAAAAGAGTTAGGAAATATTTATCAATCCAAATAAAAGATCATTTAAGTTTGATAAACTTTACAGAAATTTGGTTTCGGTGAGGTGGACAATGTTCTGGTTCTTATGACAAAATTTGTATTTTGAATAGGGCTGTCAAGCGATTAAAAAAATAAATCTAATTAATTACAGGCTCTGTGATTAATTAATCTAAATTAATCGCATACTTATATGACACTTTTATGCCTGTTTATAAACAACTGTATAGGCTACCGTTCGTTTCTCTCTCTCTCTCCCTCTCTCTCTCTCTCTCTGTCCGTCTCTCGTAACTTCTGTCTCCTCCCCTCAGCGAGGTTTCTACATTAAATAAATTCACACACACACACACACACATACACACACACACACACACAAAGGAGGAAAAAAGACAGGAATATGTGCTAGGAAGAGTGTGAGGGTGTCCGTTAGCGGGAGACGATCGCAGCTATCAAACAGAAGTGAGACGGAGGAAGATTGAGAGATAGCCTATTGTTTTGAACCTACACTGTTAATTAGGCACCCACTAAACCAATAATTCACAGACACTGCGGAGAATAACATAAGACGTATTCCTACCTTCATGCTTATTTTCCCGGAGCAGCCCATAACACATCCATAGAGCCCTCTCTATGCTTCTTTATTTACTGTTTAATCCCGTGCGGGTCGTTTCCGCAAGCTACAAGTGCAGCTCCGCTATCGTCTCACCTCTTTTGCACCGGGTCAAAGGGCAATGTAGAAGTGCGATTAATCTGCGTTAATTTTTTTAATCGCGTTAATTTTTCTGTGATTCATTAATCGAAATTAACGCGTATCAAAGCTGCATCTTCAGCAAACAACTTTTCTCTGATGAGGACCGTGCAAAAGATTGAGCAACTTTCCATCATCACACGTTTCAATGTTAAAGGAATACTTCACCCATACGGAACCGGCATTCTATCATTATAAAATCGCTATTATAATATAATGAATTAGGTTTTTCTTCCCTCACTCTTCCCTTGGCCCAGCTGTCCTGTTAATCCTAACCCTACATTTTACCATGTGTGATGTCACACATGGTAAAATGTAGGGTTAGACAGTGAGACCATAAAACACTCTTTCTGCTTTTTCTCTGGCTAGGATGAACCAATTACTAAAATGTTTGCACATTTATACTACATAGGATCTCAGAGTTCAATATACCTTCATATTCCCACCGGTGAAGTAGGTCTTTAATAAAAGGGGAGGACACACTCTGCTTCTTTATTTCGGCTTTTGTTTAGATAGAGAAAGAGCTGCAGGTCCTCCTATACCTTGAGTGACTCAATAGTCCAATTCTTGTATAACAGTCCCTTTGGCAGTTATTACACACAACGTTTGACCATGGGTTGATGGAGTTTTTTTTTTTTTTTTTTTTTTTGGCATTTTCAAGCTTTATTAGACAGTACAGAGTTGAAATGGGGAGACAGAGAGAGAGAGAGGGGGATGTCCTGCAGTAAAGGTCCACGGGTCGGATTTAAACCCGCGACCACTGCAACAAAGGCCAGAGCCAATATGGTACGCGCTCTATCCACTACGCCACCGGAGCACCCCGCCTGAGTTTGTTTTGTCTGCTTCCTGTGTTGTCTTTTAAGCTCTATTTGCTGGTTGTGCTCAGCCTCGACCCTCTTAACTCCATCACGTACAGCAAGGCGCCAGTGTGTTTCAGGTCACTCCTGCAAACGTAAAGCCCCTGTGAACCCAAATCCACAAAATCCTTCTAACTATGTAGTTTGGCGAGTTAGTTTCATGATAGTCAACATCTGAAAAGAGTTAGGAAATATTTATCAATCCAAATAAAAGATATGGTCATCTAAGTTTGATAAACTTTACAGAAATTTGGTTGCGGTGAGGTGGACAATGTTCTGGTTCTTATGACAAAATTAGTATTTTGAACCAATCACGGCAGTGCTCTGTCTGTCCTTCATTCTGTGCACATGCCGACACAGGCCTGCTGACATGGGTAGGGCCCTATGAAATCCGTTTAATTTTTTCACAAATTCTGTTTTTTCCGTTTCAATCTCATGATTTCCGTTTTTTTACAATTAACACTCATTTCATCATCAAAACGAGTGTCTAATTAATGCGAACAAATAATATTCTAACAATTTAATCAGATATAAGAATAGCCTACATCACAATATTGCACTGTTTTTAGTGCTTCAAAAAAACCGAAAAAACAGATTGGTTGGGTAGGCTATAACAGAAAATATAGCCATTAATTTTGTGCTTCAAGTGAAACATTAAATAATTATTTTTTACATAAATAATAAAGTCCTTATAAACTTTTCAAGAAGCTGGACTAGAGTGAATATTGGACAGGT
Source organism: Ammodytes marinus (assembly GCF_949987685.1). Classification (NCBI taxonomy): domain Eukaryota; kingdom Metazoa; phylum Chordata; class Actinopteri; order Uranoscopiformes; family Ammodytidae; genus Ammodytes; species Ammodytes marinus. The sequence goes on along the minus strand of NC_137223.1, from coordinate 24,425,854 downwards.
GGGACAGCCCTTCACCCAACAGCGGGCTGCAACACCAACCTACAGTCTATTGTGCGACAGAGAGCTAGTTATCATTAGCATCAGCGTTAGCCGACATCACGGCAACAGCTGAATAATGTAACACATTACACAAGTTACACTACATGAAAACAATGGGCTGTAGACGCTAGAGTTATAATTGCGTGTAGGAAACATTGTTGAGACTGGAATTACGTACGGCAGCGGCCGTTCCATAATACAACACTCCCTTTAGCAATGGCTGAATATAAGACCTCCCTCTGCTGTGTCTCAAAATAGAAAATGTTGAACTATTCCTTTAAGCAATCAGGAAGTGGTCTGTGTCGCAATCATTACGTTGGTGTTACAGCAGTGTTCAGGGAGTGACAAGTCCAGCTGATGCCAGTGTTATGACACAGTTTTGAGTAGGGTCACTTTTGCCCGGTCCAAAGGTCATCGAGACCCCACTAATAAAGACTTGAGGCCTCAGTGAGAATTGAACTCACGACCCCTGGTTTACTAGACCAGTGCTCTAACCACTGAGCTATGAGGCCTTACCTGTTCACATGTAAATCTGAGCATCGTTTTATTGGTAATGACAAAGGGAGGACACACCCTGCTACTGTACTCATGGCTTTTGTTTGGAATGAGAATGAGCCTCTGTGCCCTCGGTAATCACTTACAGCAAGAGAGCAACGTCATGACGTCACTGTAAATGACGCCGCCCTCCGTCTATCTTTCATTCTGTGCACATGCCGACACAGGCCTGCTGACATGGGAGGAGTTATGCTCAGAATAGGTCAAGAATGCGTATCAGCAAAGGTGGAAACTATCCGTCTGTCTTCCAGGATTCACTTGTACTTTGTATGACGACACATTATTGCGAAAGGTCTTAAGTTCATCAAGACCCCACAAATATAGGTTCCAGGCCCCAGTGAGAATTGAACTCACGACCCCTGGTTTACAAGACCAGTGCTCTAACCACTGAGCTATGGGGCCTTTAACAGTCAGTGTGATTTCCTGTGCTTCAAGATAACATGGTAAATGAACAAGTCACAACAAGCGCAAAAGGAGCATTTAGTGATTAGATTAGTTTATCTTCTTGCTGTGAGAGAGGACAGGCTACATGTAATAAAGGGAAGGTTTCTGTCGCCTTATATTGAGCCGGTGAGTGAAAATTGCAAATGTTGAGCAATCAGGAAATGGTCTGTGCCGCAATCAGTACTTTGGTGTCACAGCAGTGTTCAGGAAGTCAAGTTTAGCGATGAACAAGTCCAGCTGATGCCAGTGTGATTATACAGACACACGTTTGTGTAGGGTCACTTTTGCCTGGTCATCGAGACCCCATTAATAAAGATTTGAGGTCTCAGTGAGAATTGAACTCACGACCCCTGGTTTACTAGACCAGTGCTCTAACCACTGAGCTATGAGACCCAACCTGCTCATGTGTAAATGTGAACATCATTTAATTCTTAATGACAACGGGAGGACACACCCTGCTACTGTACTCATGGCCTTTTGTTTGGATTGAGAATGAGCCTCTGTGCCCTCAGTAATGACATACAAATGCAGTGGAGGAAGTGAGAAAGCAGTTGTTGAGTTTTCTGCTTGTTATAATACACCAGATGTTGTTCACTGTCGACCTCCAGGTTTCCACTTTGCCTCAGTGTGTGTCTGATGAATCCTTGTGAAAAGTTTTTTAGAATAATGAAGTAAAGGGAAAAAACAGTTAAATCTAAACTATTAGGGCACTCATGGTGTAGTGGTTAGAAAGTGCCCCCCTTCCCCACACACACACCATGGAGGCTCAGTCCTCTTCACAGCAGACCCGGGTTCAAATCCAGCCCGGGTCGTTCTCTGCATGTCATTCCCCTCTCTGACACATTTAGTCTCTGTCTCTCCACAACTGTATAATAAAGCAGAAAAGTTACAAACAAAATGTTTTTTAACTATTTTTTTAATGACAAAGATTGATTTTAATGTGTTCGTACAGAGAGACAAACTGATCAGGCAGATCCCAATGGAACACATCTGCCTGGAGACGGACTCCCCGGCACTGGGGCTCGACAAACACGTGAGTTTGAAAAAAAAATCCAAATGCACAATTATAGTGCTAGTTGTGGAAGTTATAGTAGTATTAGTATTATTATTATTTTAATTATTAATATTTTTATTATTTTCTTAAACAAAACAATCACAGACAACATATACATACACCACAAGACAACAAACTCACAGGACAATACAAAATACAACACAACACAGGGAGGGGGGGTGGGGGGGTGCAGATCCATACTTTTTTTTTTAAATGTCCAGTTTCTTAAGTTCATACTTATAAAGTTCCAGGGTCCTTCTTTACCACAGTCATGGTCATTGAGAGCTGATGCTGCTCGCTCCATTGACAGGAGGTCTATAGTAGTATTATTGAAGTAGGCTAGATTATGTTGTACAATTAGTAACAATATTAGTAGAAGTGATTGTAATTGCAGCAGTAGTCCAGCATATATTTCCTTTTAATAAACAATAATGGGGTGACTGTGGCTCAGGTGGCAGAGCGGGTCGGCCGATGATCAAAGGGTTGGAGGTTCAATCCCCGCCCTGCCACTTGTGTCATAGTTGTTGTGTCCTTGGGCAAGACACTTCACCCACCTTGCCTCGTGTGAATGTCGATAGTTAGCCTGCTGCTATCGGTGTATGAATGAGTGTGTGAATGGTAACGTGTAAAATGGGAACAGGTCTCCCTTGTAAAAGAGTCTTCGGACTCAATGGGATATACCTGTATAAATAAAGGTTAAAGAGGACCTATTATACTACTTTTCTGGTCTTAATTTCTTGTTTTACACTGCTACAGAGCAACCTGACACGAATCACATCACAAAAAACTATGTAGATTTTCGGGAAGCTCTTTCTCTTATTTTGGCGATCCAGCACGTCCTGTCAACACTTGAGTGTGTGTGCTTCGGCAATCTCCGCTCCGTCCGCCTGTGCATCGGCCATCTCCGCTACCCTCCCCCCCTCCTGCAAACCCCACTCCGTTGTGATTGGTTACCTTCCTTCCGGAACACTTTCAGTGGCGGGAAGCGTGAGCATGGACCTATAAGGGCGCGAGGCAGACGCGAGGCAGACGCGAACAGGGAAGTGACAGCATTACCATACATGGAAACATCCGCGTGGTGACTTCACAAAGTTACATGCGACGTCACAAAGTTACAAAGGGTTGACCGCTTTGAAGACGTGACTTCTCGACTGGCTAGAATAGTGTTTAGTGCTCGGCACAGACACCCCAGACGGTCAGCAGGGAATACGTCGAAATGCATGTAAGTCATTATTTGATAATTTAGTATGGTTAAGCATGACTATGAATCATCATAACAATGTTTATAGGTCATAAAAGTCAAAAGGCATCATAGGTCCTCTTTAAAAAAAAATAATAGATAACAATAAAAAAGGTTTTGCGTTAAAGGAACAGCCTCTTGTTACCAATGGAATTGCAGTTATGCAGTTGATTCATCACAGTAACATGCTGATAGAAATAATTCTAATGGAAACATTGTAATTCAGAGATAGTGTGACAGTAACAGTGTTGCAATTTTTAAAACCAAAAGCAAAGAGACACAATGTGTTTCAACATTTAAAGCACTCTTTAATTAGCTGGAAAATGTATCGTCACAAAACTCAAATCAGGGCAGAAAATAAATGCATATAAATAAAACAATATATAGAGAAATAGACTTTCAAAAGATCTAAATGCATTATGTTTAGATGCCATGACAAAGCCTCCTCTCTGTATGCTAAGGTTTTTATTTATTTAAATTGTTTAATCTTTTTTATTTCTCTGTCTCTCCCAGGAGAGGAATGAGCCGTGTAACATCGTTCTATCCTGCAGATACATCGCTGACGTCAAAGGTCTTTCGCCACAAACCGTTCAGCTCGTCACTGCTCAGAACGCACACAGACTTTTCCCCAGAGCTAACAGGCGCTAACAGGTGCTACTGCTAACACTCACAAACTAATGCCTCTAGAGAACAAATAATGTTTTTTTAGAAGCATAAAAATTACAACGTTTTACCAACAATTCTATACAAAGAAATGTATGAATTGCAGTGTGAGGGGATTTGTGACAGGTTTAAAGTTTGTATTGTGTTAGAAAATACACAAGATCCCTGCAATGTGAAATTTGGCCTGAAGGTGGCGCCAGGTGAGCTTTATCTTTTTTTAGCAGATAAGAAAGCTGAATTCCACATGCATTTCATCACCATAGGCTACTGTACTTTGTCAGGTTAATACTTGTTGAACGAGTATAATTGTATGATAAGATATTTTTATGATGAAGTGTAATGTTCCCTGTTTAAATAAATAAAACGCTGAAAGTCGAGGTGTGTTCAGGTTGGTTTGGTCTTGTCGGGGTCAGTCGTTTACGCCAGCTGGGAATAATCTGGAAAACACAAAAAGAAAAAAGTGGGCGTCCTGGGGAAATGCACCTGTTGGAAGACCAAGAAGAAGAAGTACTATAGAATAAATAACTAAAAACATCTTCGCCTCATCACTTGATATAGTGGAAAGACTTGAGGCAGTGGTGGTTTATACTGTATACAGTATATACAATATATGGATGGATTTTCTCTAGAAAATTATTTTGCAAGGGGCTCTCAAAACTACAAAACTAGTCTCAAAACTACTGCCTTGGCCTCGCAGAAGACCCCGGTTCAAATCCCGCCCGGGTCAGTTCTCTGCATGTCTTCCCCTCTCTGCCCCACTTCAACTCTGTCTCTCCAAAAACCTAATCTAATCTAATAAAAGCAAAAATGCTACAAAAATAATATTAAAAAAAAGAAGGAGTAATAATCTTATGATAGAAATATTGTAGAGGTTAACGTTGCAATAAACCACAAACACAAATACACACACACACGCGCACACACACGCGCACACACACACACACAAACACACACACACACACACACACACACACACAAACGCACACACACACACGCACACATACGCTCATTCTCTTACAGCTCTCTTCAAAGTGCCTTCTCTCGGTGGGCTTGGCGGGGGCAGGTTTGTCCCTGCAGGCGGCCCGGCGCTGGGGTCCCGCGGTCAGAGCGGTGAGGAGGACCGGGCTGGTTCTCAGGTGGCTGCTATAGTGTCTCCTCTGGCTTCTGTCCCACGAATGACGGGGGTCCATCTCCACCTTACACCAGGTCTCCCTTTGAAGGTTCCTCTCTAGAATAGCACCCTCCTCAGAACCAGACATTTTCGCTTTTTCTTATAATTAAAAAAATATATATTTCTATTTTTTTGTTGTGTTTTTTTCCTTTGTAAATGATCCAAAGTGTAGTCAGCTTGTGATGCTTGTGTTTCCATGTGAACAGGAAATGTCCACCAAAGATCTTCTATGTTTGAAAAGAGGTGTTACTCTGTTGAAAATTAAAAGGCACATTAGTTTCGTTTTTGACATAGTCAGGAATGTCCATACAAAAGTTGTCAATATAGCTTTGCCACTTTTCATTAAAAGTTGGATGTCTTTTTAACCTTCATTTTTACTTTTTTTGCTGGCTACGTCAATAGTTGTGTTCCATTTGCGACTATGAGGAACTTATTAATGTTCATGAAACAGTCTTAACTTTTCGTCTGATGATTATAAATGACCTGTAACAGCAAATGAGTGTACAAAAAAGTAAGTGAACCAACTTAAAATTTCTGAAATAAATAATCATGGTTATAATAGATAAGATTATGATATATTGTATAAGAATCAGTATTGGAATATGCAGGATAGATATTAAAATTCAGATATTGGAAATCAAATTTTAACTGAAAAAGGTGGATTGCTGCATTTCTACCAAAGGATTAATCCCAAAAACAAAATAACTTTATTCGTCTCAGTGCTTGAAAACATTGACAGAGTGAGAGGTCGCGTCCCTTACTCCCCAAACACCGAGGACTGTTATCTGATCATCCTGAGACAGACCTAAATAAAACAGAGGGATATCAGGTCCAACAAGTACTCACCAAAAACAAAAACTATGGTTGTGTTCCGAATCGCATACTTTCTACTATATAGTATGGTAGAAAAAAGATTTAGGATGTCCCGATTCTTGTGGCCAGATTTAGGATGGTTAGAAGTACCCGGATGTCCTACTTCATGCGGCCAAGATTGTTAGTGTTGAAAAGTGCATCCTATTTGGGCGATTCTGACCCACAATCCGGTGCGCACGTGAAGTGACGTCACATCGGCGAAGCCTCCATATGAAAACAAACGGGGATGCGACGGATATAAAAGCAAGAGGCAAGACCAAGGCGCAATGTTATGACGAAATAAGAGAGTTAAGTATGTCCCAATAGTATGCCTACTGCATCCTAACTAGATTATTTTTATCGTCGGATGTAGTATGTAGAATAGAAAAAATAAACAGTATGAGATTCGGAACGCAACCATAGACACAATGAGATTCAACATTTAACCCTTATGCCCCGCTGGTGGAGATTTGTGTATCTGGGGTTGCATTTTTGAGATAATTTTGGCTGTGATTGTCCCCTAGCCATAAAATTTGGTAAGGAGGTGTGTTTTACAATGAAGTTTTGATATTCTGAGTTTCATCCATTTCCACTTCATTTTGACTGTGTGAGATGTTTTTGTTACACTGGGACCGCTTCGTACATTTTGTGTACCATTGACTTCCATTATAACGACATTTTTTGACCCCCACCTTTAAATTAAAGTGAAAAATATTTTTGACTGTAATTTCCCATTTCTCTGTAGTAAACTTGATAAGGTTATGTAAAAATGAGGTCAATAAAAAAAATGCCCCATTTTAGCCCCCCCCCACTAATCTCTATGGTGACCCTTTACAACAAATTGGCATCCTTGTGTAATTCATGGCTGCAAACCAATAAAAAAAATAAAAAAATACAATAAAATAGTTTTGATGTGTAGTTAGTGAACACCTCTTTTAGTCAGAATGGTTGAAGTTAAAAAAAAAAATCCAGGAGTGTGTCTGTGTGTACTCAAATCACATACACTGAAATCCTTGTCTAAAAAGATGCCATTTCGTGAACTCATAGAAAGCCATAAAACCAGTATTTTTGATTCCTTGGCCATGGCAAGATAAAATCTGAATTTATATAATGTTTTGCATTCATTTAGAAGGTAAGGCATCATATTTTAGGTTTTAACTCTTATCTAGTTGATTTATGAATTGCATATGGTGTATTACTGGGGGAAAACTTGCCTCATGACACAAACGAGAAAAAAAATAGGATTTTTCATAATTTTCAAAAATTTCAGGAATACTGGCCACTGCGACAACAAATCTAAAGAAAAATGTCAAATGTGTTTGGATATGGATGGGGGGGACTGTTGTCTGCATGTCCATGACAAAATAAGATTGTGTGTGTATGTGTGTGTGTGTGGGGGGGTGTGTGTGTTTGCATGTGTCATACGATATTAGGGCTGCAAATCTGTACCCCTTGTAATTTCTCTCCTCTCATACACACACACAAGCACACTTTCACACACACACATGCACTTACACATGCACACACACACACACACAGACACATACACACACACTCACACACTAAAAAAAAAAAAAAAAAGCTGTTATTTTGTAGTTTTAGTGAGTGGTTTTCATCATAAAAATTCATATTTTGATGATAAAAGAGGTGATAAAATGGGTAAATTTTACTATTCTCTTTCATTTTACCCAATTGCATTGTGTTTTCTGCAGTAATATGGGAAATCAGAGGCAAAAAAAATGTTTCACTTTAATTTAAAGGCGGGTTGCCAAAAAGTTTTCTTATAATGCAAGTCAATGGTAGAAATCTAACTTTTTTTATTCAATTTGACATTATTCAAAAAGTAATAATGCCCCAAATTCAATTTTCTCACCTATTGTTCAGATGGGTGAGCCGGTGATACTAATAATAATCAAAGTTAAAAAAAATATTTGAATATTGAATTTTAGTGTATTTTTCAAAAAAGCGGTTGGTGGTATATGATCGAAACTGGCATCTAAAGGGTTAATTTTTAATTGTGATTAATTAAATCACAACATGAATTGAATAACAACCCCTTCATGAAAAAAATGGAAAAAAAAAATGTGAAAAAATATTGATCTTTCATCATTTTAATGCAGTTTAAAGGTCAAAATACACAAAATGTACGAAGCGGTCCCAGTGTAACTTTTTTATTCAATCTGACATTAAACAAAAAGTAATAATGCACCAAATATAATTTTCTCACCTATCATTCAGATGGGTGAGCCGGTGATACTAATAATAATCAAAGTTAAAAAAAATATTTGAATATTGAATTTTAGTGTATTTTTCAAAAAAGCGGTTGGTGGTATATGATCGAAACTGGCATCTAAAGGGTTAATTTTTAATTGTGATTAATTAAATCACAACATGAATTGAATAACAACCCCTTCATGAAAAAAATGGAAAAAAAAATTGTGAAAAAATATTGATCTTTCATCATTTTAATGCAGTTTAAAGGTCAAAATACACAAAATGTACGAAGCGGTCCCAGTGTAACTTTTTTATTCAATCTGACATTAAACAAAAAGTAATAATGCACCAAATATAATTTTCTCACCTATCATTCAGATGGGTGAGCCGGTGATACTAATAATAATCAAAGTTAAAAAAAATATTTGAATATTGAATTTATGTGTATTTTTCAAAAAAGCGGTTAGTGGTATATGATCAAAAATGGCATCTAAAGGGTTAATTTTTATTTGTGATTTATTAAATCACAACATGAATTGAATAACAACCCCTTCATGAAAAAAATGGAAAAAAAAATTGTGAAAAAATATTGATCTTTCATCATTTTAATGCAGTTTAAAGGTCAAAATACACAAAATGTACGAAGCGGTCCCAGTGTAACTTTTTTTTAACGGGGCATAAGGGTTAAAGCACACTTTGATTAGCTGGAAAATGTATCATCACAAAGCTAAACACAGAAAACAAATATCATATAAATGAAACAATAAACAGAAACAGAGTTTATTTCTTCATCAGTTTTACATTCTGTATTTCCTACCTATGTAATGTGTCTGTCTGTTAGGCCTATGTGAACACATTGGCAAAATACCAGTTTACAGAGCCTAGGCTGAGTATTAACACTGGATTTTATTCAGGCGCACACACAGTAGGGACAGGTAGCGGATCATGAGGGGAGATATATTCCCTGATGGTTTTGACAACAAGCATTCTCCAGAATCCCTGAGTCAACCTTTAACAACTTGGACAACAAGAAAAATCTAATATATATTTTGATGCGAAGGCCTATGGACATATAGAAACACATCTGAGTGAAAAGTAAAAGAAAAAAATTAAAAATACATATTTTTTTTTAAAGATTTTTTTTTTGGCATCTTTATGCTTTATTGACAGTGTAGAGACAGAGGTGAAATGGGGCAGAGAGGGGAGTGACATGCAGAGAACGACCGCGGGCTGGAATCGAACCCGGGTCCGCTGCTGGCCGAGGCCCATGGGGGGGACGCCCTACCAACTGAGCTAAGGGCGCCCCCAAAAATGAAAAATATTTACCATACGTTTATGAGGCCTTCCTTACCTTGGTACGCCAGGTGATTGCTTACATTTCCTTTACGGTAAATAGCCTACCTACCGCCTCTGTCACCGGGTCAAACTATAATTGGGATTAACAGATAAAGGCCTGCTGAGCATATGGGACGGGCTAATTGGAGTAGCCTACATGGAACCAAGCAAGCAAGCAAGAAAAAATGCAACAAGTGAAGACATTATTCATGTTGTGTTTACGTCTCATAACATGTGATGGGCTTAGGCTATGACTTAAAGGTTAAAGTGATAAGAGGCCAACCACACATAATACCATTCACAAACCAACCACACACACACACACACACACACACACACACACACACATAGGGAAATACACACACACACACACACACACACACACACACACACACACACACACACATAGGGAAATACACACACACACACACACACATACACAGAGGCTATAGGATATATTTCATTCAACAACAGACTGTTGCATCATGGGATCACAGATTACCATTCACAAACTAACCATGTACACACACACACACACACACACACACACACACACACACACACACACACACACACACACACACACACACA
>NC_137223.1:24403196-24410696 GCF_949987685.1 Ammodytes marinus | reverse complement strand
AAGTGTGATTTCTCCATTGATGGCCTAGTAACTTATTAGGATCAAAATATAAAAATGCTACAAAATGTAGGAAACACAGAGGATGTTTTCACCAAGCACTGTACTGTATGACAACATTAATAATGTTTGTAAATAACTTCTCTCTCTCTCTCTCTTTCTCTTCGTCTCTCTCTCTCTCTCTCTTCGTCTCTCTCTCTCTTTCTCTTCATCTCTCTCCCTCTCTCTCTCTCCTTCTCTCTCTCTCTCTCTTATGTCTCTTTCCCTCTCTCTCTCTCTTTCTCTCTGTCTCTCTCTATGTCTCTTTCCCTCTCTCTCTCTCCATCTCCCTCTCTCTCTCTCTCTTTCTCTCTGTCTCTCTCTCTCTGTCCCTCTCTCTTCCTCCCTCTCTCTCTATCCCTCTATCTTTCTCTCTTCTCTCTCTCTCCCTCTCTCTCCATCTCCCTCTCTCTCTCCCTCTCTCTCTCCCTCTCTCTCTCTCTCTCTCTCTCTCTCTCCTTCTCTCCCTCTCTCTCTCTCTCTCTCTCTCTCTCTCCCTGTCTCTCTCTATGTCTCTCGCCCCTAGTTGGGAACAGCCATAGGTTTCCTGTTGCCGCCCGTGTTGGTTCCGAACACTCCGGATGACGTCGCTTTGACGGGTCACAATATCAGCGTCATGTTCTATGGAACCGCCGCGGTGTCAACGGCCCTCTTTCTGCTCACCGTTCTAGGTACACACACACACACACACACACACACACACACACACACACACACACACACACACACACACACACACACACACACACACACACACACACACTCACTCACTCACTCACTCACTCACTCACTCACTCACTCACTCACTCACTCACTCACTCACTCACACACACACACACACACACACACACACACACACACTCACTCACTCACTCACTCACTCACTCACTCACTCACTCACTCACTCACTCACTCACTCACTCACTCACTCACTCACTCACTCACTCACTCACTCACTCACTCACTCACTCACTCACTCACTCACTCACTCACTCACTCACACACACACACACACACACTGTAACAGTCAGTTTTATAACATTTGCCGCAGCCCTTTGTTTGTTGTGGAATTTAATGTTGAACATGAAGAAGAAGTGCACGTGGTCCTCCGCTCTGCTACCAGTAACTATACAGTCTACGAGTGGAGTCTCCGTCTTATATTCTTTATTTTGTGAGGAGTTGGTGTAGGCAGGAATCTGGGACTATGTTCCTGGACGCATGTCTGCTTAATAGATATAGTGCCGTAGAGACCTGGCTTGATATGGTCAATGTGGAATAAAAGTACCGTGAGAAGAATCCCACAAGTTGCCCACCGAATCTTCTGGCTAACCGGAGCTATTGCTATCAGACCATAACCATAGCCTGCACCATTCACCGTTACAACACACACACACACACACACACACACACACACACACACACACACACACACACACACACACACACACACACACATATGCACTCGCAGATACACGCACTCACGCACAATCCGGACACACACACACATGCACTTGACAACTATACTGAACACACACACACACACAGACACGTATACTGGAAACACACACACACACACACACACATACCAACACCAGACACACAGGACACACACACATACACGCCTTTGTGCATCATGGGAAGTAGCAAACATTTATTATCTGTCGCCATCTCTGTCAGTTTCATTGAATTTGTGGTTCAGTTACGGCTCAGTTTGGGTTCTATGCATATCAACTAGATGTGTCCTGTTTTGAGGAGGGTGACATACTCATGCATTCTCTTTTGCTTTCTTATTACAGTAAGACTTTTTAAAATATTTAAACCTTCATGACGCTGTTTGTATACATACACACTAAAAAGTGGTCTTGGGTTGGGTTGTTTTTGTAAACACATTGCTGGGTTATTTATGTTGGGTCAAAATGCTGGGTTGTTTGGGGCACTTTAAACACACTGCTGGGTTATTCTGCTGGGTAAATGGGGCAGTGAGGGGTTAAATCGCAGTTGAACATCTGGTTGGGTTATTTTGACCCAGCTGTTGGTTCATTAATTTTCCCGCTCCTCCATCTCATCGTCAAACTTTCTGGATCTTTTGGTCGGACACGACACGACACGACAGGATTTTATGGTAGGTTACTGTGAATATAAATACCTATATTTGTGTTAATTACCTTCATATATATATTTGTAACGTTGTGTTAACAGCATGCTCTTGAGACCAGTTTATTGTAAGTAATAAAAACAAGCAAAGATAGAAACTGAAATCAGTGGTTTAGTCTGAGAATGTAGGTTAACTACATATTTAACTTTAGCTCATTAGCTACTACCAGAGCTACTTTCAGGGCTTTGCCGAATACATCACAAGCTATTTTTAATTTGACAATTTAATGTGTGGCGGCCTCTTGTCCTTCTGCACAAATAGTGTATTGGCTAGATAACCTAACATTAACCGTTAGCTCGCGAGCTATCCGCTAGCTAACGGCTAACCTCTACTAGCCGTTGGTAGCACTAACGTCTTTACTTTACTCTGACGTTCAGCACACTAGCTAACCATTAGCTTCAGTAAAGCATGGACCTATTATAAAGGGGGCAGTGGGTAGTACCGGGCAGTACAGTACAGTGTGGTTTGAACAATAGCGGTGCTGTAATAGGTTCATGAGCTGCCGTGAGCATCGCCGGTTTGTTTTGAAAGCAGCGCGGGGGTTAACCTTTGACTCAGGAAGATGATGCTCTGTCTTACAGAGTGAGTGTGACAATTGATCCTGACTGCTAAACGGAGAGCTACTAAAAAAAACAAACTAAAGGGATTTATTGAACTGAATCAGGCATTGTTCATGTAAGACTCATTTTCTATCTAAATCCAAGGAGAGGTATCCAGGTGGGAATTATGATAAATCAGTGGAGCTAAAAACAGCAGCAGGTAAACCTAGGTTAAAAGAAGTAAATATAATGTGAATGTGAACTGTGAATAGTGGAAAACATCAATGTTGCTGAATTAAGATGAATGCACATTTTTGTGAATTTCCAATTTACTTAATGTGAAATTTCATTCTAGGTTTTTGACTGAGTTTGGGACTGATACGGATGTGACAGAGATACCAGAGTTACCAGAATGGCAGCTTAAAAAGGTACGTTTATTTTCATTTAGGCCTAGATATACCGTTGAGATGTTATTATGAAGGGACAGAAAGCAAAATGTACTATCTTGCTAAATCACTATTATTATTAATATCATATATTATTCAGTAGGTTCGAAGTACATGTTGGGTTTGTTACTGTATTTCGATCTGCATCACATTCTATACTATTAGATTTTTGTCTGAGTGATCTTTCAAATGGACATATCTTCGTGTACTGTCTGCCTTCTGATTATAATATCTTCAAACAGTGTTGTTTTAGTTACATTTGTTTTCTGTTTTTTTCACATTTTATTAGATATCACAAGACTTCCAGCGGCTCCATCCTGAGGCGACCCTTGTAAACCAGGCTGCTCTCGGTAATGACCAGCGAGAGAGAAAACTACGGCTGGATGACAAAATACAAGGTAAGATATTTCTTATAGTAATATGTCACAATCCATTAACAAATGTTATTAAAGGACAGTTTTGTTTTAGTATAGTTTTTCTGTAATAAGAATGTAATTTAGGGCGTATTCCCACTTGTCCCAGTTGCCCTGTACCGTGCTTAAGTGTGACTGTCCCCCTCCCTCCTCCTCCCCTCCTCTGGCCCACTCACTCTGCTCCTAAAGATCCGGCCTAGTCTCCATTGCTTCTTGTCAATACGTCACCACGTCTTAACACACAGGTTTGGGTCTTGGAGCGTATTTTGAAAATATTAATCCGGCCAACTTTGCAGCAAACATACCATTTCCAAATCAAACCTAGGTTCCGTTGAGCACATGGACATATCGGGTGGAGGGGAGCAGTCTGATATAAAGTGAGGTCAGGACTCTGTCTATGTTAATGCTCCGTACTATGCTGAAGCTCACCTCTTCCAACCGGGCCAGGGCCAAGGATGTGTAGGGAGCACTGGGAGAACACAATAAACTTTAGCTTGGGCACGGTACAAATGACTAGGATGAGAGCGCTTTTTGAGTTCCAACACTATTTCATATTGGTAAATACAATTTTTAAGCATATTTGCATTTGGTCATATTTTGCAATGTTTTTAATATAAAAAATGTTCTCGTTATCCTACTTTTTATTTTTTTGCATTTTGGTTATTCCACAAATTAAGCTCCATAAGACTCAACAGTCTATGATTATAACACAACACTAATTCACTGATGTGTGGTCAACAGGTGGGGACAATCGTGGCGGAGTATTTGCAAACTGCAGAGACCAAATGACCCATCATTCTGTGCCTCGGAGATGACATGAAGACGTGCCAGGCCAATGCGATCGTTTCAGGCCTCGCCACTGAAACAGACTGTTTGCTGGAGAGTACATCTTGACTTCAAGGATGTGAATGGTATTTGACATTGATTACACAAAGAGGTGTGCCCCCCCCCCCCCCCCCCCTGCCCTGTCTTGAGGTTTCTGCAGTATAACATACTGATGGACATGAGGCCTGACTTGTGAACATTTTGAGGACAACAGCAGCTTTTTATCCCATAAAAATGAAGCCTGGGTTTTTTGTTTATTTAGACATGTGTTTAAGGATATTTACATATGTTTTTTCAATAGTTTAAGTATATTACAGTTTATCTTATGATGTGCTGTTATTAACTAGTTTTACCTAGTTTCTTTATATGCAGATCCAGCAGGAATGTTTATCATTGATGAGTTTTCAAACAATGAAATGTTTTCACCTTACTGTTGAGGTTACTTTAGTGTTTCTGTTGGGGGAGTGTAAAATGTATTACAAAGTGTGTTTAATATCAATAAATTCACATTAATATAACGCCTATTTTGTGTTTTTATGAAATGTACTGTTTTTATTGTAAATATTAAGTGTATAATTTATATTTATAATATATTGATTGACATAAGAAATAACCCAGTTTATGGGTAGTATTTAACCCAGCATAGGTTTAATTTAACCCAATAGGTTGGGTCAAATGAATAACCCAGTTTATGGGTAGTTATAGCCCAGCATAGGGTTACCGGTAATTTAACCCAATAGGTTGGGTCAAATAAATAACCCAGTGTATGGGTAGTAATAGCCCAGCATAGGGTTAATTCAACCCAATAGGTTGGGTCAAATGAATAACCCAGTTTATGGGTTAAAAACTGTAACCCAGCACTTGGGTTAATTCAACCCAGCACGTGTTCTGTCCAATATTGACCCAGGAGCTGGGTTATGGTTGGGTTGTTTTTTAACCCAGCACTTTTTACTGTGTACAGTGCTGAAAATGTGGCTTCTGGGGCGCCCTTAGCTCAGTTGGTAGGGCGTCCCCCCCCCATGGGCCTCGGCCAGCAGCGGACCCGGGTTCGATTCCAGCCCGCGGTCGTTCTCTGCATGTCACTCCCCCTCTCTGCCCCATTTCAACTCTGTCTCTACACTGTCAATAAAAGCATAAAAATACCCCCAAAAAATATCTTTCAAAGAAAAAGAAAATGTGGCTTCGGTTTCAATAGGCCATTGAAATGCAAAGAAACTATGATGATCAAACTAGTTTCAGAAACCAGTAAATTCAGGGCCGGTCCTAGACTTATTGGGGGCCCTGAGCAAGATTTGGTTGAGCCCCCCTCCACTCATTTTAATGTGTTTCCTCTTCATATTGCTCTTGACTAACTTGTGTATTGAAACTCACATAATGTCCAAATCAGCTTGTAAAGTCATGTAAATCCATCCAATCCAAGTGATATAATGTGTGATTTTTTAATTTTTATATTTTTTTTTAAGATTTTTTTTTGGGGCATTTTGCACTTTATTAGACAGTTTTGGAGAGACAGAGATGAAATGGGTCAGAGAGGGGAATGACATGCAGAGAACTGACCCGAGTCGGATTCGAACCCGGGTCTGCTGTGAAGAGGACTGAGCATGTTAGTGCTTTTTTTTGTGATTTCTTGTGAGGAGCTTGTATTGCGACATCGGCTAAAAGCATTTGAAACAGTCCAGTTATAGGCCATGAAATACAGCAAGGATCCAACAGTGGTTTATGCCATAATACGGTCATTTGTGTCAAAGTAAAAACACTTCAGGCAAAACATTAGCAGCTGAACCAACACCTGGCGCATTATATCAATGGTATTACAGCTGTGATTCAATACTAGCAGATCAAATCAACAGCTGCCTTCTCACATTACTCAGGGCACAGAGGCTCATTCTCAATCCAAACAAAGGCCATGAGTAAAGCAGCAGGGTGTGTCCTCCCCCGTCATGGACAATAAAGGATGGTAAAATTTACACTTGAGCAGGTTAGGCCTCATAGCTCAGTGGTTAGAGCACTGGTCTAGTAAACCAGGGGTCGTGAGTTCAATTCTCACTGAGGCCTCAAATATTTATTTGTGGGATTTGATTAAAAAAAATGTCTCATAAATTAGAAAATCAACAACATATGAAAACATTTACAAATATATAAAAAAATATATGAAAACACTTCTATACGAAATATAATTGTTTTAATGTCAGTAAACAACTGGCAAAGTGTCATGATGATAGCTATGAGTTACTGAGTGCTTCTTATTTATTGCGCAACATTTTCTAGCTCAGCGCGCGTCCCCACTGCAGTGTGTGTGCTTTTATTTTCTTAAGGAATCCTCCACAAGGTGGCGCTGTTATTAAACCCTGAATTAAAAAAAGTTTGAAAGGCCACGCCCCTCACACCGTAAGCCCAATTGACTTGACATTTCTCACACAGGTACACTTGAGGTTGCTCTACAAAAAAGCCTCTGGGACCATATAAATCTGCCTGGAAATATTTTTAGCTAATAACAACTTTTTCAAATTTCACTCTAAATTCATAGATAGATAGATAGATAGATAGATAGATAGATAGATAGATAGATATATAGATAGATAGATAGATAGATAGATAGATAGATAGATAGATAGATAGATAGATAGATAGATAGATAGATAGATAGATAGATAGATAGATAGATAGATAGATAGATAGATAGATAGATAGATAGATAGATAGATAGATAGATAGATAGATAGATAGATAGATAGATAACATAGAAAGATACATCTCGGTTGATATTGGTCGTGTAAAGCCAGACCAAGATGAAGGAAGGGAGGGAGGGAGGAAAAAGAGGAAAATGTTCAGTGCGATACGTTTTGCAGTTGTGTTATGTAAATTTGCAATCAAAATAATAGTTCACAAAAAAAGATAATATAGCTCGACAAAAAAAAAAATTCCACACTTATTGGCTTCCACCAGCCAGTGAAGTTGTCCTTTGATTTGAAAGTCCCAGTTGGAAATTGAAATTCGACGACGCGGATCTAAAAGCAAGAGGCAAGATCAAGGCGCAATGTTATGATGAAACAAATAAGTAAAAGTATGTCCCAATTGTAGCATTT
>NC_137223.1:24263196-24395696 GCF_949987685.1 Ammodytes marinus | reverse complement strand
AAGGCCACTGTAGCTTCTGTTATTATTCTAAAGGGGTGGGGTTACCCAGGGAGCGTTTCATTCTAGAACTTTCTTGATGATGTCATATTACACACTGCACCTTTAAGGCCTTTGCACACCGGCCGCGTTTTTATTTGTGCGATTAATTTGTGCGTTATTAATAATTACAGAACGTTTACGGAGTCAATACAAGTTTTCCGCAATTTTGCAAAGTAAAATTTTTCTAGGACGTCGCTTTCACATTCCAAATGATTCGCTTTTTCGTGCCGTTCAACTGCCTTTACGGTTATATTTACGATAGTTTAAATAGTATTAAGTCAATAGTGAATAGTGGAGTGTATGTAAGAATCACTGACTCACCTCCTTACATTTTAGTGGAGCAGATTTTTGATACAAGAATGGACAAACTTAACAGCCTTACAACGTGTTTTCATATACAATAGTGGGCGTCCTGGGGAAATGCACCTGTTGGAAGACCAAGAAGAAGAAGTACTATAGAATAAATAACTAAATACATCTTCACCTCATCACTTGATATTGTGGAAAGACTTGAGGCAGTGGTGGATGATGCCATCTTTAGTAACTATAGCTTCTTGTCCTTGAAGGTCACCGTAGCTTCTGTAAAAGTCTGACATTGAGGCTGCAGTTTGACTCATATAACTAATCACTACTGCTTTCAAAACAAACAGTCCCGACCCACACAGCCTGTTTTAGGTTTAAACACACCTGCTGTATGGGGGATTTAGCCAGCTGTTTACATATAAATACAAATCCATCAAGAAAATAACGAGACCATCAGTGCAAAGAATGCTATTTTTATATAGTTTTTCTTAATGCCTTTGTCATGGGTATACGCTCACCCAGGAACAACAGCTGGCGTAGTTAAAACACTACCGCTTTTGTCCAAAGGGGGTGAAAGAATTACCAAAAACTGAAAGTTCCTCGGAGTACCTTTAAGCCAAATAGACATATCACAGTATTTGACTGGTGTGTGTGTGTCTGTGTGTGTGTGTGTGTGTGTGTGTGTGTGTGTGTGTGTGTGTGTGTGTGTGTGTGTGTGTTCTAGGTTCTTCATGACGGGTTACCTTCCTCTGGGCTTTGAGTTCGGGGTGGAGATCACGTACCCCGAATCTGAAGGGACATCGTCAGGACTGCTCAACGCTTTTGCTCAGGTATTCAAACGTTTACTCAATAGTATCTTAAAAAGGTGCTGCAAGTAGTGCTTTCATATGAATTAATCCTGTGTGTGTGTGTGTGTGTGTGTGTGTGCGCAGATTTTTGGGATCATTTTCACTCTCATTCAGGGGAAGCTGACCACCAACTACGGTCCACTCTCTGGAAATATCTTCCTCTGTGTCTGGATCTTCCTGGGAATACTGCTCACTGGTAGGCTGTGTGTGTGCGTGCGTGTATGTGTGTGTGTGTGTGCGTGTGCGTGTGCGTGCGTGCGTGTGTGTGTGTGTCCTAGTGTTAATTTTTGAAAGCCAAACCCACTTATTGAAAATATAACATTTCCTTGTTTGTATCTTGCAGCTTTAATCAAGTCAGAACTGAAAAGACACAACATGAACATGGAAGCAGATGGCAAACACCTGCAAGTAAGTGCACAAAAACACACACACACACACACACACACACAGTTTTTCACTTTCCTAACTATACAGAGCTGAAAATAACACATTTGTAAATTTGATCCTAGACTATATCCTTTTAAAGATCGTCTTTGCTTTTATTGATTTTATTTTGCGTTTGGAACAACATCCTTATATTTGTTCTTTTATTTTAATTTTTAAACTTATTTATTTGAGCAAAAAAAAAAAAAAAAAATGTTAAAAAAATAAAATCACAGAAAAAAACCTATACAAACATACCCTGAGAGCCTGTAAGACCTAGTGGAAAGCAATGTCGGACACCACAAAAGCATTCATTGAAAACTTTGCAGCAGTCGAAAATGAAGGAAATTGAGCTAGACTCTCTAAGATGTCAGTGTTTTTAATAGGTTTTTGTCCTGGTTACAGAAATGGGTCTATTTAGGATGGTTGCAGTGTGAATTGATTTGCTTTATTTTTTAGTGCTATTTTAATTTTGTCCCTGTGTGTTTGTCTGTAACTGTTTGTCTGTAACTGTGGTTCATTGTGCTGCTGCCTGTCTTGGCCAGGTCACCTTTGAAAAAGAGATTTTTAATCTCAATAGGTTTTTTTCCTGGTTAAATAAAGGTTAAATAAAAAAAAATTAAAAATTAAAGCTTTGAAACACATGCAAAAGCAAATTATGCTCCACTGCCTTCCCTTTCCTTCCCGTTCTATCCCAGCTCCTCTCAGTGGAATGTCCTTCACAGAGACACAGGACAGTATTCAGTCTGAAGTCTTTTGTTCTGTGTGTTCTTCCTCCCACTGGCGTCTCCTGCACTGACAGATTCTTGGACCTTTCTCTTCTTTCACCCTGAACAGATTCCTCCTGTCAGTTAGGATATTTAAAACCTCTTTTGTGTTTCTGTTCTGTTCTGGCAAAGACAAATCTCCTCTAGGAAGACACCACGGCTATAAAAAAAAAATGGTGTCTTCGTTTGCGTCTAGCTGACTATCCCTGATTAGTTCTGAAGCTTGTTATTTCTTGAAATTAGAATATGAAGGATATATGACAGTTGGATTCTAAGTTAAATGGCTGCAAGTGGCTGGAGAAAGGTGTAGAATAAACTCATTTGTAAATGTAATCCTAGATTTTATTTGTTGCATTTATTTTGGCATCCAAAAACTCGATAAGAATAAAGATCCTTGGATTGTATAACATTTGTTAACACGGCTATAATAAAATAATATGTCTTTTCTTGTGTCTAACCTCTCCCTTAAAAAAAATCCTAACCTCAGTTTACTATACCCGATGAGTGCTGAAGCTTGTTATTACATGAAATAGGAATCTGAATATATGTTTTTAACTATTTTATTTTTGGCATTTCTATGCTTAAATAGTTTGGAGAGACAGAGATGAATTGGGGCGAATGATATGCAGAGAACGACCCGGGATGGAAAATAGTTCAAGCAGAGGGAAAAGGCAAGACAGATTAAAACAATAACAGGAATAAAACAAAATAAATATAATAATGAATAAAAATATAAGTAAAAAATGTATTTCAAAGTCTCTTTTGTGTTTGTGTTCTGGCAAACAAATTCTCCTCAAAACACCACGGTTATGAATTATAAAAATAAATCCTGTCTCCTCTTGCGTCTAGCTGATTATCCCTGATGAAGGTGCCCTGCAAATCCCCTTCAGACAGCCAGGGCCATTACGTCTGTGTGTGTGTGTGTGTGTGTGTGTGTGTGTGTGTGTGTGTGTGTGTGTGTGGACTCTTCAATCAGTGTGTTTTGTTCCAAGTTCTAACTGTCCTATTGAATCACGGCCGAAATGCCCTTTAGAAAAACAGAATCACCAAACACACACTCTACTTACTCTGCACTACTATTGCTTAAAGGTGCAGTCAGCGATTTTGGAGAACGCTTATTGTCAAAATCAGTGAATATCTCCTCACAATTCACTACCTGTCTATGCTGTTTACAGAGCCTAGGCTGTGTGTTAACTCCAGATTATTTGTTTTACAGTGCATGTACAGTATGTATGTACAGTGGTGGATCTTGAGGAGATATTCACTGATTTTGACCAAAAATATTTATTATATATTAATTATTTTGAAGTTGAATTTCTTGTGATTTAGTGCCATCTGGTGGTAGCATCAAAAATACCCTGTGGTAGACGAACAGAGAGTAGGGATGGGTTTTTGTTAGGATTTTATTCATAACACCAATACTGATACTTCTTATTCATACTGATAACATAAATATATATTACTGAAACTACTCTCCATAATTTTGGTGCAAAAAAATAAGGACATAAAAGTTCCAATAGTCATTTTAGGATTGCTTTTCGGCTCTTCTAAACAACAACAAATGCTTGGAGAATATATTTGCTGACCACCATCTTAAAGGTGCTCCGAGGAACTTAAAGTTTGTGTTAATTCTAGCGGCCCCCCTTTGGACAAAGGCGGTAGTTTTTTTTACTACGCCAGCTGTTGTTCCTGGGTGAGCGTATACCCATGACAAAGGCATTAAGAAAAACTATATAAAAATAGCATTCTTTGAGCTGATGGTCTCGTTTGCTGTTACATGTCATTTATGATCATCAGAGGAAAAAATAGACTGTTTCAGAAATATTTCAAAGTTCCTCGTAGCACCTTTTTTAAAGTCTTTCTCCTAGGTCTGACGCTAACCCTACCATCTAACCGTACTCTAACCCTTTCTAGTTTGAAAAGTTGAAAAGCAAACACCAATGCCAGAGCAGCTTTTCCATGATTTTGTCCTAAAAAACAATAAATGAGAGAAATAATTTTTGCTGACCATCACCTTAATGCTCAATTGATCTTTTTGAGGATAAATAAAGGAAAAATGAAATGAAAATTAAATAATGTCTTTCTCTCCTAGGTTCCTACCGGGGACTGCCCTTCGGAAAAGACAACCAACGGCGGCACGCTACAACCCTCGATCAGTTTCTCCCGTGAAACCTCGCTGTGACACTGAGGACATTTCACATTTCACTGGATCACAGCCGCAAAATGAGACGGTTTTTTTTACGCTGTCTTCGGCTGATTCATGTTGGCCCCCCCGTGCACTCTAAGTGAACTAATTTTTCTTTTTAAAGATATTTTTTTTTTTTGCATTTTTGCTTTTATTGGACAGTGCAGAGAGACAGAGATGAAATGGGTCAGAGAGGGGGATGACATGCAGAGAACGACCACGGGCTGGATTCTAACCCGGGTCTGCTGTGAAGAGGACTGAGACTCTATGGAGGAGGAGGAGGAGGGGGGGGGGGGGCTCTATAACCACTACAACATGAACTGTGAACTTCTTGAAGGTCCATTTTATTGTTTTATTGCATAATATCCTCAAAAATTTTAAATGTTGGAAGTTTTCTGGATATGAGACAAGCCTAATCAAGCACAGCCACAATCTACAGTGGAACCAAGACCTATCGGATATCGGATATGGGAGATGGTCAACGCACCCGATGGCATTTTGGACTACGAAACTAAGGCCTTTTTTTAGAGCTCTTAAAAAAATGCATAGAAAAAAGTATTACCTCCAGTTGACAGAACTTTTGATTTCACCCTGGAACGATTGTGGATTGTGAAAAATCATAAAATAATTAGTACGCGAGAAATGTCATGCAGAAGACACTGACTGGCACTTTATATTGTAGGTGAAGCATGGAGCCTCCTACTGCGGTGGCTGTTAGTACATTTGGTTTTCAAGATTTTCCGAGAACACCATCAAAAGGTTTGTTCTAGTTGAAAACGAAATACTCACAACAGCGGGTTGAGTGAGTGAGTTTATGTGTGTGTGTGTGTGTGTGTGTGTGTGTGTGTGTGTGTGTGTGTGTGTGTGTGTGTTTATGTGTGTGTGTGTGTGTGTGTGTGTGTGTGCGTGTGTGTTTTACTGAAAACCATTTTGTTTGGTTTTGTTGTGCGGCCATCTATTCATTTCCTGAGTTTACTTGAATCGTCCATTCATGTTCTGAACTGAAGTTTTGATTTTACAATTTATTTTTATTTTTTTGGGTGTTTTTTCACCTTTTTCTGACAGTCAAATACAGTGTTGAAAGAGGGATAGAGAGAGTAGGGGGAAGACATTTAAGGCAGTTAAAAATGTCCCGGGTTGGATTCGAAACCCGGGTCTGCTGTGACAAAAGGACTTTGCCTAAATGGTATGCACTCTACCCAGTGAACCACAGGGGTGCACATACATTTTACTATGGCTGTGTTGAAAAGCCATACTAACGTCCTACTCATACTCATTTTGAAGTAAATTTGAGTATGTTGTGGTTGATGCAAGTTTGTGTAAGCGAGAAATGCCCGGATGAGTGCTTACTTCCGGGAAGATTTTGTGTATGGATCGATAGGTTACTACGCCTACTTAACCGCCCCACAATGCATTGCGTTTTTTAAAACGACGACATGGATACAGGTTTTGTCCAAAAGGGGCGTTACAATTAACAAAAGCTGAAAGTTCCTCGGAGCACCTTTTGAAGACACGTTTTGACAAATGTTAATTTTGGCTCTTTTGAGGTCAAGACGATTATGACATGATTAGATAAATAACCATTTGCAGTAGATTATGTTCTAGAAAACGTTGGCTTGCTTTGAACTGTGGCGTCATGACAACACAACTTGTACTGTAGTGTTTTCCTTCGACCAAAACAGGTAATGGACATTCTTTGTTTCTGAGTTCGGTGCACAAAAAATAGATAGAAAACACACGCACAACATTGTTTTTTTATACTCAAAACTCATGTGTTATTAATGTTGAATACTGTCTGTTATTATCACACTGAGAATCTGCAGATCTGACTCAAGCTGCTGTGTGTAGAAGGATCGAATGGTAGAACGGACTGCACTTATATAGCGTTTTTTTTTTACCAAAGCGCTTTAAATAGTTTGTCTCATTCACAAATATGCACACACACACACACACACACACACACACACACACACACACACACACACACACACACACACACACACACACACACACACACACACACACACACACAGACACACACACACACACACACACAAACACACGTTTATAGATAACTGCAGCAACCACACAGGGTGCAAGCTAACCATCGGGAGCAGTTTGGGGTTCAGTGGCTTGCCAAGGGACACTTGGGCATGTGGCGGGAGATGGGGGTTAGCGCCCCCTTGTGGGTTTTTTCTACTGTACAAGAGAAGCACAAAAGTGAAAGAGATGCTCATTTATTATCCAATGCTTCTGTTGGTATGGAAGCCGTGCTTACAATCCATTTTTTATGCTGTTATCTTGATAATGGATTAATTATCTTGGGATTTCAAGAAAAAAAAAGCAAATTTTCCCGTGCTGACTTAAAAACGAAAGTTTGTTATCTCTCAATGCTTTTTATGATAAATGCTGTTATGCTGCCTGCCTGAAAAAATTCACTGTTTTTTTTAGATTGCAGGAAAATGTACCGATTATCACAAACATTGCACGCAATTTTGGTGTGAATGAATGTTGCCAACTTTTACAGTTTTCAAAGCAGATGCAAAATGTGTATTTAGCTGTCATGTAGCGTTACAATCTACAATGTTTTTAAGTTGTTTATTTGATAATATGACAGAACATTAATTTTGTAAGGCTTAAAGTTAAATTTTTAAGTGTTTTTTCTTTATAAATTATGATTTATTTGAACTATTTTAAAATAAAATTAAAACAGACCATAGTAGAATTTGGACCCACTGTCAAATGCACAGTAATATTACAGTCTTTATCCCCCAGTCCCCATATGTCAGCTAACATTTAAATAATTTTAATGATCACAGAAATATTATTAATTATTAATGGTATTTTTATAATAACATACCCTTTACTTACCTCTTCAGTTTCACTTATTTTTAGTTTTTATTTATTTTATTTCATTTTCACTAGAAACTTGAAAAATACTTAATGTGGTAAATTTCAAGAAAGTTTGATGTATTTTTCTGTTTTATTGTTGTTAGCTAATGCAATTCTTACATTTATTTGTCTTTCTCTAATATTTTTTGTATAACTTTTATAGAGCACTGAAGTCCTGACATATGGTTATTTATAAATTATTTGTCAAGTTGTAGGCTATTTATTAATATCTGTGAATGAATTATGAAAGGGTTAACAACATTTGGTTCTCTGATTTAAAAAATACTGAGAATTAAACTTGTTTGATACGACCCTGTGCGACATTTAATTTTGTTTTTATTATCTTTTCTTACTAAAAAAAATAGCTTTTTTCTAGTATTGTAATTTTTGCTCAAAAAACACATTTTATGTTAGTGTCCATATACTGTTTTCAACATCTCTCTATACGACCAAAATATGTTACAAGTGAAACCTGAAAAGGATATATATGATGTGTCTGTAACTGTCAATTCAGACACAATTTATGTTTCCATTTTATTAAACTCATTGCAATGACTCTTGTACTGTATCGTTGAAACAGATCTTTCTTTTCAAAATGTGTTAATGTAGAAGGCCTTCTTTCCTCAAAGTTCTACATACAATACCCCATAATGACAACATGGAAAAAGTATTTTTTAAATGTTTGCAAATTTATTAGAAAAAAATAACAAAATATATTATGTTCTTAAGTATTCACAGCCTTTGGCAGCAATTACAGCCTCAAGTCTTAGGGAATATCAAGCCACAAGCTTGTCACACCTGTCTTTGGCAAGTTTAGCTCATTCCTCTTTACAGAACCTCTGGAGCTCCATCAGGTTGGATGGGGAGCGTCGGTGCACAGCCATTTTCAGGTCCCTCCAGAGATGTTCAATGGGATTCAAGTCTGGGCTCTGGCTGGGCCCCTCTAGGACATTCACAAAGTTGTCCTGAAGCCCCTCCTTAGATATCTTGGCTGTGTGCTTAGGGTTGTTGTCCTGTTGAAATGTGAACTTTGACTTATCTGGCCCGGTGACAATACCTCAGCATTTATTTATCTGACCACCCTCCTCCTCTACAACGGAGGACTGTGTCAATCAATTATTTACCAGATTCAGTCAAAACAGGCCTTTGCCCACTCTGGGAACTTCATACATAGGTCCTTGCTTTGCCAGTTTTGCACACAACACTTGAAGCAGCAGGGCATTAAACTCAGTTTGGATTATATTGGATAATAATTTCCTGTCGAAGTCATGGGGACATTAGATCTCTTTGTGCAGTCCTTCAGTTGTGCCTCGGTGCTGGGGGCTGTGGTGGTCCTCCTGCTGCTCTGCCTCATCTCCTCCTCCGGCTTCAGCTCCCAGACGCACAGGAAGGAACCCCCGGGACCCCGACCACTTCCTCTGCTCGGGAACCTGCTACAGCTGGACCTCAAGAGAGCCTACCACAGTCTGCAAGAGGTGGGGAAGTGCTCTGTAGTTTGGGCTGTGTGTGTGTGTGTGTGTGTGTGTGTGTGTGTGTGTGTGTGTGTGTGTGTGTGTGTGTGTGTGTGTGTGTGTGTGTGTGTGTGCAGTGCTTTATAGTTTGGTTTAAACTAGGGCTGTCAAACAACTAAACATCTTAATTAGATTAATCACAGGGTGAGAGGGTGCTTTGTAGTTTGGTTTATGCAGAAACATATAATCCGGATAGCTCTTTCTCCTGTTATTTTGTGAGTGAGTGAGTGAGTGAGTGAGTGAGTGAGTGAGTGAGTGAGTGAGTGAGTGAGTGGGTGTGTGTGTGTGTGTGTGTGTCTTGTATTACTATGTTATGGGGACATGTTTCTGTTTACACAGTGATATTATGGGGACGTACCTTCCTTTTGGGGACAAAATGTAAGTCCCCTTAACGCTATTATCACATTTCAGGGTGAAGACTTGCTTTAAGGTAAGGGTAGACTAAGGTAAAGGTAATGGTTAAGGCAAGGCTCTAGGAAATGAATGTAGGTCTATGTAATGTCCTTCCAAGTGATGAAAACATAATGTGTGTGTGTGTGGTCTTGTATTACTATGTTGTGGGGACATGTTTCTCTTTACACAGTGATATTGTGGGGACGTACCTTCCTTTTGGGGACACAATGGAGGTCCCCTTAACGCAATAATGATATTTTAGGGTGAAGACTTGTTTTAAGGTAAGGGTAGACTAAGGTAAAGGTAATGGTTAAGGCAAGGCTCTAGGAAATTGATGTAAGTCTATGTAATGTCCTCGCAAGTGATGAAAACATAATGTGTGTGTGTGTGTGTGTGCTCTTGTATTACTATGTTGTGGGGACATGTTTCTGTTTACACAGTGATATTGTGGGGACGCACTTTCATTTTGGGGACACAATGGAGGTCCCCTTAACGCAATAATGATATTTTAGGGTGAAGACTTGCTTTTAGGTTAGGGTACTTAGTATTAGGTTAGGGGTTAGGGGTTAGGGGACCTAAGTCCCCAGGAAATGAATGTAAGTCTATGTAATGTCCTCGCAAGTGATGAAAACACAACGTGTGTGTGTGTGTGTGTGTGTGTTTGTGTGTGCATGTGTGTGTCTTGTGTGTGTGTGTGTGTGTGTGTGTGTGTGTGTGTGTGTGTGTGTGTGTGTGTGTGTGTGTGTGTGTGTGTGTGTGTGTGTGTGTGTTTGAAAAAAAAAATGTAATGAAAGTGGTTCCACTTCTTTTAGCTTTCTAAGAAATATGGATCAGTGTTCACAATCTATCTGGGACCCAAGAAAGTGGTGGTGTTGGCTGGATACAAGGCGGTGAAGGAGGCGATAGTCAACCATGCCGAAGAGTTTGGAGACAGAGATGCAACTATAATCATGAAGGAATTAAATCAAGGACATGGTAAGGGATGGAAAAAAATATACATTTTCTAAATACTTTCTTTAACTGTTTTTATATTTTAACCTATGTTGACAGCCTTCGATTCTCAGTTGTGTATTTAACACATTTTGTTGAAACACTTTCTCTCAGGGCTTTTATGGTCCAATGGAGATTCATGGAAGGAGATGAGACGCTTTGCCCTGATGAACTTGAAAGACTTTGGGATGGGCAGGAAGGCGATTGAGGACAAAATCGTTGAGGAATGTCACCACCTCATTGAACAGTTCAAGAAATCCAAAGGTTAATGTCTTATTCATAGTATTATAATCATCTACTACATGGGTAACATTTTGGGTAACACTTTACAATGAGGGTACATTAATTTACTATTAGTTAATGCATAGTTAATGCCTATTAGGCATTAATTAAGTGTTAATACTTAGTTATAAGCAGTAAGTTAATGGTTCATTACTAATTCTTAGTTAAGCATAAACTAAGCATTAAAGTTACTTTATACTTAGTTGGTGTTTATTAAGCATTTTCTAAGCATTTATTAACAGTTATGTAATTATTAGTAAATTATTATTTAGCCTCAATTAAGCATTAACTAACAGGTAATTAATGTACCCTTATTGTAAAGTTTTAACACATTTTCTGTGAAATAATAAATGTCCATGTCCCGTTCCGTTGTTGCAGGACAAGCTTTTGAAACGAGCCAACCACTATATTATACAGTCTCTAATATCATCTGCACCATGGTCTTTGGCAGCAGGTTTGAATATGATGATCCAGTATTTACAACCCTGGTAAATGAAAATCCTGCTCGACTTTACGGCACCCCTTCAATACAGGTTTGATTTTTATATTTTTTGAAGCTTAATTTCAGTATAGGCAAGGCAAGGCAAGGCAGGTTTATTTATATAGCACAATTCAGACACAAGGCCATTCAAAGTGCTTTACAGGGGCAAGATTAAAATACATAATACACATTGGAAAATCGAATGAATAAAACATTGGTGACTAAAATATTAAATAAATAACATATATGATATTGCACCTGGAATGAAGAAATAATAAATGTTCCACTCTCTGATCACAATCCATGTTCAATTTTATCTTTAAAACTGAAACATAACATTTTTTTTTATCAGATTTACAACATGTTCCCGCGGTTCTTCAAGTGGATCGCTAACAGGAAGACAATGCACAGGTCGTTTGATGCCAATAAGAAACTAACCTGGGAGCTGTTGAGGGGTTTGAAAGAGACCCTCAATCCACAGATGTGCAGAGGCGTAGTGGACGCCTTTCTGGTCCGAAAGCAAAATCTGGAGGTTTGATAATACATCTGTACAAATTGATATTTTGATTCATGGAGCTGAAGCAAAATGTGAATCAGTGATGTGATGTAGCTGCACCTTAAGAACTTATGTTTCTCTAACTTTCTCTCTCTTAATTTGTTTTTAATTCTCCCAGCACAGGAATATGATTCTATTTTTAGCTCAACTGTTCCGGAATGCTGGACTGTTATGATCCGTCTGTTTTCTAGTCTTGCCTTTGTGTGTTTCTCCCCATGTCCTGTTAAGTTTCCCTCCTGTGTGATTACTGGTCCCTCCCTAATGTGTTTCACCTGTGCCTCGTTGTCTCTCCTGTCTTGTGTATTTAAGTCCTTGTGTTCCCCTTGGTTGTTGTCGAGTTGGTGAGTTTCTTGTGTTCCCTGCGTCTAGTAGTGCTTTGTGACTTAATAAATCGCCATATCCCACAACCTATCAAGGACAACATAATATTTGTCACAATTCAGGTATTGTTAGTAAAATGATTAACTTTAGGTTTAGGGGATTTAATCACGATGGTGCCTTGTATTTTTCAAATAAAAACAGGAATTTATATATTGTAAATTTACAAATTAATTTCATGCTTCAGTGATGCAAAGCTGCTCCAGGCAACAGATAGGGAAGTAGTTGGCATCGGATTTATTGGCAATGGCATCCCAAAGTTGGAAATTGATTAAACTAATGTCTAACCTAGTGTTTTGTATTTCTGTTAGAACAAAAGAGAGAAAAAGAATGCTTTTTTTCCCCTTTTAAAATATATATATATTTTTTTTTTTTGCTATTTAATGTGATTTGAATAACTGTCCCATTTCCCTGCAGGAATCTGGGATTACCAATAGTCACTTCCACGATGAAAACCTCATAATGACGGTCATGAATTTGTTTTCTGCCGGGACTGAGACAACAGCCACTACTCTGAGATGGGGACTTCTGTTTATGACCAAGTATCCAAAAATACAAGGTAGATTAAAATATCCACACCTTTACAAAACTACTTAACAACTTAATGTCCAAGTCACTCTATCTGCACAGAAGTTTTTGTACCTTCTTTAAGACCAGGTCCAGGAGGAGATAAGTCGGGTGATAGGGAATCGCCAAGTGCTGAGTGAAGACAGAAAGAACCTGCCCTTCACCAACGCAGTCGTTCATGAGACACAGAGGGTGGCTACAATCGCCCCGATAGGCCTTCCTCACAGAACCATTCAAGATGTAACGTTCCAGGGTTACTTTATTAAGAAGGTACGCCTGAATAAGACGCTAAATATGCCATCCATTCTCATGTCATGCTCTAAGACAAAATGGTTAGAGTGCCCCCCCCCCCCCCCATGAGGCTCAGTCCTTGCAGCAGACCCGGTTTGAATCCCCATTTCAACTTTGGCCAAATCTGGCTAATACAGTGAAAAACACCCCAAAAAAGTATCTTTAAAAAAATAAAGATTGTTGCACGGATCAAGTATTCTCAGGGTGTGATAAAATGTTATGGAATTTTAGATACTATTATATATCACATTGAAAATCTTCTCAATATCTGTGTCGTCTGAAGGGGACCACGGTGTATACTTTCTTGACGTCCGTCTTGAATGACGAGAGTGAGTGGAAGAGCCCAGACACGTTTTATCCCGCCCACTTCCTTGACAACGATGGAAAGTTTGTGAAGCGAGATGCCTTCATTCCTTTTTCTGCAGGTTGGTGATTTCAATAGTCGCTTTTTGTCATGTTGAGGCTACTGGCAGACGACCTGAAAAAAATCGAAGTCGCTTTATTGTCAATTTCTACAATATGTGCCAGACATACACAGTAATTAAAATAACGTTTGTCTCCGACCCACTGTGAAATAAGAACAAAAGGATCAATTTAGCCAAAATAAGATAAGTAATTTTTACAATAAATAAAGTCTAATTAGTGCAAAAGGTAAGAGGTAAGGCAAAACAAAGCAGTATAGAAAAAAGTAAACAATTGAAATCTGCAATATGAGAAACATCATTTACAATTGGCTTTTCCTCTGCCATGTGGTGCAGGTATCAGCAAAAAAGTAATAGATAAAGCAAAACAAAACGCTATATGTAATAATAAAATAAAAGAAGTAAATAAATTGAAATGTGGAATATGTGGAACATTATACAATATGTGCGATATGCAGTAGACTGAAGAACTTCAAAGTGTAAATTTGCCTTGTGGTGCAGGCGTCAGGGCTTGTCCTGGAGAGGGTCTGGCCAGGATGGAGCTGTTCATCTTCTTCACCACCCTCCTGCAGAACTTCCGCTTCACTTGCCCCCCCGGACTTTCAGAGGACGACCTGGATCTGACTCCAGTATTGCGTGTCACCCGCGACGCCTTACCTCATAAACTGTGTGCCGTGCCACGTATGTGATGTGGACGGGGGGCTAGAAAGTTAAAATTGCATGATTATGCTTGTTATGCCAGCAGAGCACAAGAATCTGGAAACTTTATTTTTTATATTGGCTTTCTTGTGACCTGAGATGTAGTCCATCATATTAATGTCCATAATAAAACTCCAGATATTTTAAGGTTCAAGATTCAAGGTTACTTTATTAATCATTCCGACCATATCCATATAAAAACACATACAGTACAGTGAAACGAAATTCTGTCGGTGCAAAGTAAATATATTTTTCTTACTTTTTAGCAAACCGGAGCAATTTGAGTGAGTTGTTTAATTGTAATACTAAATCTGAACCTGAAATCAATAAATCATGCTCTCAAATCTAAAGACAACGCTAATTAAAAAAGATAAGAAAATAACTCCATATGATGGTGGATTTAGTCAACGTTGGTTTGGGTCTTTTCATGGGAGTTGTTAACAATAAAACAATAGAGAATACTGTTGATTGAATCCTGCACGTTAACTGCCTCAAAACCCAACTGGAGGGACTTACAATAGTGCAGACTGTTGATTATTTTTGTCTTAATGTATCCCACTATTTAAAAATGTAAATATTTAATTAAATGTATCTGTGAAGCTAATGATTTTAGATCTATATATAAACTGTGGGATGCCGGAAAATCTTCTTTTCTGTCATTAATACTGGAATCGCTTGATATGCCGACGACATTACTCTGTACCTTTCTGTTGGAATCAAAAGTTGCTGAGTAAATGCAAATCAATATTAAAAAAAAATGTTTTACTTACTTTGAATGCCTTCATGTTGTTTTCAAAAACACTGTAAATGTAGATGTATGTAGTAATTTAAAATGTCATGTTAAAACCTTTTGGACTAGAGTTAAAGGGCTGTGATACTTTTATATCTTTTACGATATTGCCAAAGTAAATACACAATTTTGTCCAGTAGAACCAACTGCATTTATATGGAGATATTAACTGATTACCTGAAAATAATATGGCACCAACATGGAAAGTAATGACAAAATCGTGAATTTTTTTTTCAGGTTTTATATTTTTTAGAATATTTGTCCGATCTGCTTAGACACTTTTATAAAAAATATGATACAATTTGTAAGATCACTTTGACTGACAAAAAACAGCAACTTTATAATGAACCAGGCATTCATTGTGTAAAAAAACAAACACATAACACACTTTCTTCATGGCTGCGTCTGTCTTTGTCTCTATGTGCAGTGTGAACAAACTGTGCTTAAAATATGCACATGTAAACACACACGGATATAACACCTGTATTGTTTTAGATATGACTGACAGCATTGGTGGTGAGTGATGCTGTTGTTACTAATAGATTGTACTCAACCACAAAAGGAAGTCACATGATTGCTTAAGTCGACTCGAAGAAAAACCTGACAGTTCATCGCATGTTTCCAGAGAACGCACACAGAATGTCTTCGCTGGTGTTAATCCTACTTGTTTTGCTTCAATTTGAAGGTAATTACTCTTATTTATCTTGTTATTTATGAGTTAATCAAAGTTTTATTTACTTTACTTTATTATTTATATCAGTATATCAAGGCAAAATTATATTTGCACCAGGAACAAAAATATATTCTTTTTTGTAATTTAATTTATTCTAAAAAAGGTGTGGAAATCCTAAATCAAATATCCTAAATAGGAACCAGTGGGCGTGATGCTTGAGCCACAGACAGTGAAGATTTCATGTAGAGACCAACACCAGCAATGTGCCTGTTTCTTAATACTCTCTGACCCTGTTTGTGGGAGTAAATTATGCATTTTTTATGGATTATTTAGTTTACAGTTTACAGATGTGGATGAATACACAAGTGGAAAAAAGATACAACATACAAAACAACAGACACTTGTCAAATGCAGTATGCCAAAAATACCCAGATGTCCTAGCACATCCGGTCGCATTTTGCAGAGTGCAAACCAGCATGCTCATGTCTGTTTTGACCCACAATCCTCTGCACAGTGGATGTTTTCTCACATCAACTTAGAGAGAGATGTACCAATTGTACCCACTGCATACTTTTTATGGACAATTTCAGTTTCTAGTATAAAAAAATTAAAAAGTAGGTTACTGTGAACACGGGGTGTGTGTTCATTATGATGATGGAGGTTGATCAATGCAACTGTTTTGCTCTCTGAGGTGTGTTCAACTAAGATAAATCAGTCAGTGATACACACACAAGGCTTGTTAGTGTATACAGTAAGTTTGCTTGGCTGATTTGTTGAGAATACCATCAGACTTGAACAGGGACAGCGGCATCTAGTGGCGTTTAGGGAACATTACAACACTTTCTCACCTTTCTACACGTCAGGTTAGGGTTCAAATTGTGTATGATATGTGTGTATGCATTTAAGCACATAATGTACGTGTGTGTGTGTGTGTGTGTGTATATAAGATGACATCAGATGCCTGCAATCCTCAATAAAAGAAGCTTTTCTTTTAAGTAATCAGGATAACATTTAGGAAATGGGCGTATTCACTTTCTTGTAAAAGCTTTAGGTTAGAGAGCATCAGAGATCCGACCGGTTGATTTTAAAGTAGCTGTGTAAACTTTTTGCTTCAAATGTTTGTGTATAAAGATAGTTGTACGTGATCATTCGTCTCTTAAATTTGTAAATTCTTTCTTTCCAGGAGGCATCGGTGGAGACCCCTTCTTTCAGTTCTACAGACCTGGACATGATGCCATTCTGCCCTGTAGCAGCACACACCCTCCAACAACATGCTCCGATGTTTCATGGTTTTACAGCGGACATACATCATCGTATGAATATGAAGTGGAGAATGTAGTGGAGAATGGAAATATCGATCAGAGTTCAGCACTAGCCTCCAGGCTGAGTCTGCAGACTAACTGCTCTTTGGTCATTAAGAACATCACTGCTGAAGATGCTGGTTTCTTCACCGGTCGACAGGGGGGGACTCGTCGTTACGATATCCATACATATCTAAGTGTTCTCACAAGTGAGTCTTATTTTCTTACAATTTCGTTCATCAGATTATCAAGAGTTCAATCTATTTATTTCAACATGTTTTGGGACAAAAAGTAGATGTAAAACACTGATGAGAAAAAATTAAAAGAAGTTTGTCAGAAGTGTGTAGTGAAGTCGCTGACTCTCAAGCAGATGTCAAAACACTTTCAATGTTGAGTTAACACTTCTTTTTTCTCTCAGTTTCTCCATATCCACCAGACGCTGACGCTGAAGTCACATTAGAGTGCTCCCTGTGGAGGTACACTGGACTCGGTCCTTGTAAGAAGAACAGCCTCCGCTGGCTGAATGAAACCGGCTCTGAGCTGACTGATAAAGGGGTCGGGTATGAATTCCTCGAACAGACAAACTGTGTATCTCGTCTGAAGGTGAAGCGTCAAAGTGGCCACAACAGGAGATACACCTGCCAGTTTGTTGATCAGAGCAACAAAGTATTGATCCAGGGCGACTACACACCCATCTTCACAGGTAGGAAAACATGCAATCAGTAAGATATTTGGGTTAAGGTAACATGATGGTTATTTTGTCGTGCAGAGGAATAGATATTTGACTTATATATTAACTGATGTTTCTTTTTCTAAACCATGTACAACAGAATCCCCAACAGAATCCCCAGATCCCATCGATCCAGTCGGTTGGTTTCCTCTGAGCTCCGTCATGTTGGCTGTGAAAATCGCTGGAATGATCCTGATAATTGTCATCACTGTTCTTCTCATCAGAGACGCAGGTGAGCAAATTCATTCAGTAGCATTTGTAAATTTTTACAGGGAACAAAAAAAGCACATGAAACCTATAACAATGTGATTTTAAAAATTAACTCTTACACGTTGAAAAACTGGACTTAAATTTTCATCCTGTTGTCACTGCTGTGGTCATTTCAGTCTCTCTGGTCGATTGATATTGTTTCCTTTTAAACTATTTTTTCAGAATGTCATTTGCTGTCTTGTATTTCACAGGTGCATTAAAGGAGGAGTAAGCCATTCCAGAGAAAGCTTGTTGATATTTGAGCTGAGCACCAAAACAAATTCACCCTTCCCTTCCTGCTCCTGGCCTTTGCAACAACAGTCTTCATTAACTACCTGTCCAATAGCATTGTTGCTACATACTGTAAATCACGAATGCTGCCTGTAGCTGATTGGTTAGAGAAATGTTTATCCAACTCCCTTTATATACATACCTGTTTAAAGAGCCTAAGCTGTGTATAAACACCAGACTTTTTTCAGCTCACACACAGTACGGATAGAAAGCAGGCAGTGAGGAGATATTCACTGATTTTGACCAAAAGTTGTTTTGGATTATAATTTCTGACTCTACCTTTAAGGTGCAAACAAAGTCCATATGAAATATCCTTCTACCAATGGACTGCTCTCATTGACCACTTCCACATCTTTCTACTCCTTAAATCATGTTGATAATTTCTGTCAAATTGTTTTCAAAAAGCATGTTGTGTTGTTTCAGAATGACAGGTTGTATTTTTTAGATTCACAAAGGAACAAATGACTATGATAAAAAAGAAAAAAATCTGTCTCTTATTAAAGTGCTAACACAGAAATATCCCAAGCTTTTTTGCAGCTTATTATAGCCTCAGTTATCTTATCATTTTGCGTATTTTGTGCAGTTCAGTCTCAACTATTTTATATACTCTGTTTGTAGCATTAGGGGCAGCTTTTGACTGCAAACAAGTTCTACTGTAATGTGTGTACTAGATGAGAACATGTGAGTTTGCAGTACATATGTGTGTGTATGACAATGAGTGAAATCATATTTAGATAAGTGGTTGTTATTCCATATCGCAGGGGGAAAGGTACCCGCTTGTTAAATGTGTCAACATGGTCAGTCACTGCCAATAAAGTCACATTTTGCAATTATGCATGTTGCAGTCAGCTTCCTCTTTATTTTTGCAGTGTGTGTGTGAGTGAGTGAGTGAGTGAGTGAGTGAGTGAGTGAGTGAGTGAGTGAGTGAGTGAGTGAGTGAGTGAGTGAGTGAGTGAGTGAGTGAGTGAGTGTGTGAGTGAGTGAGTGAGTGTGTGAGTGAGTGAGTGAGTGAGTGAGTGAGTGAGTGAGTGAGTGAGTGAGTGAGTGAGTGAGTGAGTGAGTGAGTGAGTGAGTGAGTGCGTGCGTGCGTGCGTGCTTGTCGTAAAGCATTCATGACGCAACGCTTATGTGGTCATTGTTTCAGTCCACTTCCTCTTTATGTCAGCTGTGTGTGTGTGTTGCTCTCGACACGTGGGGGGTGTAGCATGTCAAAACACAACAATCATATGCTCATTGTAGCTCTGGGTTTAATATTCTCTTAGGATTAATTATAATATCTTTGTTGATCCCTTAACTTCATATCTAGTGTCACCGTTTTGTATTTAGGTTTATGACTTGAAACTTTCAAAACTAATGACATGCACATCGTCCTTAGCTGTAGTTCCTGTTTCCTTCTAATGGGCCAAAGACTAAACTTAGAAGTGTCAGTGTTTTTCTTAAAGTCAGCTCAATTTCTTGTAACTCTCTGTATGGCTTCTTATCAAACCTACCACTTCCTCTTTTTTTTAAAGTTATTTTTTTAGATACTTTTTTCGGCACTTCCAATGCTTTATTTATAGCGCAGAGAGACAGAGATGAAATGGGGCTCAGAGGGGGAATGACAATGCCTAGAACTGACAACGGGTCAGATTCGAACCCGGGTCTGCTGTGAAGAGGACTGAGCCTCTATGGAGGAGGGGGGAGGACGCTCTAAGCACTACACCACGAGCGCCCACCATACTACTTCCCCTTTTGTTGACACCTCTGAAATGACGACATTTCCGTTTCTCTGTATGGTGAGAAAACATTGAGCACAGACATAAAAGTTAAAACTATTAAAGACCTACTTCACCGGTGGAAATATAATTCTGCAAACATTTTAGAAATGAGTTCATCCTAGCATGAGATAAAGGCATAAAGAGTGTTTTATGGTCTCACTGTTCAACCCTACATTTTCCCATGTGTGACATCACACATGGGAAAATTAGGATTAACAGGACAGCTGGGCCAAGGGAAGACTGAGGGAAGAAAAACCTCATTCTTTATAATATCATAATAACGATTTTATAATGATAGAATGCCGGTTTTGTATGGGTGAAGTTTCCTTTAAGTGTGATATAAACTACGATATATTAATCATGTGTTTTATATTGTAAAGAGCCTCTTCCACAGTCACTTGATAATATAATGAGTAATAATGTTTACAGGCATGAATACAAACCACTATGTGTGTATTTTGCATTTGTAGAATATGATCTGCATCTCTGTTAGTTATCTAGTTATCTTATTTAGTCATATCTATTTAGTTTATTTATGTCTTGTATCTGAGTATGCAAAAGGTCATTTAGACAAGCCAGCTTCATATTGGAAGAAAATGCTTTGGACTGATGAGACAAAAATTAAGTTATTTGGTCTTTATAAAAAGCAGATGTTTTGGTGCAAATTGCGCTGAATTGTTGAACGATGTACAGATGCACCATCTGCAGCCAGATGTTCTTGCAGGCCTTTGGAGGTGATCTGTGGGTTGTGTGCAACCATTCTCACAATCCTCCACCTATGCCGCTCCTGTTTTTTTCTTGGTCTGCCATGCCTGGGTTTAACTGCCACTATGCCTGTGTCCTTCCATTTCCTGACAACGTTCCCTACAGTCGAAATTGACAATTGAAACCTTTGGGAAAGCTTCTTGTAGCCTTCCCCTAAACCATGACAATGAACAATCTTTGTTTTTCAGATCTTTTGGGAGCTGTTTTGATGATCCCATTCTGTTTCACTTCAGCAGAGAGTCAAAGAGAAGTGCAACTTGCATTTAGGCACCTAAAATAAATTTTCTCATGATTAAACAGACAATTATATGAGGTTCAAGGCTTAACAACATAATCCAACCAACTTTGTGTTTAAAGTCATCAGTTTTACATGCTGTTACAGGCATTAAAATCAACAAAACCACAAGGGTACCCATATTTTTGCACAGCCAGTTTTTCACATTTTATTTTATTTCATACAACCA
The DNA here is from genome assembly GCF_949987685.1 of Ammodytes marinus. Lineage (NCBI taxonomy): Eukaryota > Metazoa > Chordata > Actinopteri > Uranoscopiformes > Ammodytidae > Ammodytes > Ammodytes marinus. The sequence continues at coordinate 24,374,649 of NC_137223.1, read as the reverse complement.
AATACTGCTTTTCAAAAAATCTTTGTTTGGAAAACATCCCAGTACTTAACTGTTCCTGGTAAATTAAAGACATACCACTTTTAAATTTTTTTTGTGAAAGCAGAGTCAATTATAATGCCGGCTGAGAGGGGTTCCCAAACTTTTTCATATGACTGTATTAGAAGGAATAGGAAGTGGTGTCAGCCTGTTGCTTACGACAGGCTCGGTGGTGAGTGAGACTGTCTAATAAGATCGACCAAAAAGAGGAAACAGCTCAGTCACATACTGATCAGCAGCACAGAGCACACGTCTGCTGTCGGCGGGGAATAAACACAACATGTCTCTACTGGGATTAATCCTAATCGGTGTCCTTCAGTTTGAAGGTAAAGCTGTTTTCTTATTTAAATGTGTATCATTATGTTACAGTAATGTGAAGTTTTTCATTTGAGAAAGTCTAGAATGAAAATGTGTTAACAGGAACAAGTCATGGTTTCCTGCTTTAGTCACAACTTTGATGAGCCTTTGACAACTGCTCTCCACCAAATATTGAACTATATTAAGTATGAATTGGTTAATTTTATACATGCAATGCACAAACTAATACAAGTTACTGTGTGTTATAACACACATCAAAACAAAGATAATGACAGCAAATGTGGATATACAGTAATTTGCTATTTTGGTTAACCTTTGTTTATTCTGATAGATTGTTTGGTGCTGTAATGGTCGGATATTTAGACACAAATCAACCTCAAAATCATCAACCTCTAAATAGGGGGAAGGAAACCCATTCCCTCCTAGTGGTTGCAAATGTAAAAACCCAATTCAGAACTTAAAATGTATTTTATTTTATTTGGAATAAAATGAAACAATATCCATGTGTTATCATTTGTGTCTCTATGACGATGATTATACGATATACTGTATGTATATAATGTTTAATTAATTTTATTTCCAACAGGCATCAGTGGGCAAAGGACTCGTCTCTACTACAGATCAGGACAAGATGCCATTCTGCCCTGTAGCCGTGGATCTAACTCTCCAACCTCATGCTCTGAGGTTTCATGGCTTCACAACAGAGATAACTCACAGACTTCAAATGACGTGGTGAAGGGAAAGAGTGTGAAGAGTTCAGCTCGAGCTGCCAGGCTGAGTCTGCAGACTAACTGCTCTTTGGTCATTAAGAACATCACTGCTGAAGATGCAGGTCGCTACACCTGTCGACAGGGGGAGGATGATAACTACGATGTAGCTACATATCTAAGTGTTCTCACAAGTGAGTCTCATTTCCTTAAAAACCCATTCATTAAATTATCAAGAGGGAATTCTACATTTTCTCAACACGTTGTTTGGGACAAAACATGTAAAAACAATGATGTAAAAAGATGATTATATACATATCAGGGCCTTGTAGTGAAGTTCCTGCCTCTCCAGCAGATATCAAACATTTGTAATCCTGAGTTAACACGTTCTTTCCCATCTCAGTCTCTACATATCCACCAGACGCTGACGGTGAAGTCACATTAGAGTGCTCCCTGTGGAGAGACTCTGGACTCGGTCCTTGTAAGAAGAGCAGCCTCCGCTGGCTGGATGAAACCGGCTCTGAGCTGCTCGGTGAAGGTGTCGGGTACGAGGTCTTCAGTCAGACAAACTGTGTCTCTGGTCTGAAGGTGAAGCGTCAGAGTGGCCACAACAGGAGATACACCTGCCAGTTTGTCTATCAGAGCAACATATTCATACAGGGCGACTACACACCCATCTTCACAGGTAGGAAAACATAAAGCCAGTAAGAAAAGCAAATTTAGGATAAGATTAAAATATGAATTAGACCACAATATAAATCCAGTTTATTGGCTGTAATCATGTCATATGGTGTCTTATGTGTTTTAAGCCGTGGAGTCAAAACATGATAAACCAAAAGGATTGGATCAGACCTACATCATCATCATTGGAGCAGCGGTCGGTTTGGTGGTAGTGCTGGTTATCATCGCTGCTGTTCTCCTCCGACGCAGGAAGAAAACCAAAGTGACACACGGTCAGTAAGACAGAATAAGTTTTATTGAAATGTGATTTAAATAATGTTAAATATGATTTCTGAGATATGTAATGATATGATATGATTGCTATGTTGGGCCTATTTTTCTTAAATTGTCACAATTATCCAATTGAACCCAGTTATGAGCCTATCATAGAAAATACATTTAACCCATTGTTATGGTTAGAGAGAAATACAATATAATAAACTTTGCATTGAGCATCTTGTAAGTACCTTATGGTACCACTATGGTAACCTGCAGTGTAATATGCCGTTCAATAAAAGGATTGAAACAGTTGACCAAAACACTGTTTGTGCTGACTCAAGTTAAGTGAACTTCTGAAAGTTGGTGTTTTCAATGGCCTCAGCAGTGCGTCTGAGGTTGGATGTGTGCTCGCTCTACGTTGATTTCACAGTCTGTGACCAAAAGTCAGACGCAGACGCGAGGTAGACGCGCAGTAGAGGTAGGATGTGTGTGGGGCGCGTAAGAAACAAACGCTGCCTGTAGCTGATTGGTTAGAGAAATGTTTATCCAACTCCCTTTGCATACATACCTGTTTAAAGAGCCTAGGCTGTGTATAAACACCAGACTTTTTTCAGCTCACACACAGTACGGCTAGATAGCAGACAGTGAGGAGATATTCACTGATTTTGACAAAAAGTGTTTTGGATTATAATTTCTGACCCTACCTTTAAGGTGCAAACAAAGTCCATAATGAAAATATCCTTCTACTAACCGACTGCTCTCATTGAACACTTCCACATCTTTCTACTCCTTAAATCATGTTAATAATTTCTGTCAAATTGTTTTCAAAAAGCAAATGTTGTGTTGTTTCAGAATGACAGGTTGTATTTTTTAGATTAACAAAGGAACAAATGACTATGATAAAAAAGAAAAAAATCTGTCTCTTATTGAAGTGCTAACACAGATATATCCCATGCTTTGCAGCTCTGCAGCTTATTTTAGCCTCATTTATCTTATAGTTTATCTTTAAAGGCACATTTTGCTGTGTAGTTCAGTCTCAATAGTCTTATATACTCTGTTTGTAGCATTAGGGGCAGCTTTTGACAGCAAACAAGTTCTACTGTAATGTGTGTACTTGATGAGAACATGTGAGTTTGCAGTACATATGTGTGTGTATGACAATGAGTGAAATCATATTTAGATTATTAGTTATAGTTGCATATTTTAGGGGTAAAGGTACGTGCTTGTTACATTTGTATACATGTCAGTCACTGCCAATAAAGTCACATTTTGCAATTATGCATGTTGCAGTCCACTTCCTCTTTATTTTTTGCAGTGTGTGTGTGAGTGAGTGAGTGAGTGAGTGAGTGAGTGAGTGAGTGAGTGAGTGAGTGAGTGAGTGAGTGAGTGAGTGAGTGAGTGTGTGAGTGAGTGAGTGAGTGTGTGAGTGAGTGAGTGAGTGAGTGAGTGAGTGTGTGAGTGAGTGAGTGAGTGAGTGAGTGAGTGAGTGAGTGAGTGAGTGAGTGAGTGAGTGAGTGAGTGAGTGAGTGAGTGTTTGTCGTAAAGCATTTGTGACGCAACGCTTATATGTGGTCATTGTAGCTCTGCGTTTAATATTCTCTTAGGATTAATTATAATATCTTTGTTGATCTCTTAACTTCATATCTAGTGTCACCGTTTTGTATTTAGGTTTATGACTTGAAACTTTCAAAACTAATGACATGCACGTCGTCCTTAGCTGTAGTTCCTGTTTCCTTCTAATGGGCCAAAGACTAAACTTAGAAGTGTCAGTGTTTTTCTTAAAGTCAGCTCAATTTCTTGTAACTCTCTGTATGGCTTCTTATCAAACCTACCACTTCCTCTTTTTTTTAAAGTTTTTTTTTAGATACTTTTCTCGGCACTTCCAATGCTTTATTTAAAGTGCATAGAGACAGAGATGAAATGGGGCTCAGAGGGGGAATGACAATGCCTAGAACTGACAACGGGTCGGATACAAACCCGGGTCTGCTGTGAAGAGGACTGAGCCTCTATGGAGGAGGGGGGAGGACGCTCTAAGCACTACACCATGAGCGCCCCACCATACTACTTCCCCTTTTGTTGACACCTCTCAAATGACGACATTTCCGTTACTCTGTATGGTGAGAAAACATTGAGCACAGACATAAAAGTTAAAACTATTAAAGACCTACTTCACCGGTGGAAATATAATTCTGCAAACATTTTAGAAATGAGTTCATCCTAGCATGAGATAAGGCATAAAGAGTGTTTTATGGTCTCACTGTTCAACCCTACATTTTCCCATGTGTGACATCACACATGGGAAAATTAGGATTAACAGGACAGCTGGGCCAAGGGAAGACTGAGGGAAGAAAAACCTCATTCATTGTATCATAATAACGATTTTATAATGATAGAACGCCGGTTTTGTATGGGTGAAGTTTCCTTTAAGTGTGATATAAACTAGGATATATTAATCATGTGTTTTATATTGTAAAGAGCCTCTTCCACAGTCACTTAATAATATAATGAGTAATAATGTTTACAGGCATGAATGCAAACCACTAGGTCTGTATTTTGCATTTGTAGAATAAGATCTGCATCTCTGTTATTTATCTAGTTATCTTATTTAGTCATATCTATTTTGTCTTGTATCTCTGATTATTTAAGTTACTTTAAAGGTGGGTTAGGCAACATTTTCATTCAAAATCTAATTATAGTCATAGAGCTCGAGCAGGGAGCAGGGAGCAGTAAGCTACATATCAGTGTGTTAGCCACCGAGCTAACCAAAGCTAACCCCAGTCAAGGAAGTGGAGAGGCTTCTGCTCTGTGCCCCAAGAAGTAGCAGGGAGGAGCTTAGACATGAGTCTCCTGTTTACAAAACAATACCAACAAATGCTTTAATGTAAAATACAGCCAGAGAGAGGAGGACTGTGCAGATAAACACACCACCACATATTCTAGTTCTAGTGGAGCAGAAGTGATCATTGAGTGGGATTATTTTGATGTGACTACAGTATAATTTATTTTTTCATTAAAACGTTGCATAGTCTGTCTTTAAATATAACTCTTCTTTATGAAATTTACCTACTTTAATTCAGTCCGTTCAACAAGTACATGAAACCAAATGAGTAAATTCTCTTCATATGAATTTCTTAGTAACTACAAACTGACACAACTGCGGTTTGTGAAACACATGTACACATGTTCCTTGTAATTGTGACTTGTGTCTTGTGCAGTAAGTATTAGAAGGAATAGGAAGTGGTGTCAGCCTGTTGCTTACGACAGGCTCGGTGGGTGAGACTGTCAAATATGTTCGACCAAAAAGAGGAAACAGCTCAGTCACATACTGATCAGCAGCACAGAGCACACGTCTGCTGTCAGCGGGGAATAAACACAACATGTCTCTACTGGGATTAATCCTAATCCTTGTGCTTCAGTTTGAAGGTAAAGCTGTTTTCTTATTTAAATGTGTATCATTAGTTTACAGTAATGTGAAGTTTTTCATTTGAGAAAGTCAAGAATGAAAATGTGTTACCAGGAAGAAGTCATGGTTTCCTGCTTTAGAAAAGACTGATGAGCCTTTGACAACCGCTCTCCACCAAATATTGAACTTTTAATTATAAATTGGTTCATTTTATACATGCATTGCATAAACTAATATAAGTTACTGTGTGTTATAACACATATCAAAACAAAGACAATTCCAGCAGATGTGGTTGTATTTTTCATTCAACCTTTGTTTATTCTGACTGTTTTGTGCCGTAATGGTCAGATGTTTAACAGTGGAGGTCAGTTGTATGTATTTCCCCAAAGTCCATGATAAAATAACTAACTTGGACAAAAATCAAGCTCAAAATCAACATCACATCGAAATCCATTCCCTCCTTGTGGTTTAAAATGTAAAACACTTAAACAACGTTTTATTTTATTTGGAATAAAATGAAACAATATCCATGTGTTATCATTTGTGTCTCTATGATGATGATTATATGATATACTGTATGTCTATAATGTTTAATTTATTTTATTTCCAACAGGCATCAGTGGGCAAAGGAATCGTCTCTACTACAGACCAGGACATGATGCCATTCTGCCCTGTAGCCGTGGATCTAACTCTCCAACCACATGCTCTGAGGTTTAATGGTTTTACAACAGAGATAACTCACAGACTTTAAATCATGTGGAGAAGGGAAAGAGTGTGAAGAGTTCACCCCGAGCTGCCAGGCTGAGTCTGCAGACTAACTGCTCTTTGGTCATTAAGAACATCACTGCTGAAGATGCTGGTCTCTTCACCTGTCGACAGGGGCTGACTGATTATTACGATGTCCGGACATATCTAAGTGTTCTCACAAGTGAGTTTAATTTCCTTACAATCTCATTATAGGATTATCAAGAGGGAATTCAACATTTTCTCAACACGTTTTTCGGGACAAAAATGTAAAAGGAAAACAATTATGAAAAAATATGATTATATAAATGTCAGGGCCTTGTAGTGAAGTTGTTGACTTTTCGGCAGATGTAAAAAAATATATAAAAATGTATGCCTGGTTAACACTGTTTTCCCCTCTCAGTCTCTCCAAATCCACCAGACGCTGATCCAAAGGGGGACGGTGAAGTCACATTAGAGTGCTCTCTGTTGAGATACGACAATCGACCTCCTTGTGAGAAGAACAGCTTCCGCTGGCTGGATGAAACCGGCTCTGAGCTGCTGGGTGGAGTTGTCCTCGGACAGACAAACTGTGTCTCTCGTCTGAAGGTGAAGCTTCAGAGTGGCCACAACAGGAGATACACCTGCCAGTTTGTTAATCAGAGCAACATATTGATACAGGGCGACTACACACCCATCTTCACAGGTAGGAAAACATGCAATCAGTAAGATATTTGGGTTAATGTAACATTATGGTTATTTTGTCATGCAGAGGAATAGATATTTGACTTATATATTAACTGATGTTTCTTTTTCTAAACCAGGTACAACAGAATCCCCAGATCCCATCGATCCAGCCGGTTGGTTTCCTCTGAGCTCCGTCATGTTGGCTGTGAAAATCGCTGGAATGATCCTGATCATTGTCATCACTGTTCTTCTCATCAGAGACGCAGGTGAGCAAATTCATTCAGTAGAACTTGGTCATTTATCCATGGAACACAAAACCACTTGAAAACTACAATAATGTGACTTATAAAAGGAACTCATACATGTTGAAAAATTGGACTTGCATTTTTATCCTGTTGTCACTGCTGTGGTCATTTCAGTCTCTCTGGTCGATTGATATTGCTTTGTTTCCTTTTAAACTATTTTTTCAGAATCTCATTTGTTGTCTTGTTTTTCCACAGGTGCATTAAAGGAGGAGTGAGCCATTCCAGAGAAAGCCTGTTGATATTTGAGCTGAGCACCAAAACAAATACACCCTTCCGTTTCTGCACCTTCAGAGGCTCCGCACCCAGACGCACCTGGCCTTGGCAACAACAGTCTTCATTAACTACCTGTCCAATAGCATTGTTGCTACATACTGTAAGAAACAAACGCTGCCTGTAGCTGATTGGTTAGAGAAATGTTTATCCAACTCCCTTTGCATACATACCTGTTTAAAGAGCCTAGGCTGTGTATAAACACCAGACTTTTTTCAGCTCACACACAGTACGGATAGATAGCAGGCAGTGAGGAGATATTCACTGATTTTTACAAAAAATAGTTTTGGATTATAATTTCTGACTCTACCTTTAAGGTGCAAACAAAGTCCATAATGAAAATATCCTTCTACTAACCGACTGCTCTCATTGAACACTTCCACATCTTTCTACTCCTTAAATCATGTTAATAATTTCTGTCAAATTGTTTTCAAAAAGCATGTGCTGTTGTTTCATAATGACAGGTTGTATTTTTTAGATTAACAAACAAGTTACTATGGTAAAAAGAAAAAAAACTGTATTTTATTGAAGTGCTAACACAGATATATCCCAAGCGTTGCAGCTTATTTTAGCCTCATTTATCTCATCGTTTAGCTTTAAAGGCACATTTTGCGTATTTTGTGCAGTTCAGTCTCAACTATTTTATATACTCTGTTTGTAGCATTAGGGGCAGCTTTTGACTGCAAACAAGTTCTACTGTAATGTGTGTACTTGATGAGAACATCAGTGAGTTTGCAGTACATATGTGTGTGTATGACAATGAGTGAAATCATATTTAGATAAGTGGTTGTTATTCCATATTTTAGGGGGAAAGGTACCCGCTTGTTAAATGTGTCAACATGGTCAGTCACTGCCAATAAAGTCACATTTTGCAATTATGCATGTTGCAGTCCACTTCCTCTTTATTTTTTGCAGTGAGTGAGTGAGTGCGTGCGTGCGTGCGTGCGTGCGCGCGTGCGTGTGTGTTTGTCGTAAAGCATTCATGACGCAACGCTTATGTGGTCATTGTTTCAGTCCACTTCCTCTTTATGTCAGCTGTGTGTGTGTGTTGCTCTCGACACGTGGGGGGTGTAGCATGTCAAAACACAACAATCATATGCTCATTGTAGCTCTGGGTTTAATATTCTCTTAGGATTAATTATAATATCTTTGTTCATCCCTTAACTTCATATCTAGTGTCACCGTTTTGTATTTAGGTTTATGACTTGAAACTTTCAAAACTAATGACATTCACATCATCCTTAGCTGTAGTTCCTGTTTCCTTCTAATGGGCCAAAGACTAAACTTAGAAGTGTCAGTGTTTTTCTTAAAGTCAGCTCAATTTCTTGTAACTCTCGGTATGGTTTCTTATCAAACCTACCACTTCCTCTTTTTTTAAAGTTTTTTTTTTAGATACTTTTCTCGGCACTTCCAATGCTTTATTCAAAGTGCATAGAGACAGAGATGAAATGGGGCTCAGAGGGGGAATGACAATGCCTAGAACTGACAACGGGTCGGATTCGAACCCGGGTCTGCTGTGAAGAGGACTGAGCCTCTATGGAGGAGGGGGGAGGACGCTCTAAGCACTACACCATGAGCGCCCCACCATACTACTTCCCCTTTTGTTGACACCTCTGAAATGACGACATTTCCGTTTCTCTGTATGGTGAGAAAACATTGAGCACAGACATAAAAGTTAAAACTATTAAAGACCTACTTCACCGGTGGAAATATAATTCTGCAAACATTTTAGAAATGAGTTCATCCTAGCATGAGATAAAGGCAGAAAGAGTGTTTTATGGTCTCACTGTCTAACCCTACATTTTCCCATGTGTGACATCACACATGGGAAAATTAGGATTAACAGGACAGCTGGGCCAAGGGAAGACTGAGGCAAGACTAAGGGAAGAAAAACCTCATTCATTAACGATTTTATAATGATAGAACGCCGGTTTTGTATGGGTGAAGTATTCCTTTAAGTGTGATATAAACTAGGATATATTAATCATGTGTTTTATGTTGTAAAGAGCCTCTTCCACAGTCACTTAATAATATAATCAGTAATAATGTTAACAGGCATGAATATAACCACCATGTCTGTATTTTGCATTTGTAGAATATGATCTGTATCTCTGTTAGTTATCTATTCATCTTATTTAGTCATATCTATTTAGTTTATTTATGTCTTGTATCTCTGATAATTTAAGTTACTTTAAAGGTGGGTTATGCAACATTTTCATTCAAAATCTAATTATAGTCATAGAGCTCGTGAGAGCAGGGAGGGAGAGAGAGGGGGGGAGAGAGAGAGAGAGAGAGAGAGAGAGAGAGAGAGAGAGAGAGGACATTTTCCAGTTAGACATACAGTAATCTACATATCAGTGTGTTAGCCACTGAGCTAACCAAAGCTAGTCAAGGAAGTGGAGAGGCTTCTGCTCTGTGCCCCAAGAAGTAGCAGGGAGGAGCTTAGACATGAGTCTTCTGTTTACAAAACAATACCAACAAATACTTTAATGTAAAATACAGCCAGAGAGAGGAGGACTGTGCAGATAAACACACCACCACATATTCTAGTTCTAGTGGAGCAGAAGTGATCATTGAGAGGGATTATTTTGATGTGACTACAGTATAATTTATTTTTTCATTAAAACGTTGCATAGTCTGCCTTTAAATATAACTCTTCTTCTTGGCTTTTACCTACTTTAATTCAGTCCGTTCAACAAGTACATGAAACCAAATGAGTCAATTCTCTTCATATGGATTTCTTAGTAACTACAAACTGACACAACTGCAGTTTGTGAAACACATGTTCCTTGTAATTGTGACTTGTGTGTTGTGTCTTGTGCAGTAAGTATTAGAAGGAATAGGAAGTGGTGTCAGCCTGTTGCTTACGACAGGCTCGGTGGGTGAGACTGTCAAATAAGATCGACCAAAAAGAGGAAACAGCTCAGTCACATACTGATCAGCAGCACAGAGCACACGTCAGCTGTCAGCGGGGAATAGACTCAACATGTTTCTACTGGGATTAATCCTTATCCTTGTGCTTCAGTTTGAAGGTAAAGCTGTTTTCTTATTTAAATGTGTATCATTATTTTACTATTATTATTATTTTAATGTGAAGTTTTTCATTTGAGAAAGTCTAGAATGAAAATGTGTTAACAGGAACAAGTCATGGTTTCCTGCTTTAGTCACAACTTTGATGAGCCTTTGACAACCGCTCTCCACCAAATATTGAACTGTATTCATTATGTATTGGTTCATTTAATCCCTGCGAAGCACAGAACAGTGCACAATACTGTGTGTTATAACACACATTAAAACAATAATAGCAGATGTGCTGATATTTTTCTCTCGCGTTCAACCCTTGCTTATTGTGATCGACTGCGTGGTTAAAGATGGTTAAAGAGTTGACAGTGGAGGTCAGTTGTATATATTTCCCAATTCAATAACTTGCTGAGACTAAAACAAACCTCAAATACAACTTATAGCGGGAAGGAAACACATTCACTCCCCGTGGTTGCAAATTTAAAAACCAAATTCAGAATTTGAAAAACTTTTTTTTTTCAATAAAATAAAATAAAATCCTTACGTTAACACTTGTGTCTCTATGCAGATGATTATGATATTATATAATGTGTAATTTATTTTCTTCACAGCAAGCATCAGTGAAGCGGAGTGGATTGATCACTACTACAGACCTGGACATGATGCCTTTCTGCACTGTAGTGCTAAAAACCCTCGAACAACATGCTCAGATATTTCATGGCTTCACAACAGAGGTGCGTCATCTTTATATGATGTGGAGAATGGAATTATCGATCAGAATTCACCCCGAGTTGCCAGGCTCAGTCTGCAGGCTAACTGCTCTTTGGTCATTAAGAACATCACTGCTGCAGATGTTGGTCTCTTCTTCTGTCGACAGGGGCAGAGTGCTTCTCATGATGCAAACACATATCTAAGTGTTCTCACAAGTGAGTCTCATTTTCTTGCAATCTCATTATAGGATTATCAAGAGGGAATTCAACATTTTCTCAACACATTTTTTGGCACAAAAATGTAGAAGTAAAAGAATAAAGAGAATATATGATTATACTGTATAAATGTCAGGGCCTTGTACTGAAGTTTCTGACTCTCCACCAGATATTAAACATATGCAATGCTGAGTTAACACTTTTTTCCATCCCAGTCTCTCCATATCTACCAGAGGCTGACGGTGAAGTCACATTAGAGTGCTCCCTGTTGAGATACACCGAACCCGATCCTTGTAAGGAGAACAGCCTCCGCTGGCTGGATGAAACCGACTCTGTTCTGCTTGGTAAAGGGGTCGGGTACGAGGTCCTCAAACAGACAAACTGTGTCTCTTATCTGAAGGTGAAGCGACAGAGTGGCCACAACAGGAGATACAGCTGCCAGTTTGTTAATCAGAGGAACAAAGTATTGATACAGGGCGACTACACACCCATCTTCACAGGTAGGAAAACATAAAACCAGTAAGAAAAGTCAGTTTAGGATTAGATGAAAATGTAAATTTGTCCAAAAATATATATGTCATGTTTATTGGTTGTACTCATGTCATATGGTGTCTTATGTGTTTTAAGCCGTGGAGCCAAACCATGAGACACCAAATGGATTGGATCAGACCTACATCATCATCATTGGAGCAGCGGTCGGTTTGGTGGTAGTGCTGGTTATAATCGCTGCTGTTCTCCTCCGACGCAGAAAGAAAACCAAAGAGACGCACGGTCAGTAAGACAGAAATGTGTTTTAATGAAATGTGATACTTATAATGTTAAAAATGAGTTCTGAGATGATATGTAATTATATGATTTATGAGCAGCAATGCACCGTAAGCTATGTTTAGTGTATTTTTCTAAATTCTATTACACAACTTAAACAATGGTAGGAAATTTTTTCAGAAAGGCACCTGTTATACCAATACATTTTGGCCTATCTGACCTCAAAAGCAAAACCAATTTAAACAAACAGTAGATGGAAAGTTGACATAATATTTTGGCAGATACTTCTTTCTATAATACATTACAGTTATATTCTTACACTCTAACAGGACATGAAGCTCATTGCCAAAATAATTGTCATCACAAAGGTTGAGCCATCATAGAAAATACTGTACATTTAACCCATTGTTATATTAATGCCTTAAAGAGAATTAAAATATAATTAACTCTGCATTGAGCATCGTGTAAGAACCTTATGATACGGCTTTGGTAACCTGCAGTGTAATATACCATCCAATAAAAATATAGGAAAATGATTTAAACATTTGACCAAAACACCGTTTGAGCTGACTCAAGTTAAGTGGACTTCTGAAAGTTGGTGTTTTCAATGGCTGAGTATAAATGTTAACATGTGTGCTGATATTTCAAGACTAATATTTGAATTTGTATATTTTGTTTCAGATGTCCAAATGGATTGTCAAACGGTGAGTCAAATGTTTTTTTTTAATTTGACACAAAGATAAATAAAGCTACTCCTCAAACTTATTTATATGTTTTTTTTTAAAGTATATACTTATACAGTATTTACCGCACATCCACTGCAACGTTTTTCCACTGATCAGAAATAGATCTGCAGAATGATGACAGTACATGATGGGGGGGTGTATCCTTTTCCTCAGTTTTAGATTATGTTATTTAGATATTAGAGGAAGCTTCAAAGCAGCAAAGGTTCATTGTTGCTTCGTCATCCGGCTTCATCAATATGAACTGATCCATGTAGAGAAATCCGACTTAATTAATTTGAATGAAAGTTGAGCATTTAATGGCCTTTTTTGTAAAGCATTTGAACATATTTGGAGTTTAGTTTGCATTATTCAGTTTAGCTCTGACCATCACTGCTGCTTCTGGTGGCCAGAATTTATATTGCAACAATATTCATGTTAAAAGGCTATTGGTCTCTACTGTGAAAGCAAAGTAAAGGTTTTAATACATTTTCATAGAAGGTTTTGAAACTATACCACACATGATTAAAAATAGCCAAATAATGTGCATGTTATGTTTGTAAGCATAAGCTACTTTATAAACCACTGCTTTGTTTGCATTCAGGACGAGCCAGAGAACAACCTGACCTATGTCTCAGTCAGCCATGCAAACCACCAGGTCCCTCCCAAGAAAAAGGTGAGTGACTTTGCATATTTACGTCTTACTCTGCCTACTTCGATAATTAAGTGTAATTATTGTAATAACACTCTAAAAAACTTGTTCAAGTTATTGACCCAGTTTTTGGGTATGAGGACGTTGAGTCATTTTATTGTATGCAGAGGGAATATTGTTCCAAATATATGTTGATAAATCTCCCTTTCTCACTTGGTACCAATAATGATCCAAATATGGTAAAACTGTCAGTTGTGATTTAGTGTGATTTTTATTTTATTTTCATTAACATCAGATGTATAACATACACTGCGCTATATTGCAAAAGTATGTGTGTACAAATTAGTTTGTTGATTTCAAATGCCTATGCTACCGCTTAAAATTTTGATTTAGACAATTGTGTTAACAATTTGTTGCAGCTGGATGGTGTAATATGGTTAATATGGATTTGATGTTCATATATTTTTGGCAATGTGGGTCATCTTTTCACTTCCACCTCCCTGAAATACTTTTTTCTCCCCATATATGGTCATGATGTGAGTGCAAAATAAATGACTCATGAGACAATTCAGAGAGCATGAGAGCTAACCACACGGTTTCTGTAAATTCTTGCATCATACAGATTAAAGAGGAAGAAGAAGTGACTTATTCTACGGTCAAGACTCCCGTGGCAGAGGAAGACAGTGATCCCAGCAGCCTGTAGAGCTCTGTCAGCAAACCAAAATAAATCTGACGAAATGAGACTCATAATGTAAGTCTCTTTTGTTTATAAACATGAAAGATTTAGATATACGGGGAGTTGCTTTCAGGAGAGGTCTCAGTTTCAGCAATACATAGGCTGCTGTGTCTTGCTTCTCCTACTTAAAAACTTAAACAATTATTACAAAGGGAATGTGACATGGGTATACCTGTTAATATGAAACAATATATTGTGTGTTAAAAATTATACGAACATATCAAATTGTTAGAGGTTTTGTAAGTATAGATGATAAATAGGAACTACATCACACCCTTGATAGATAGGGCCATGCGCATTGAATACATTTGATTAAACATTATGTTATATTATCCATATTGTGTTGGCATGGTTGTAAAGTAAAGAGTATAATGATGCACTCGTTGTGGTACTGTTGATATGTAAAAACATTTTGTTCAAATCTTACTGAAAATGTACAGTATGTGTTATTAATATAAGAACCTTGGTTAATATAACAACATTTCTGTTAACTTGTCTGCATACTAGTTGTAAAAAATTATGATTATTCAACCCACAATTGTACATAGTACTATAACAGTGGCCTTCCTATTAGTCAAGTGGATCATTTTAATAAACTGGAAGCAACCCAAACCATTCTGTTTCAGTTAAAGGTACAACGAGTAAGTCGGCACGTTGGCGACACCTTTGAACAAAAGCGGTAGTATTTTTACGACGCCAGCTGTCGTGAAGCTGTTTTCTAGCTCGTGCAGGGCCTCAAGATTCAAATAATCAGGAAGCAATATAGTGCGTGTCCGTGTGTTGAAAGTGTGAGGGCACCGGACTCTTTTCGGCTCGGTGAGAGTGGTTAGTGACACAGCATCAACTACACCTGACCTGATTGCAATGAGTTGATCCATTGTCACCTCTCACGGAGCTGAACGAGTATGTGTCCCCAGTCCCCACACAAAGCGAATGAACGAGAGACGGCAGTTAGTTATGGATCACGATGAGGTAATGTGTTTATGTTGTTGTAAATAATGACTATTTCAGATGAATAATGGTCATCTGATGATGCTGGTGAGGCAAAGTAAACTTTGTTTTAGTAGGCTACCGCTCATTCATTTAGGAGTAAACACTGCAGTCTAGGTTCGCTGCGTGAAATTGTGTATACGTTGCTTGGCAACGCCCTCCCGCCCGCCTATCACTCTCCCTTTGAGCTTTTCTTCATTGCATTTTATTTTTTTTTCTTTGATGGTTCAGCCCCGTTATCAGTCATTATGACGACAAATAACTGTCTCAAACAAGGCTCCCGCTCCCCTTCTAGGATGACCAGATCGCATTTCCATTACTTTTCACACGTCCCTCAAATTGAGACGTTGTCCCGCATTGTTATTGAAAGTGAGCCCCCCTTTTTAAATGCGTGTTTTATAATCTGGCATTTATCCGATAGCTGTCAGGAGACAGCAGTCTCCGTTTGTCTGTGTGTGTGTATCGGGCTGCTGGGCTCAGTGGCTCTGTGAAGGTGCTGCCTGCAGTGCTTCAACGTTCACTTTCCTGTTACTTCAAAATAAAAGCCAACTCACGTTTGTCAAGTGAAATGCTAATGTGAAGCCAGTGAAATGCTTTTAATGTGAAGCCGCAGCCTTAATGCTCTATTTGTTTAACAGTAGCTAACTTAACTGCTGCACGCTGATCTAAAGATAGTGTTTTTTTAATTTAGAAAGCCGTGTCTCTGGCATTACCGGTGGTGACACGAGTTTATTTTGCTAAAAAAACGGCACTTTGTCCCGCATTGTCCCGCACAAACGTAGTCTTTGTCCCACATCTGGTGAATTGGGATCTGGTCTCCCGCTCCCCTTCCCTCACCTGGAGTGATAGGCTTTTCAATTCACGTTCCTGCGCCACACTGAAATCTGCGACCAATACGGATATGTGACCATAGAGCATGCACGCGTGAACCGAAAATCGGACTGGGTGTACGACCAGATCAAATGCAGTAATAAAAACTATATAAAAACGTCTTTCTTTGCACTGATGGTCTCGTTTGCTGTTAAAGGTAATTTATGATTATGAGAGGAAACATGAGGCTGTTTAAAAGATATTTAAATGTTACTCGTTGCCGCTTTAAGGGGAACTGGTGTAAGGAATTTTCTTTTTAGACTTTATATAAATGGAAAAGGTCTGCTCTTAATCCCCAAATCGATCATAAGGGCGCACTCACACTAGGCAAGTTTGCCTGTTCCGTGCTGCAGGAAGACCCCCCCCCCCCCACTCCCCCGCTGGCCCGTGGTCACACTGCTCCCAAAGGCCGCGGCCCGGGCACGATTGCTCCATCATACATACGTCATCACGTCGTAATACGATACATACGTCATTGTTACGCGCTCCCACCTTTCTGCTCCTCCCTCATCTTGCCTCCTCCATACTCTCTCTCTCTCTCTCTCTCTCTCTCTCTCTCTCTCTCTCTCTCTCTCTCTCCTCTCTCTCTCTCTCTCTCTCTCTCTCTCTCTCTCTCTCTCTCTCTCTCTCTCTCTCTCTCTCTCAGGTGTTCTGGGGCCTGATTGGGGGCAGGTGCTCCTGCTCCTGCAGAGCTTAAAGGCGTGGCCTGGGCGGCTGGCTCACTCTCTCACTCAGCGCGAACTGCTCACGGCTGCTGACCTGCGCCATACTGCTGCTGCTTGCTGCCTTATTGTTTAGTTAATGGAGGGCTGTTAGGTTGTGTTCTTTTGTTTTGTTCGTAGCTTTAGAGGGGCCGGGGTATAGTTTAGTTGGAGGAAGACCTGGGCAATAATGCAGTCCAACTGTGGCTGTCCCAGGCTTCCTCCCGTTTACCCTTTTTCTTTTACAGCCCTCCGGTTGAGTTGAGTTGTGGGATTGATTTAATAAAGTACCTTATGGTTTAAACGTTGATTCATGGTTTCGTCTGGGTTTATTTAATGTTTACTGCCGGTTAACGAGCATGGTATGGCCGGCCGTAACAGTCATCACCAAGCGTACTCGCTGCTGTAATTAGTAGAACAACAATGGGGAACAACAGTAGTCGCGGATTGCCCCAAACACCTCCACATTTTTGTGGGTCTTATCCAGCTGTGACCATGGCTGCGACTGAATACTGTCGCCGGTCCAAATTTCTAGCAAACTCTCCACTTCGCGATCGCACCGGAACCCACTTGTGAACCTCTTGCCGCCATTGTTTACAATTATTGTGGGGAAGAAGGGTCGCGCATGGACTACGTCATCCAGCTCAGGTTGCGCATCCGTGCGTGTGCGCATGTCATCTCATTAGCATCTGTACTTTGGCCACGGCACACCTCTCCCAAGTGTGCCGTGGCCAAGGGGGTGTTCCGTGCTGGAATACGGATGGCGTGGTCACACTAGCCAAACGTTCTAGACTTTAGTATGCAAATGAGCTTGGGCACGGAACAGCGGCCCTAGTGTGAGTGAGCCCTAAAACTGATGGTTTTCAAGGTCCCTGGAACTTTATCAGATCTGTTCTTGAGAAATCTTAAACAGATTCTGTATTATTGAATCTATTGTTGTTACTGTATATTCTGTACCCCTTCCCCTCCCCCCATGGTTACTGTCATCTGGTGTTACACAATTTGTATGATTTTTTTAATTTTTTAATTTTTTTTAAATAATGTTCTTTCCTGTAGTATCTCAATGTTCTCATCATTCATTGATTACTTGTTTGGAGCTTGTGTGTTTGGATTTGCTTTGCTACGTTTTTCTATTGAAGTACACAGGTAGTGGAAGGACTTGTCTATTTCTTGGCCAGTTTAGGATTTTGTGTCTTATTGCTATAGTTTTCTTGCGTGTTTGTACATGAACAAAAAGTAAAAGTTACAGAGCTACGGAGTATTTTTAATGTGGTCTCAGTTAAAGGTATTTTATCTTGTCAGTGATACAATTGTCTGTAAAATCAAAGTGTCTTTCTGGCTATTTTTTAAGTATGTTGTGTATATGTTTGTTTTCTACATAATGAGCATGCAACTGCATACTTGACATGTTCACAGTGTGTTACGTGTGTATAGTCAGGAGTCTGATTGACAATTGGTTACAGTTGATAATAAATTCAATTGTGATGCCAATTGCCAAAACTCAAATGAAGTTCCATAATATACCATGTTTGACTTACATTCAGGTGGGAGTCAGAAAGTGTTTTATGAATACCATTTTACTGCATTTCACTTGGCCTTTTTTCCACACTGGAGTCCAACTGTCTGCGAAAAGTGTTACATTTTAAATAAAAACGTTGTTGTTTAACTGTTAACACCAGTTTGTACCTGTCTACTTTAATATAAACTTATTCATGACTTACAGTATATTCTACCGAGAGTGACACTTTAATCATAACAAACTCTTGACCCAAAATAGCCCCAAATTAGTCTGTGTGTGTGTGTTATGGGAATGTTCAATTGTATTCAGAAATCCGACAATGAGTAACAAGCTGGGCTTTTTGGATTTTATATGTTACCGAATTAACTGCACCTCATATAAACTAAAAGCTTGACAGCCACAGACATTGTTAACAAGTTACTAAATCTCTGTGTGGCAAGGTTTAGCAGCTTTAAGCATGCAGTGGATGTGGTGACAGACTGATACAAATGCATTTTACCCTTACACGCTGAATTGCACCCTTTGGTGAGACCTGCAGCTGTAGTTTGTTTTTAAAGCTAGACAACATATAGTAACTTTTAGCGTTAATATTTTAAATAAATGTTTTTTATTTTTATTTAAATATATTTATATTTCTGCTACTATCAACCTTTATAATAGTGGGATTTATTTTGTTAGTTTAGTGTAAAAAAGTATCCCCTGTTGCATCAACATTTTTGGAATTATACATTTCCAGCTTGATATAGGCTAGTGTACAGTTTAATATTTGGAGATGAGAAAGAAATATATTGCTCCACTCCTAATCCATACCTGCTTTTCATGGTAGTGTGCCCTGCAGACTGGCATCCTGAAAGGAGTGCACTTTACCTCAAAACCCAACATGTTAAGGTATTTTTATACATATTATCTTTGCACCCTGGCCCTGAGAAAATATATTTGTTGTGTTTTAGCATGGATATGGTCGAACTAATAAATAAAGTAGTTTTGAATCTTGAAATATCTGGAGGTTTGTTATGGACATCAACATTATGGACTAATCTGAAGTTACATAAAACATTTAAAATAAAGTTTCCAGATTTTCGTGCTCTGCTGGCATAACAAGCAGAAGGATTTGCATTGCTAAGACATGAGCCCATCAATTCTACTTGTCAGGCCCTGCCAAGTCCTCTTCACATACGGGAGACAGCACACAGTTTATAAGGTAAGGGCTCGAGGCTGAGCTTCAATTGTGGAGTGAGATCCAGGTCGTCCTCTGAAAGTCCGGGGGGGCAAGTGAAGCGGAAGTTCTGCAGGAGGGTGGTGAAGAAGATGAACAGCTCCATCCTGGCCAGACTCTCTCCAGGACAAGCCCTGACACCTGCACCACAAGGCAAATTTACACTTTCAATTTCTTCCGCCTACTGCATATCACACATATTGTATAATGTTCCACATATTGCACATTTCAATGTATTTACTTATTTTATTTTAATCTTATATACTGTATAGCGTTTTGTTTTGTCTTACCTCTTACTTTTTGCACTATTTAGAATTGCATTTATTGTATGTATTACTTGTTTAATCTTATCTTATTTAATTTTTTTGTACTTATTGCACCGTGGGTCGGAGAGAAACAAAATTTCGATTCCTCTGTATGTCTGGAACATATTGTAGAAATTGACAATAAAGGGACTTTGGATTTGACTTTGACTTTTTCAGGTTGTCTGTCTGTAGACTCAACTTAACAAGAAGTGATGGTTGAATTCACCAACCTGTAGAAAATGGCATGAAGGCATCTCGCTTGACAAACTTCCCATCGTTGTCCAGGAAGTGGGCGGGATAAAATGTGTCTGGGTTCTTCCACTCTTTCTCATCATACAAGACGGAGGTCAAGAGAGGATACACTGTAGTCCCCTTTAGATGACACAGAAATTGAGAAGGTGCAGAGTGGACTTTTAGTTATTTAAATATGTTCTGAGGGCTGCTTTGCATGCCATTGGTTCTCACTGCCTATCGATCAGAGACAGCAGGAGGCAGGACTTGAATTATTTGAATTTTTTCATCACAACACTTCCCAGGAGATTGTTGCAGTTAAAGTAATGACATGTTTCATGTTGAACTATATTATAATAACTTATCCATTACTTATCTTAGCCTGATTAAATTTGTTCCTCTCATTGCAACTGATAATGTTAGGTCTAAGGACATTTTTGCAGCAACTTACTTTCCGGTCTCAGGACATTTTGTCATAGCTACATGCAACAACATTCATTGATTGCTCTTAGGGCAGCTTTTCTGTACACATTCTAATACTGCTCTTAGAGCATTTTACAACCATGTAATGGAAAAGCAGCATAAAACTCCATAAACATTTCACATCCAGGGATTACTTTCTATATGAAATATTTAGTTTTAGAGCAGGAAAGAAGTCTGGATGGCATATTAAGTGCTTTATTCAGGCGTACCTTCTTAATTAAGTAACCCTGGAACGTTACATCTTGGCTGGTTCTGTGAGGAAGCGATGTTGGGGCGATGTTAGCCACCCTCTGTGTCTCATGAACGACTGCGTTGGTGAAGGGCAAGTTCTTTCTGTCTTCACTCAGCACTTGGCGATTCCCTATCACCCGACTTATCTCCTCCTGGACCTGGTCTGAAAGAAGGGAAAAAACTGTGTTTGCACAAAGAATGGCTTGGACTTCAAAGACCTACTTCACCGTTAGGAATATGAAGGTGTATTGAACTCTGAGGTCCTATGTAGTGTAAAAGTGCAAACATTTTAGAAATCGGTTCATCCTAGCCTGAGAAAAGGCAGAAAGATTGTGTCATTGTCTCTCTGTCTCACTGTCAGGATTAACAGGACAGCTGGGCCAAGGGAAAGACTGAGGAAAGACTGAGGGAAGTAAAACCTTATTCATTATATTACAATAGCAATGTTATAATGATAGAACGCCGGTTACGTACAATTAAATTCTTTAGTAGTTTTTTAAGTTGTGGATATCTTAAACTCCTTACCTTGTATTTTTGGATACTTGGTCATAAACAGAAGTCCCCATCTCAGTGTAGTGGCTGTTGTTTCAGTCCCGGCAGAAAACAAATTCATGACCGTCGTTATAAGGTTTTCATCGTGGAAGTGACTATTGGTAATCCCAGATTCCTGCAGGGATGTTAAATGAGTTATTAAAATAACACGTTTAATTGCAAAAATAGTTTTTTATTCATTAGTGTAAAATAAAATATCAAAATATAAATTTACAAATTGGTTACAGGACTTTATGGATTTACTGTGACCCTGGACCTTTATAAGACGGTCTTGGAAAAACTGGATATGAATTAATCCTATTATGTCTACTGTACGTTGTATTATATTGTAAGGTCTGAGGAGTTGGTAGTGTGTGACTTGATTTTTCAAACCTCCATATGTTGCTTTCGGACCAGAAAGGCGTCCACTAAACCTCTGCACATCTGTGGATTGAGGGTCTCTTTCAAACCACTCAACAGCTCCCAGGTCAGTTTCTTATTAGCATCAAACATTGTGTGATATGTCTTCCTGTTAGCAATCCACTTGAAGAACCGCGGGAACATGTTGTAAATCTGATAGAAAAAAATGTATGTTTCAGTTTTAAAGATAAAATTGAACATGGATTGTGATCAGAGTGTGGAACATTTCTTATTTTTTCATTCCAAGCGCAATAGCTTATGTTTCATGTATTTAATATTTAAGTCACTATACTGAAATTAAGCTTCAAAAAATATAAAATCATACCTGTATTGAAGGGGTGTTCAAAAGCCGAGCAGGATTTTCATTTAGCAGGGTCGTAAACACAGGATCATCATATTCAAACCTGCTGCCAAACACCATGGTGCAGACAATATTAGAGACTGTATGAAATAATGGTTGGCTCGTTTCGAAAGCTTCTCCTGCAACAACGGAACGGGACATGGACATTCATTATTTCACAGAAAATGTGGTAAAACTTTATAATAAGGGTACATTAGTTACCTGTTAGTTAATGCTTAATTGAGGCTAAATAAGCATTTAGTAAGAATTCACTTACTGTTAATAAATGCTTAGTAAATGCTTAATAAACATAAACTAAGTATTAAGTAACTGTAATGCTTAGTTTATGCTTAACTAAGCATTAGTTAATGAAGCATTAACTTACCGTTAATAACTAAGCATTAACACATACTTAATGCTTAATAGGCATTAACTAACCATAAATAGCATTAACTTAGCATTATCTAACAGTTAATTAATGTACCCTTTTTGTAAAGTGTTACTGAAAATGTTGCCCATGTAGTAGATGATTATAATACTATGAATAAAACATTAACCTTTGGATTTCTTGAACTGTTCAATGAGGTGGTGACATTCCTCAACAATTTTGTCCTCAATCGCCTTCCTGCCCATCCCAAAGTCTTTCAAGTTCATCAGGGCAAAGCGTCTCATCTCCTTCCATGAATCTCCATTGGACCATACAATCCCTGAATTGAAATAGTTCAACAAAATATGTTGAATACACAACTGAAGATCAAATACTGTCCAGCAATCAGTAAAAACAGTTGAGGAAAATGTCTTGAGAAAGGATAATTTTTCTTTCCCTTACCATTTCCTTGATTTGTTTCGTCCATGATCATAAATGGATCTCTGTCGCCAAACTCTTCGGCATGGTTGACCAGCGCCTCCTTCACCGCCTTGTATCCAGCCAACACCACCACTTTCTTGGGTCCCAGATAGATTGTGAACACTGATCCATATTTCTTAGAAAGCTAAGAGAAGAGGAACCACTGTTGTTACATATTTTTTAAACACACACACACACACACACACACACACACACACACACACACACACACACACACACACACACACACACACACACACACACGTTGTGTTTTCATCACTTGTGAGGACATTACATAGACTTACATTAATTTCCTGGAGAACTGCCCTAACCTTCAAACCCCTAACCCCTTACCCTAACCTAACCCTAATACTAAGTCTACCCTCACCTTAAACCAAGTCTTCACCCTAAAATGTCATAATAGCGTTAAGGGGACCTCCATTTTGTTCCCGAAAGGAAGGTACGTCCCCACAATATCACTGTGTAAAAAGAAACATGTCCCCATAACATAGTAATACAAGACCACACACACACACACACACACACACACACACACACACACACACACACACACACACACACACACACACACACACACACACACACACACACACACACAACACAGGAGAAAGAGCAATCAGGAGCATAGGTTTCTGCATAAACCAAACTATAAAGCACTTCCCCACCTCTTGCAGACTGTGGTAGGCTCTCTTGAGGTCCAGCTGTAGCAGGTTCCCGAGCAGAGGAAGTGGTCGGGGTCCCGGGGGTTCCTTCCTGTGCGTCTGGGAGCTGAAGCCGGAGGAGGAGATGAGGTAGAGCAGCAGGAGGACCACCACAGCCCCCAGCACTGAGGCACAACTGAAGGACTGCACAAAGAGATCTAATGTCCCCATGACTTACACAGGAAATTATTATCCAATATAATCCAAGCTGAGTTTAATGCCCTGCTGCTTCAAGTGTTGTGGGCAAAACTGGCAAAGCAAGGACCTATGTATGAAGTTCCCAGAGTGGGCAAGGGCCTGTTTTGACTGAATCTGGTAAATAATTGATTGACACAGTCCTCCGTTGTAGAGGAGGAGGGTGGTCAGATAAATAAATCTTTGGCTTCTTCCGTCTCCCTTCGGACAACACAAAGTATGATGTATGAATATTTGCAAGAGAAAATTGTGTATTGTGTGGAATTGTCCGAAAGAATAATAAATAAATAAATAAATAAATAAATAAATAAATAAATAAATAAATAAATAAATAAATAAATAAATAAATAAATAAATAAATAAATAAATAAATAAATAAATAAATAAATAAATAAATAAATAAATAAATATCTGAGGTATTGTCACCGGGCCAAATAAGTCGAAAAGTACCAGTTTAATATCGCCTACCCTTATTTACCTCAATATTGTTCTTCAAGTATCTTATTCATGACTTACAGTATATTCTACTGACACTTTAATCATAACAAACTCTTGACCCAAAATAGCCCCAAATTAGTCTGTGTGTGTGTGTTATGGGAATGTTCAATTGTATTCAGAAATCCGACAATGAGTAACAAGCTGGGCTTTTTGGCTTTTATATGTTACCGAATTAACTGCACCTCATATAAACTAAAAGCTTGACAGCCACAGACATTGTTAACAAGTTACTAAATCTCTGTGTGGCAAGGTTTAGCAGCTTTAAGCATGCAGTGGATGTGGTGACAGACTGATACAAATGCATTTTACCCTTACACGCTGAATTGCATCCTTTGGTGAGACCTGCAGCTGTAGTTTGTTTTTATAGCTAGACAACATATAGTAACATTTAGTGTTAATATTTTAAATAACTGCTTATTAATTGTATTTAAATACTTTATTTCTGCTACTGTCATGCGACAAAATTAATAACAGTAGGATTTTTATTGATGGATAATTTAGTGTAAAAAAGAATTCCATTTTGCATCAATACCAAGTTTTCAGCTTGATATTTGGAGAGAAACATTTTGCTCCACTCCCAATCCATACCTGCTTTTCATGGTAGTGTGCCCTGCAGACTGGCATCCTGAAAGGAGTGCACTATACCTCAAAACCCCACATAGTTGCATGTTCAGTTTTTTTTTATATATATATATTATCTTTGCACCCTGGCCCCAAGAAAATATATTTGTTGTGTTTTAGTATGGATATGGTCGGATTAATAAATAAAGTATTTTAGAATCTTGAAATATCTGGAGGTTTATTATGTACATCAAAATGATGGACTAATCTGAAGTTTTAAAAAAAAAACGGTAATTTAGAAATAAAAAATAAAGTTTCCAGATTTTTTTTCGTGCTCTGCTGGCATAACAAGTGCACAAGCATTACTAAGACATGAGCCCATCAATTCTACTTGTCAGGCCCTGCCAAGTCCTCTTCACATACGAGAGACAGCACACAGTTTTTGAGGTAAGGGCTCGAGGCCGAGTTTAAATTGTGGAGTCAGATCCAGGTCGTCCTCTGAAAGTCCGGGGGGGCAAGTGAAGCGGAAGTTCTGCAGGAGGGTGGTGAAGAAGATGAACAGCTCCATCCTGGCCAGACTTTCTCCAGGACAAGCCCTGACACCTGCACCACAAGGCAAATTTACACTTTGAAGTTCTTCAGTCTACTGCATATCGCACATATTGTATAATGTTCCACATATTGCACATTTCAATGTATTTACTTATTTTATTTTAATCTTACATATAACGTTTTGTTTTACCTATTATTTTTTTTCCTGAAACCTGCACCACAGCAGAGGAAAAGCTTATCGTAAATAATGTTCCTCATATTGCACATCTTAATTATTTACTTTTTCGACACTCTTTTGTTTTGCCTTACCGCTTACCTTTTGCACTTACATTAAGAATGTATTCACTGTAAATATTCCTTTTCTTATTTAACCAAATGTTATCCTTTTGTTCTAATTGCACCGTGGGTCAGAGACAAACATATTTAGATTACTCTGTATGTCTGGAAAATACAGTATTTTGCAATTGACAATAAAGCGACTTTGGCTTTGACTTTGATTTTCCAGGTCGCCTGCCTGTAGCCTCAACATGACAAGAAGCAATGATAAGGCTCACCAACCTGTAGAAAACGGCATGAAGGCATCTCGCTTCACAAACTTTCCATCGTTGTCCAGGAAGTGGGCGGGATAAAAGGTGTGTGGGCTCTTCCACTCACTCTCGTCATACAAGACGGAGGTCAAGAGAGGATACACTGTGGTCCCCTTTAGATGACACAGAAATTAGAGAAGACAGAAGTGATAGATAATATAGTATCTAATGGTGCTTTTTCCACTGCATGGTACCGACTCTACTGTCTTCTACCTCTTTAAAGGTGCTCCGAAGAACATTTAGTTTTTGTTAATTCTTGCACCCCCGTTGGACTAAAGCGGTAGTGTTTTAACTACGCCAGCTGTTGTTCCTGGGTGAGCGTGCCCATGACAAAGGCATTAAGAAAAACTATAAAAAAAATGTCTCTTCACTTATTATTCTACTTTCTTTCAGAAATTGTGTCCCGTACAACCATGTCATGGAAAAGCGGCATAAAACTCCACAAACATATTTCACACCCAGGGATTACTTTCTAACTGCAACATTTAGTTTTAGAGCAGGAAAGAAGTCTGGATGGCATATTAAGTGCTTCATTCAGGCGTACCTTCTTAATAAAGTAACCCTGGAACGTAACATCTTGGCTGGTTCTGTGAGGAAGGCTCATTGGGGAGATGTTAGCCACCCTCTGTGTCTCATGGACGACTGCGTTGGTGAAGGGCAGGTTCTTTCTGTCTTCACTCAGCACTTGGCGATTCCCTATCACCCGACTTATCTCCTCCTGAACCTGGTCTGGAAGAAGGGAATAAAACAGTGTTTGCACCAAGAGTGGCTTGGAATTTAAAGGAATACTTCACCCGGCCATACAATTCAATTGTTAAGTAGTTTTTTAAATTGTGGATATTTTAAGCTGCTTACCTTGTATTTTTGGATACTTGGTCATAAACAGAAGTCCCCATCTCAGTGTAGTGGCTGTTGTTTCAGTCCCGGCAGAAAACAAATTCATGACCGTCATTATGAGGTTTTCATCGTGGAAGTGACTATTGGTAATCCCAGATTCCTGCAGGGATGTTAAATGAGTTATTAAAATAACACGTCTAATTGCAAAAATAGTTTTTTATTAATGAGTGTCAAATGAAATATAAAAATATTAATTTATAAATTGGTTAAAGGACTTAATGGATTTACTGTGACCCTGGACCTTTATAAGACTGTCTTGGAAAAACTGGAGATGAATGAATTCTTTAAGTCTACTGTACGTTGTATTATATTGTAAGGTCTGAGGAGTTTGTAGTGTGTGACCTCAAACCTCCAGATTTTGCTTTCGGACCAGAAAGGCGTCCACTACGCCTCTGCACATCTGTGGATTGAGGGTCTCTTTTAAACCACTCAACAGCTCCCAGGTCAGTTTCTTATTGGCATCAAACATTGTGTGATATGTCTTCCTGTTAGCAATCCACTTGAAGAACCGCGGGAACATGTTGTAAATCTGATAGAAAAAAATGTATGTTTCAGTTTTAAAGAAAAAATTGAACATGGATTGTGATCAGAGTGTGGAACATTTCTTATTTTTTCATTCCAAGTGCAATAGCTTATGTTTCATGTATTTAATATTTAAGTCACTATACTGAAATTAAGCTTCAAAAAATATAAAATCATACCTGTATTGAAGGGGTGTTCAAAAGCCGAGCAGGATTTTCATTTAGCAGGGTCGTAAACACTGGATCATCATATTCAAACCTGCTGCCAAACACCATGGTGCAGATTATATTAGAGACTGTATGAAATAATGGTTGGCTCGTTTCGAAAGCTTCTCCTGCAACAACGGAACGGGACATGGACATTCATTATTTCACAGAAAATGTGGTAAAACTTTACAAAAAGGGTACATTAGTTACCTTTTAGTTAATGCTTAATTGAGGCTAAATAAGCATTTAGTAAGCATTAACTTACTGTTAATAAATGCTTAGTAAATGCTTAATAAACATAAACTAAGTATTAAGTAACTGTAATGCTTATTTTATGCTTAACTAAGCATTAGTTAATGAAGCATTAACTTACCGTTAATAACTAAGCATTAACACATACTTAATGCTTAATAGGCATTAACTTAGCATTATCTAACAGTTAATTAATGTACCCTTTTTGTAAAGTGTTACCGAAAATGTTGCCCATGTAGTAGATGATTATAATACTATGAATAAAACATTAACCTTTGGATTTCTTGAACTGATCAATGAGGTGGTGACATTCCTCAACGATTTTGTCCTCAATCGCCTTCCTGCCCATCCCAAAGTCTTTCAAGTTCATCAGGGCAAAGCGTCTCATCTCCTTCCATGAATCTCCATTGGACCATACAATCCCTGAATTGAAATAGTTCAACAAAATATGTTGAATACACAACTGAAGATCAAATACTGTCCAGCAATCAGTAAAAACAGTTGAGGAAAATGTCTTGAGAAAGGATAATTTTTCTTTCCCTTACCATTTCCTTGATTTGTTTCGTCCATGATCATAAATGGATCTCTGTCTCCAAACTCTTCGGCATGGTTGACCAGCGCCTCCTTCACCGCCTTGTATCCAGCCAACACCACCACTTTCTTGGGTCCCAGATAGATTGTGAACACTGATCCATATTTCTTAGAAAGCTAAGAGAAGAGGAACCACTGTTGTTACATATTTGGGTTACACTTTACAACTAGGGGGACATTAATGAACTGTTAGTTCATTCTTAGTAAATGCATACTTACTATTTACATATCATTAACTAACCATTAATACATTCTTAGGTAATGCTTAAGCATTAACTAAGCATTACCTAACTGTTCTGCTAAGTTAATGCGTAACTAAGCATATAACTAAAATAGATAGATACTTTATTCATCCCCAAAGGAAGATTATATAAAAAAAATTAACTAATGTTAAATTAACTAAGCATTAGTTAACTAAGCATAGTTAATGCCCAACCAATTATTAACTAACCATTACTAACTAAACATTAACAGTTAGACAATGCTTTATAACCATAAACTTACCGTTAAAAGCAATAACTAAAGATTAATTAACAGTAAATGAATATACCGATATTGTTAAAGGCCTATTTCACCGGTGGGAATATGAAGGTGTATTGAATTCTGAGATCCTATGTAGTATAAATGTGCATTTTAAAAAAAATTGGTTCATCCTAGCCTGAGAAAAGGCAGAAAGAGTGTTTTATGGTCTCACTGTCTAACCCTACATTTCTCTTTCTGTGACATCACAGAAAGAGAAATGTAGGGTTAGACAGTGAGACCATAAAACACCCCTGGTGAAACACTCTTTCTGCCTTTTCTCAGGCTAGGATGAACCAATTACATTTTTCTCTTCACATTTATACTACATAGAATCTCAGAATTCAATACACGTTCATATTCCCACCGGTGAAATAGGCCTTTAACACACACACACACAC
Organism: Ammodytes marinus; assembly: GCF_949987685.1. NCBI lineage: Eukaryota > Metazoa > Chordata > Actinopteri > Uranoscopiformes > Ammodytidae > Ammodytes > Ammodytes marinus. The sequence goes on along the minus strand of NC_137223.1, from coordinate 24,345,252 downwards.
ACACACACACACACACACACACACACACACACACACACAATTACAGGAAAAATACCTATCAGGAGCATATATTTAAACCAAACTACATAGCACCCTCTCACCATCTGATTAATCTGATTAAAATGTTTAATCGTTTGACAGCCCTAGTTTAAACCAAACTACAAAGCAGTGCCTGACCTCTTGCAGACTGTGGTAGGCTCTCTTGAGGTCCAGCTGTAGCAGGTTCCCGAGCAGAGGAAGTGGTCGGGGTCCCGGGGGTTCCTTCCTGTGCGTCTGGGAGCTGAAGCCGGAGGAGGAGATGAGGTAGAGCAGCAGGAGGACCACCGCAGCCCCCAGCACTGAGGCACAACTGAAGGACTGCACAAAGAGATCTAATGTCCCCATGACTTCGACAGGAAAATATTATCCAATATAATCCAAGCTGAGTTTAATGCCCTGCTGCTTCAAGTGTTGTGGGCAAAACTGGCAAAGCAAGGACCTATATATGAAGTTCCCAGAGTGGGCAAAGGCCTGTTTTGACTGAATCTGGTAAATAATTGATTGACACAGTCCTCCGTTGTAGAGGAGGAGGGTGGTCAGATAAATAAATCTTTGGCTTCTTCCGTCTCCCTTCGGACAACACAAAGTATGATGTATGAATATTTGCAAGAGAAAATTGTGTATTGTGTGGAATTGTCCGAAATAATAATAAATAAATAAATAAATCTGAGGTATTGTCACCGGGCCAAATAAGTCGAAAAGTACAAGTTTAATATCGCCTACCCTTATTTACCTCAATATTGTTCTTCAAGTATCTTATTCATGACTTACAGTATATTCTACTGACACTTAAATCATAACAAACTCTTGACCCAAAATAACCCCAAATTAGTCTGTGTGTGTGTGTTATGGGAATGTTCAATTGTATTCAGAAATCCGACAATGAGTAACAAGCTGGGCTTTTTGGCTTTTATATGTTACCGAATTAACTGCACCTCATATAAACTAAAAGCTTGACAGCCACAGACATTGTTAACAAGTTACTAAATCTCTGTGTGGCAAGGTTTAGCAGCTTTAAGCATGCAGTGGATGTGGTGACAGACTGATACAAATGCATTTTACCCTTACACGCTGAATTGCATCCTTTGGTGAGACCTGCAGCTGTAGTTTGTTTTTATAGCTAGACAACATATAGTAACATTTAGTGTTAATATTTTAAATAACTGCTTATTAATTGTATTTAAATACTTTATTTCTGCTACTGTCATGCGACAAAATTAATAACAGTAGGATTTTTATTGATGGATAATTTTGTGTAAAAAAGAATTCCATTTAGCATCAATACCAAGTTTTCAGCTTGATATTTGGAGAGAAACATTTTGCTCCACTCCCAATCCATACCTGCTTTTCATGGTAGTGTGCCCTGCAGACTGGCATCCTGAAAGGAGTGCACTTTACCTCAAAACCCCACATAGTTGCATGTTCAGTTTTTTTTTTATAAAGAAAATATATTTGTTGTGTTTTAGTATTGATATGGTCGGATTAATAAATAAAGTATTTTCGAATCTTGAAATATCTGGAGGTTTATTATGTACATCAAAATGATGGACTAATCTGAAGTTAAAAAAAAAACGGTAATTTAGAAATAAAAAATAAAGTTTCCAGATTTTTTTTCGTGCTCTGCTGGCATAACAAGTGCACAAGCATTACTAAGACATGAGCCCATCAATTCTACTTGTTAGGCCCTGCCAAGTCCTCTTCACATACGAGAGACAGCACACAGTTTTTGAGGTAAGGGCTCGAGGCCGAGTTTAAATTGTGGAGTCAGATCCAGGTCGTCCTCTGAAAGTCCGGGTGGGCAAGTGAAGCGGAAGTTCTGCAGGAGGGTGGTGAAGAAGATGAACAGCTCCATCCTGGCCAGACTCTCTCCAGGACAAGCCCTGACACCTGCACCACAAGGCAAATTTACACTTTCAATTTCTTCCGTCTACTGCATATCACACATATTGTATAATGTTCCACATATTGCACATTTCAATGTATTTACTTATTTTATTTTAATCTTACATATAACGTTTTGTTTTACCTATTATTTTTTTTCCTGAAACCTGCACAACAGCAGAGGAAAAGCTTATCGTAAATAATGTTCCTCATATTGCACATTTTAATTATTTACTTTTTCTGCACTCTTTTGTTTAGCCTTACCTCTTATCTTTTGCACTTACATTAAGAATATATTCATAGTAAATATTCCTTTTCTTATTTAACCAAATGTTATCCTTTTGTTCTTATTGCACCGTGGGTCAGAGACAAACATATTTCGATTACTCTGTATGTCTGGAAAATACAGTATTTTGCAATTGACAATAAAGCGACTTTGGCTTTGACTTTGACTTTTTCAGGTCGCCTGCCTGTAGCCTCAACATGACAAGAAGCAACGATAAGGCTCACCAACCTGTAGAAAACGGCATGAAGGCATCTCGCTTCACAAACTTTCCATCGTTGTCCAGGAAGTGGGCGGGATAAAAGGTGTTTGGGCTCTTCCACTCACTCTCGTCGTACAAGACGGAGGTCAAGAGAGGATACACTGTGGTCCCCTTTAGATGACACATAAATTAGAGAAGACAGAAGTGATAGATAATATAGTATCTAATGGTGCTTTTTCCACTGCATGGTACCGACTCTACTGTCTGCTACCTCTTTAAAAGGTGCTCCAAAGAACTTTTAGTTTTCGTTCATTCTTGCACCCCCCGTTGGACTAAAGCAGTAGTGTTTTAACTACGCCAGCTGTTGTTCCTGGGTGAGCGTGCGCATGACAAAGGCATTAAGAAAAACTATAAAAAAAATGTCTCTCCACTTATTATTCTACTTTCTTTCAGAAATTGTGTCCCGTACAACCATGTCATGGAAAAGCGGCATAAAACTCCACAAACATATTTCACACCCAGGGATTACTTTCTAACTGCAACATTTTGTTTTAGAGCAGGAAAGAAGTCTGGATGGCATATTAAGTGCTTCATTCAGGCGTACCTTCTTAATAAAGTAACCCTGGAACGTTACATCTTGGCTGGTTCTGTGAGGAAGGCTCATTGGGGAGATGTTAGCCACCCTCTGTGTCTCATGGACGACTGCGTTGGTGAAGGGCAGGTTCTTTCTGTCTTCACTCAGCACTTGGCGATTCCCTATGACCCGACTTATCTCCTCCTGAACCTGGTCTGGAAGAAGGGAATAAAACAGTGTTTGCACCAAGAGTGGCTTGGAATTTAAAGGAATACTTCACCCGGCCATACAATTCAATTGTTAAGTAGTTTTTTAAATTGTGGATATCTTAAGCTGCTTACCTTGTATTTTTGGATACTTGGTCATAAACAGAAGTCCCCATCTCAGTGTAGTGGCTGTTGTTTCAGTCCCGGCAGAAAACAAATTCATGACCGTCATTATGAGGTTTTCATCGTGGAAGTGACTATTGGTAATCCCAGATTCCTGAAGGGATGTTAAATGAGTTATTAAAATAACACGTCTAATTGCAAAAATAGTTTTTTATTAATGAGTGTCAAATAAAATATAAAAATATTAATTTATAAATTGGTTAAAGGACTTAATGGATTTACTGGGACCCTGGACCTTTATAAGACTGTCTTGGAAAAACTGGAGATGAATGAATTCTTTAAGTCTACTGTACGTTGTATTATATTGTAAGGTCTGAGGAGTTTGTAGTGTGCGACCTCAAACCTCCAGATTTTGCTTTCGGACCAGAAAGGCATCCACTACGCCTCTGCACATCTGTGGATTGAGGGTCTCTTTCAAACCCCTCAACAGCTCCCAGGTCAGTTTCTTATTAGCATCAAACATTGTGTGATATGTCTTCCTGTTAGCAATCCACTTGAAGAACCGCGGGAACATGTTGTAAATCTAGAAAAAAAATTATGTTTCAGTTTTAAAGAAAAAATTGAACATGGATTGTGATCAAAGTGTGGAACATTTATTATTTCTTCATTCCAGGTACAATAGCTTATGTTTTATTTATTTAATATTTCAGTCGCTCTACTGAAATTAAGCCTAAAAAATATAAAAATCATACCTGTATTGAAGGGGTGTTCAAAAGTCGAGCATGATTGTCATTCACCAGGGTTGTAAACACAGGATCATCATATTCAAACCTGCTGCCAAAGACCATGGTGCAGATTATATTAGAGACTGTATGAAATAATGGTTGGCTCGTTTCAAAAGCTTCTCCTGCAACAACGGAACAGGAAATGGACATTCATTATTTCACAGAAAATGTGGTAAAACTTTACAATAAGGGTACATTAGTTAATGCTATATTGAGGCTAAATAAGCATTTTCTAAGCTTTACCTAACTGCTCATAAATGCTTAGTAAATGCTTAACTAAGCATTAGTAAATTAACCATTAATTTACTGTTATAAACTAAGCATTAACACTTAATTAATGCTTAATAGGCGTTAACTATGCATTAACTAACCATATAGTATTAACTTACAGTCAATTAATGTACCCTTATTGTAAAGTGTTACCGAAAATGGTACCCATGGTGTAGGGGATTACAATAGGCTACTATGAATAAGACATTAACCTTTGGATTTCTTGAACTGATCAATGAGGTGGTGACATTCCTCAACAATTTTGTCCTCAATCGCCTTCCTGCCCATCCCAAAGTCTTTCAAGTTCATCAGGGAAAAGCGTCTCATCTCCTTCCATGAATCTCCATTGGACCATATAATGCCTGAATGCAAATAGTTCAACAAAATATGTTGAAACCACAACTGAAGATCAAATACTGTCCAGCAATCAGTAAAAACAGTTAAAGAGAATGTATTGAGAAAAGATAATTTTTCTTTCCCTTACCATTTCCTTGATTTGTTTCACTCATGATCAGAAATGGATCTCTGTCTCCAAACTCTTCGGCATGGTTGACCAGCGCCTCCTTCACCGCCTTGTATCCAGCCAACACCACCACTTTCTTAGGTCCCAGATAGATTGTGAACACTGATCCATATTTCTTAGAAAGCTAAGAGAAGTGGAACCACTGTCGTTACATATTTTTTTAAACAAACACACACACACACACGTTGTGTTTTCATCACTTACGAGGACATTACATAGACTTACATTAATTACCTGGAGAACTGCCCTACACTCTAACCCCCTAACCCTTACCCTTACCTTAACCTAAACCTTAACCTTAGTCTACCCTCACCTTACAGCGAGTTTTCACCCTAAAATGTCATTATTGCATTAAGGGGACCTCCATTTTGTCCCCAAAAGGAAGGTACGTACCCACAATATCACTGTGTAAAAAGAAACATGTCCCCATAAGTTTAAGTTAAGTTTAAGTTTATTTAAAGGGACATTGCATATTAATAGACATTTACATGTAAATATACAGGATTGTAGCAATTGCTAATTTGCATCCTTAACATAGTTAAACAAGACCGCACCCCCCCCCCCCCACACACACACACACACACACACATTGTGTTTTCATCACTTGTGAGGACATTACATAGACTTACATTAATTTCCTGGAGAATTGCCCTAACCTTCAAACCCCTAACCCCTTACCCTAACCTAACCCTAATACTAAGTCTACCCAAACCTAAACCACTACTACTACTAACTACTACTAACTACTACTACTACTAACTACCACTACTACTAACTACTTAAACCAAGTCTTCGCCCTAAAATGTCATAATAGCGTTAAGGGGACCTCCATTTTGTTTCCGAAAGGAAGGTACGTCCCAACAATATCACTGTGTAAAAAGAAACATGTCCCCATAACATAGTAATACAAGACCACCCACACACACACACACACACACACACACACACACACACACACACACACACAAAATAACAGGAGTATATGTTTCTGCATAAACGAAACTATACAGCACTGCCTCACCTCTTGCAGACTGTGGTAGGCTCTCTTGAGGTCCAGCTGTAGCAGGTTCCCGAGCAGAGGAAGTGGTCGGGGTCCCGGGGGTTCCTTCCTGTGCGTCTGGGAGCTGAAGCCGGAGGAGGAGATGAGGTAGAGCAGCAGGAGGACCACCACAGCCCCCAGCACTGAGGCACAACTGAAGGACTGCACAAAGAGATCTAATGTCCCCATGACTTCGACAGGAAAATACTATCCAATATAATCCAAGCTGAGTTTAATGCCCTGCTGCTTAAAGTGTTGTGGGCAAAACTGGCAAAGCAAAGACCTATATCTGAAGTTCCCAGAGTGGGCAAAGGGCCTGTTTAGACTGAATCTGGTAAATAATTAATTGAGACAGTCCGCCGTTGTAGAGGAAGAGGGTGGTCAGATAAATAAAGCTGAGGTCATGTCACTGGGGCAAATCCTCCTCTTGAATAGGTAAGAGATTAAGGCCAAAGCCTACATGTGGACTCAAGTTAGATAGATAGATAGATAGATAGATAGATAGATAGATAGATAGATAGATAGATAGATAGATAGATAGATAGATAGATAGATAGATAGATAGATAGATAGATAGATAGATAGATAGATAGATAGATCCCGTAAGGAATATTAGATTTAAAAAATACTAAATTCCCTGGTTAAGTAACTTGTTATGTAAAATAAAAGTGTACCTGCAGATGGCAATAATGTCCTTTAGCTAGACAACTTATGTAACTGGGCCTTTGTTTTCAAGCTTATAAGCTTAAACCTTTTGCTTTAGCTAGTGCTTCATATATTTAGCTTATAGATTTATCAATTTTCTACCTGAGTAAGGAACTTTTTCTTTCTAATCTATCTATTTGCCACCTGAAATGTCACCGGTAGTAACAGTTGCAGGGTGCTGCGTGTGCAATCAATAAAGTCTCACAATGGGCCAACTCTAGACAGAGGGCTGTGTTTGATTTGTTTTCTACTGATTTTACTATAGATACACACAGTGATGTTTTTTTTTATTAGATTTACTTATATGGTTAACATCGATTCTGGTCCTGTGAGTTAAATTTCTGCTCCTCATAGACATTGTGTAACAAAGACTGAAGCATTTCATATATTGGAAAAAAATACTTCGACAGTGAACATGACATTGCCGGTGAATGGACTGATGCAACTTTGTTTATTGTTGATACATTTTACATCTTCATTTTGCATCAGAAGTTAGAGATATATTTCAGATCATGATGAATGAATAATGAACTGCTATAACTTTGCTCTGCATGATTAATAAGTTCCCTGATGAAGCAAGTCCAATGCTGTGACACCAGTCCCTCGAAAAGTACCAGTTTAATATCGCCTACCCTTATTTACCTCAATATTGTTCTTCAAGTATCTTTTTAATCTTTTTATTGAGCAATTCAATTCCACATATACATTCATGACAATTTGTTTGTGGCCATAATAATTGTGCGATGTATTAAATCATGGAATCATCATGAAATAAAATTGTATATTAAGCACAAAAGTAATATAAAAAACAAAGGGAAACAAGTAACACCTAGGGTAAGGGTCGTTAATTAACTGTTGCTTAAAAAAGGCTTTATAAGCATTTACTAACTGTTAATAAATGCTTAGTTAATGCTTAATAAACATGAAATAAGCATTAACTAACATTTATGCTTAGTCTATGCTTAACTAAGCATTAACTAACTGTAAATAACTAAGTATTAATAGCATTAACTTAGCATTCACTAACAGTTCATTAATTGTAAAGTGTTATGGAAAACAAAATGTGAAACTACCTAAATATTGTTGAACACATACATTATATAACTGTTACAGTGCATGGTGGGTTATACATTTTCTTGTCACATGCAGGGTACGGCACAGAGTTTATGGATTGAAGGGTTGAGCGTGAATCCCACACGCGGAGTCAGATCCAGTTCACCCTCTGATACTCCGGGCGGAGGAGAGAAACGGAATCTTTGCAGGAGGGTCGCGAAGAAGATGAAGAGCTCCATTCTGGCCAGACCTTCTCCAAGACAAATCCTTCTACCTGATGGGGACAACAGAGGAAGATGTTCAATAGGGATGGTGAAAATAATCGATTCGTGTAAAAATCATGATTAGAAATGTGTTCAATTTTTAATCGATTCATAATTTGCACAACAAAAATATCTATTTAATAGTTCATAACATCTGCAATTTTTTTTATACGGGTAAATCCCATTGAGACCGGAGACTCTTTTTCAAGGGAGACCTGTTCCCATTCACACTTTACCATTCACACACACATTCATACACCGATAGAGTTCAGTGTCTTGCTCAGGGACACTTTGACATGTGGCCGGGAGACGGGGGATCGAACCACCGACCCTGTAGTTGAGTGTCGACCGCCCTACCCACTTCGCCACAGCCGCCCTAAGTAACAGTGATCTTAAAGAAGTGATGTCTGAATTCACCGACCTGCAGAGAAGGGCATGAAGGCATCTCGCTTCAAGAACTTCCCGTCTTTGTCCAGGAAGTGAGCGGGATAGAAGGTGGTTGGCTTCTCCCACTCGCTCTCATCGTACAGAACGGAAGACAAGAGGGGATACACTGTGGTGCCCTGGACACAATGAAGAAAACCGGGTAGGTTTAAATAAAGTGTCTGTCTCTCTCTCTGTCTGTCTGTCTGTCTGTCTGTCTTATACTGTATGCTCAACTTGAGTCAGTCAATAGTTGAAAGTATTTCACATTACTTAACTTCTAGTGTCACAGAAGGTTAATAAATGTTTTTTAAAATTTAACAACTTACGACTTGAATTATTAATTCAAGTCCAGTTAAGTTCCTGCATACTGTGTGTTTCTTTTAAATTTAATCAGTTTTTGAAGACATAATCACAAACAAACAAACATTTAGTGTGTAGAAAAAAGGCAAAATAAATAAACGAAATATAACTTTTTTTAATAATTAAAAATAATAATAATAATAATAATAATAATAATAATAATAATAATAATAATAATAATAATAATAATAATAATAATAATAAAATAAACAAAATAAAATAAATGTAATTCAATTGAATAAAATTAAAATAATGTTAAGATAGAAACGTTTTAAGAAAAGAAGAAGAAAATAAATACTGTATATCTAACCTTTTTAATGAAGTGACCCTCAAACGTTATATCTTGGCTGGTTTTGTGAGGCAGTGACATGGGGAGAATGTTGGCAAATCTCTGTGTCTCATGGATGACTGCGTCAGTGAACGGCAGATTCTTTCTGTCCTCAGTCTGCGCTTGACGGCTTCCTATCACTCTGCTCAGTTCCTCCTGGACCTGGTCTGAAAGACACATTGTTTTTGTCATAAAAATTGTTTTGATGATTATATAGATGATGTCTGCGGCAGTAAAAACCTTGCTTGGACTGTTGTGTGTGTATTAAAGTTACTACGAGGAACTTTTAGTTTTTGTCAATTCTTGCCCTTTGGACAAAAGTGGTAGTGTTTTTATCACGCCAGCTGTTGTTCTTGGGTGAGCGTATACCCATGACAAAGGCATTAAGTAAAACTATATAAAAATAGCATTCTTTGCACTGATGGTCTCGTTTGCTGTTACATATTATGGGACCATTTCAGAAATATTTAAAAGTGCCTGTAGCTAGTTTAAGCTCCCTACCTTGTATTTTTGGATACTTGGCCATAAGCAAAAGTCCCCATCTCAGTGTGGTTGCTGTGGTGTCAGTTCCGGCAGCAAACAGGTTATTAACCGTCACCATAAGGTTTTCCTTGTGGAAGCGACTGTTGGTATTCCCAGAGTCCTGCAGGTAAAGATGAGAAGGTTAGACAAACAAAACAGATGCAACATTTATTTTTAAATTAATTTTAAATACTTTTTATTATTTCTTTTCGGTTTGTTTTAAATATAGAAATTGATTGGGTTGTCTTATCAATTTTAACTCTACATATGGCCTTGGAATTGTGTCCACACAGTTTAACCTGCCAAGACCTCTGTGAATTATTATTTTATATTTGCACTCCTACTTTGTGTTGCAACTGTTGCAAAGATCTTAAAGGTGCACTATGTAACTTTGGGTGTGTCAGAAAGGTGAAGATTCTCTAAGGTATATTCTCATTACTGAATAAATAAACTTTAATCACAGGAACATGTGACCCCAGGAACACTGTTTGAAGTCAGAAAGCTTCCTGAAAAGTTACTGTTTCATTGTTGTTGTTCACAGCAACCAAACCCACAGTTTGGTTTACAAACATATTCTAGTCTTACGTTTGGTTGATTAACAAATAACTCAATTCTAAGAACCACACTTTTAGACTGAATATGTTTTGTAAACTAACTGCAGGCTCTTCAAATGTAAAGGCGTACCTCTCCCCTGAAACGGCGTAGTGCACCTTTAATGTTGTTTAAAGTGATGAAATGTTTCCAAACCTCCAGATTTTGCTTTCGGACCAGAAAGGCGTCTACAAATCCTCTGCACATCTCTGGATTGAGGGTCTCCTTCAAACGGCTGAACAGACTTAAATTCTGTGTTTTATTGGCTTCATTCCATTTGAGGAGTTCTCTCGTGTGAGAAAAGAATCTACCTATCCATGGGAATAGGTTGTACAACTGTTTGAACAAAATTAAAACAGGCGTATCGTTAGGCCTTTGTAAAATGTCTATTATTCACTATATTAAAGGTGCTTTGAGGAACTTTCCGTTTGTGTTAATTCTTTCTTTAATTTCTTTCAGAAATATTTAAAAGTTCCTCGTAGCTACTTGAAAAGCCCTATGTTGAAAGTTAGACTATAAAAAACATAAAAAACAAACATGTTTTTTGAGACCTGTATTGATGGGGATCCCGCAAGTTGAATAATTCTATTTGCTCGATGTACCATGGCCGCAAAGTCTGGATCATCGTATTCAAACCTGCTGCCATAAACAATGGAGCAGATTATGTTTGAAGCGGCATAATTCATTGGATTGGTTGTGTCAAAGGCTTCTCCTGTAATAAGGCAAGGCAAGGCAATTTATTTATAAAACACAATTCATACACGGCTGCAATTCAAAGTGCTTTACAGAGAAAAAACTAAAATAGGTCATTGCAAAAAACAAACAGACCTATTACAATTAAAAGTATGCAAGAATTAAAAAAAACGTATTAACGTAAGACTAATAAAAATTAAAACAAGTGCAGATATGAAATAGACAAGAAAAGACAAAAATAATATTTTAAATTACATCAGGTAATAGGGGAGAGTGGGGTGAGTTGTGCCACTTTTCACTCAAAGTGACTTTAAAGTGAGGCCTCTACAGTAATGTCTCCAACTAAAATATGTAGGCCTATGTATACTTGAGGATGTGGTGCATCCCTGGCAAAAATACCTTTTGATCTGAAATAAACTGTTTAAGAAATATAGCTTTCGGAAAAAAGCTTTCTTTAAAAGATTGTTAAGTGGTAGCCAACCTCAAAATCTGGGAGCTTATTCCAGGCATGAGGGGCATAACAACTCAAAACGGGAAACAAGAGAAACAGGTCAAACTAAATCATGAAGGTGTGTCTTTTTCTAAAGCCTGATTTGTTCGTTAATATGCGACTGGTTATAAGACACATACCTTTACATTTCTTAAACACTTCAACAAGGTATTCGCATTCCTCAACGATTTTGTCCTCAATCGCCTTCTTGCCCATCCCAAAGTCTCTCAGGTTGGTCAGAGCAAAGCGCCTCATCTCCTTCCATGTATCACCATTGGACCATATCACCCCTGAGAAAAAGTGTATCAACAAAATATATCTAATAATTCTCTGATTATGGACAAATGTTGTAAACAAACAACAATAATGATATCGGATGATTTTTAAAAAAATTTAATTATGTCTTTCTTTACCCTGTTCGTTACTAATATCTTTTAAAATTTTCGGGGGATCTCTCTCTCCAAACTCTTCGGCGTGAGTGACGAGGGCTGCCTTCACTGTCTTGTATCCGGCCAAGACGACCACTTTCTTTGAGCCGAAATAGAAGGTGAACACGGATCCATATTTTTTGGAAAGCTAAGAATAGAAAAAAAAACACACACACACAGTAGTCAGGGCTATAACTTAAAAATTCATGGACATTTTTGAGTGAAAGTTGTCATATTGCATATTTCTGAAAGTTCAATTTGTTTGCTCAGTTTATTTATACAGGTAAATCCCATTGCAACCGGAGACTCTTTTTCAATGGAGACGTGTTCCCATTCACACACCGATAGCAAGCAAAGTATCAGGAGCAATTTAGGGTTCAGTGACTTGCTCAGGGACACCTAGACGTGGGAATAGAACCACTGACCCTGTAGTTGAGAGTTCACTGCCCTACCCACTTGGCCACAGCCGCCCTTCATGTAAAGGAAACAGCAGTGGCGAAGTGGGAAGCGCAGTCGTTCTCTGGGCTGCAGGGTCGGAGGTTCGATCCCTGCCACATGTCCAAGTGTCCTTGGGCTTAGAGACATTGAACCCCACATTGCTCCCAATGGTTCAGAGAGCACCTTGCATGGCAGCTGCTGCGTATGAGTCTGTGTGTGAATGGGTGAATGTGGTAAGAAATTAAAAGTGCTTTGGGGCAAGGAAAATCAGCTAAAAGAGCGCTATATAAGTCGTCAATTCCAATTACCATTTAAATCGTAATACTTCCTCACCTGCTGTAGTGTGTGGTGGGGTTTCTTCAGATCCAGTTGCAGCAGATTGCCTAGTATGGGAAGAGGTTTTGGTCCCGGAGGCTCTTTCCCGTTCTCCTGGGAGCTGAAGGCGGATGAAGAGATGAGATAGATGAGCAGGAGGACCACCACAGCCCCCAGCACTGAGGCACAACTGAAGGACTGCACAAATAGATCTAATGTCCCCATGATTTAGACAGGAAAATGCTATCCAATATAATCCAAGCTGAGTTTAATGCCCTGCTGCTTCAAGTGTTGTGGGCAAAACTTGCAAAGCAAGGACCTATGTATGAAGTTCCCAGAGTGGGCAGGGGCCTGTTTTTACTGAATCTGGTAAATAATTTATCGACACAGTCCTCCGTTGTAGAGGAAGAGGGTGGTCAGATATATAAAAGCTGAGGTCAAGTTACTGGGCCAAATCCTCTTCATGAATAGGTAAGAGATTAAGGCCAGAGCCTACATGTGGACTCCAGTTAGTTAGTTAGTTAGTTAGTTAGTGGGAACATGTAGCCTGTCTCTGCTTAGAAGATAAACTAATCTAATCACTAAATGCTCCTTTTCTGCTTGTTGTGACTTGTTTATTTACCACGTTATCTTGAAGAAGAGGGGATCGCTATCATGGTAAAAGGCCTCATAGCTCAGTGGTTAGAGCACTGGTCTTGTAAACCAGGGGTCGTGAGTTCAATTCTCACTGGGGCCTGGAACCTATATTTGTACCTTGATGAACTTAAGACCTTACACAAACATATGTCATCATCCAAAGGACCAGTGAATCCTGGACGACTGATGGATAGTTTCCACCTTTGCTGATACCTGATACGCATTCCTGACCTATTCTGAGCATAACTCCTCCCATGTCAGCAGGCCTGTGTCGGCATGTGCACAGAATGAAAGACAGACAGAGACGGAGAGCAGCAACGTACACAGACATTTACAGTGACCTCATGACGTTGCTCTCTTGCTGTAAGTCATTACTGAGGGCTCAATCCAAACAAAAGCCATGAGTAAAGTAGCAGGGTGTGTCCTCCCTTTGTCATTAACAATAAAACGATGTTCACATTTATACGTGAACAGGTAAGGCCTCATAGCTCAGTGGTTAGAGCACTGGTCTAGTAAACCAGGGGTCGTGAGTTCAATTCTCACTGAGGCCTCAAATCTTTATTAGTAGGGTCTCGATGACCTTTGGAACGGGCAAAAGTGACCCTACTCAAAACTGTGTCTGTATAATCACACTGGCATCAGCTTGACTTGTTCATCGCTAAACTTGACTCCTTGAACACTGCTATAACACTAAAGGGCTGATTGTGACACAGACCACTTCATGATTGCTTAAAGGAATAGTTCAACATTTTAAATTTTTAGTGATTTGCATCACTTCCCGGCTCATTATAAGGCGACAGAAACCTTCCCTTTAACTGTGCATGCATTTATGATGAAGTTTGGGGCATAAGCCACTCATCCAGGCTAGCTTAACCCTCCTGTTATGTTCATTTGTCAGGAACAGCAATGGTGTTCCGGGTCAATTTGACCCGGGACATGTTTAAATCTCCAAAAGATGTCCTAAACCAAAAAAAATCCTAACAAGCAGTGTGAACATATCATTACCAACTCCATTACTAACTATTCTATCAATATTTAGTGCAATGTGGTGTTCCTTACCTCTAACAGGTAATGGTTCAATAAGGATAATTCACTCGTTTTTCATTAAAAAAAATACATGTTCAAACTTTTTTTGTAATGTTTCACCACTTTATTAGGGGGCCAAGCCCGAGTAGGGCTGGGAACCCTATTGTTCTTGTAGGGATTATTCCTATTTTTCTCCGCGTAAAACTGATGCTGCAGCCCAAACCGTAAAGGGTAGGGACATGCCACTTGCATGACTAGATCCAGGTCCATGCCTGGTACGCAGACAAAAAAATTCAGACATGCCGGCCACTAGGTGGCGCTACAAAAAAAGGAAAACGTGTATAACTTCCACACCGAAAGTCCGACAGTCAAAAACTTTATATCCACAGATGCCCACAAGTCAGCTGCATCTTTTGAAATAGGCCACGCCCATTTGCGATAGGATAGATTTTTTGCTACGTCGCAAAAACTGTGTCAGTCAACAAAACATACTCCTCCTACAGTTTTTGCCCGATTTGGACCAAACCAAAAGCATTATGCTCTACCAACTCCCACGAGCAAAAGTTGGTCAAATAATTTTTCTACGACCATCGGAAGACCAAACGCTAGAGCTTTAAAGATTCGATTTTTCGATATTGAACATTTCTTCTACTTTTTATTTGAAATGGTGCTGCAGCCCAAACCGTAAAGGGCTGGGACATGCCACTTGCATGACTAGATCCAGGTCCGTGCCTGGTACACAGACGAAAAAATTCAGACATCCCGGCCACTAGGTGGCGCTACAACAACGGAAAACGCGTTTGAGGCTTTAACTCCCACACAGAACGTCCGACAGTCAAAAACTTTATATCCACAGATGCCCACAAGTCAGCTGCATCTTTTGAGATAGGCCACGCCCATTTGCGATAGGATAGTTTTTTGCTACGTCGCAAAAACTGTGTCAGTCACCAAAACATACTCCTCCTACAGTTTTCGCCCGATTTGGACGAAACCAAAAGCATTATGCTCTAATGACTCCCACGAGCAAAAGTTGGTCAAATAATTTTTCTACGACCATCGGAAGACCAAACGGTAGCGCTTTAAAGATTCGCCGATTAGCTTCCTTGTAATACCTTGTACGTAAGTGATCATAAATCCAAAACTATACATCGTATCAAGACAATATTTTAGAAATATGGTCGTACTGTCCTAATGAACATCCTCAAAAAAAATTGGAAAATTTCGCCAAAAGGGGGCGCCAAAAACACAAAAAGTATACATCTCCTTATCCACTTGAGCATCTTTCTCTGCAATTTCTTTGCCTTTTGGTCTATAACAACCAAACCGAACATCCCACATTCAAAAACTTTACGTCCCCGGATTCCATGAAGCGAGGGGCCGGCGCCGCGGACGACGACGCCCGATCCCGAGTTGCGCAGGAGGCTTGGCCCCCGTTCACAACTGCTCGCAGTTCTAGTTAGGGGGCCAAGCCCGAGTAGGGCTGGGACCGCGTTTTGCAGAGCAACGCGGTTCCCAAGCCCTGCGGGGCAGGGAACCCTATTGTTCTTGTAGGGATTATTATTCTTTTTATTTTTCCTTACGTAAAAGTGGTGCTGCAGCCCAAACCATAAAGGGTTGGGACATGCCACTTGCATGGCTGATCCAGGTCCGTGCCTGGTACGCAGACGAAAAAATTCAGACATCCCAGCCACTAGGTGGCGCTACAACAAAGGAAAAGGCGTTTTGGGCTATAACTTCCGCACCGAAAGTCTGACAGTCAAAAACTTTATATCCACAGATGCCCACAAGTCAGCTGCATCTTTTGAGATAGGCCACGCCCATTTGCGTATATATACATTTTTTGCTACATCGCAAAAACTGTGTCAGTCACCAAAACATACTCCTCCTACAGTTTTCGCCCGATTCGGACGAAACCAAAAGCATTATGCCCTCCTAACTCCCACGAGCAAGAGTTGGTCAATTAGTTTTTCTACGACCATCGGAAGACCAAACGGTAGCGCTTTAAAAATTTGCGAAAATCTGTAAAAAAAAAAAAAAAGAGGGATTTTCTTGAAACTCAAGGGAGACTATCATGGGGCATACTTGAGTCTATCAAAAAAATATGGGCAAGAAATTCCTTTGTGGGCCGGACTTATTAAAAAAAAGAGTTTTTCAATTTTTTTGCCTGTTTTCGCCATTTCCTAAGTCTTTCGGCGGGAAAATGGGAAAATTCAAATAAGTGTCTTTACAATGGAGAGGTTGACAATTTGATTTTGCTATAACTCCCCAACCGAACATCGCACATTCAAAAACCTGACATCCACTTCTTCGGTACATTGAGCCGCATTTTTCTACCCAACGTAATTTTGCAAATGTCATCCATAGGGGGCGCCAAAACCACAAAAAGCAAAGAAAACGCGTTTGGGGCTATAACTTCCACACCGAACATCCCACAGTCAAACACTTTATATCCACAGATGCCCACAAGTCAGCTGCATCTTTTGAGATAGGCCACGCCCATTTGCATATGGGATTTTCTTTCGCTACATTGCAAAAACTGTGTCAGTCACCAAAACACACTCCTCCTACAGTTTTTCTCCGATTTCGACGAAACCAAAAGCATTATGCTCTACTGACTCCCACGAGCAAATGTTGTGTAAAGAATTTTTCTACGACCATCGGAAGACCAAACGGTAGCGCTTTAAAGATTTGCACATAGCTACCTTTTACCAAACTGCTCCTAAATCCAAAACGATTTATCCTATTAACACCAAACTTCACACATGTGTTTGTCCTATGGTTCTCAGTCTGGTTCTACTTTTTCCTTAAATTGCTCCAAAAGGGGGAGCCAAAAACACACTTCAGCATCTTTCTCTGCCATTACTTTTGTCTTTTGGTCTATAACTCCCAAACCAAACATCCCACATTCAAAAACTTTACATCCCCGGATTCCGTGAAGCGAGGGGCCGGCGCCGCGGACGATGACGCCCGATCCCGAGTCGCGTGGGAGGCTTGGCCCCCGTTCACAACTGCTTGCAGTTCTAGTTATTATTATTATTCTTCCATGTTTTAAAGTGGTGCTGCAGCCCAAACCGTAAAGGGTTGGGACATGCCACTTGCATCACTAGTTCAGAGCCCCGGTCTCTCAGCATACAAAAAAATTCAGACATCCCGGCCACTAGGTGGCGCTACAACAAAGGAAAACGCGTTTTGGGCTATAACTTCCGCACCGAAAGTCCGACAGTCAAAAACTTTATACCCACAGATGCCCACAAGTCAGCTGCATCTTTTGAGATAGGCCACGCCCATTTGCGTATATATAAATTTTTCGCTACATCGCAAAAACTGTGTCAGTCACCAAAACATACTCCTCCTACAGTTTTCGCCCGATTTGGACGAAACCAAAAGCATTATGCTCTACCGACTCCCACGAGCAAAAGTAAGATAAAGAATTTTTCTACGACCATCGGAAGACCAAACGGTAGCGCTTCAAACATTCGCGCAAATCCCCCCGAAAAAAAAAAAAAAGGGAATTTTCTTGAAACTCAAGGGAGACTATCATGGGGCATACCTGAGTCTATAAAAAAAATCTGGCCAAGAAATTCCTATGTATGCCGGATTTATTCAACAAATTAGTTTTGCACTTTCACTTCCTGTTTCGAACTATTTGGCGGGAAAATTCAAAAACGTGGAGAGGTAGACAATTTGATTTTGCTCATAACTCCGCAACCAAACATCGCACATTCAAAAACTTGACATCCACTTCTTTGGTACATTGAGCTACATCTTTCTATCTAACGCAGTTTTGCGAATGTCATCCACAGGGGGCGCCAAAACCACAAAACGCAAATAAAACGCGTTTGGGGCTATAACTTCCACACCGAACATCCCACAGTCCAAAACTTTACATCCACAGATGCCCGCAAGTCAGCTGCATCTTTTGAGATAGGCCACGCACATTTGCGGGGGGGGATTTTTTTTCGCTACATCGCAAAAACTGTGTCAGTCACCAAAACACACACCTCCTACAGTTTTTATCCGATTCGGACGAAACCAAAAGCATTATGCTCTATGGACTCCCACGAACAAAAGTTGACTAAATAATTTCTCTACGACCGTCGGAAGACCAAACGGTAGCACTTTCAACATTTGCACATTAGCTACCTTGTACCAAACTGCTCCTAAATCCAAAACGATTCATCCTATTGACACCAAACTTCACACATGTGTTTGTCCTATTGTTGGTTCTACTTTCTCCTTAAATTGCTCCAAAAGGGGCCGCCAAAAACACACTTCAGCATCTTTCTCTGCCATTTCTTCGCCTTTTGGTCTATAACTCCCGAACCGAACATCCCACATTCAAAAACTTTACATCCCCGGATTCCGTGAAGCGAGGGGCCGGCACCGCGGACGACGACGCCCGATCCCGAGTCGCACGGGACGGCTTGGCCCCCGTCCACAACTGCTTGCAGTTCTAGTTACTTTTGAAACACTGGAGAAAATGTGAAAAGTCTCCAGAGACATTGTGGCTTGAAATATAGCCCTGCCAGGATGAGGCGCCCCAAATACGCATCTAAATGTGTTTTGTCCAGCTCCTTCCACTTTTCTCCCAAAACACACCTCCCTTCTAGATTAGTCATTTCCAGAATGTTTTTCTGTACGTAATGAACTGCTTTAACTTTGCTTTGCAGGATTAGTAAATTCCCCTGATGAAGCAAGTCCATTGCTGTGAAACCAGTCCCTCAAAAAGTACCAGTTTAAAATTACCTACCTTATTTACTTCAATATTGTTCTTCAAGTATCTTTTTATTGAGCAATTCAATCCCACATATACATTCAGGGCATTTTTGTGGCCATTACAATTGGGCAATGTGCATATAGAATTGGAATCATCATGAAATAAAATTGTATATTAAGCACAAAAGTAATACATAAAACAAAGGAGAACAGGTAACTTAGGGTAAGCGTACATTAATTAACTGTTGCTTAAATAAGGCTTAATAAGCATTTACTAAGCATTACCAAACTGTTAATAAATGCTTAATAAACATAAATTAAGCATTAACTAACTGTTATGCTTAGGTTATGCTTAACTAGGCATTAGTTAACGAAGCATTAATTTACTATATATAACTAAGCATTAACTTGGCACTAACTAACAGTTTACTAATGTACCCTTATTGTATTGTGTTGTGTTTCCGGAAAGCAAAATGTGAAACTACCTCAATATTGTTGAACACATATATTACTGTTAAAGTGCATGGTGTGTTATTCGTTTTTAAGCCCCTCTTGTCACTTTATTTAAAAAAATTAAAAATGTTAACCTTCATTTATACAGGTAAATCTAATTGAGACCGGACACTCTTTTACAAGGTACCGGTTTCCATTCCCACACAGCACATTCATACACCGATAGCAGCTTTCACATGCAGGGTACGGCACACAGTTTATGGATTGAAGGGTTGAGTGTGAGGCCCACACGCGGAGTCAGATCCAGTTCACCCTCTGATACTCCGGGCGGAGGAGAGAAACGGAATCTTTGCAGGAGGGTCGCGAAGAAGATGAAGAGCTCCATTCTGGCCAGACCTTCTCCAAGACAAATCCTTCTACCTGATGGGGACAACAGTGCGAAATGTTCACAATAGGGGTGGTTAAAAACACTGATTCATGTAAAAATCGTGATTCCTAATGTCTGCCATTTTAAATCGATTAACAATTTGCAATAAAAAAGTCTTGCTCAGGGACATTTGGACTTGTGGCTGGGTGACTGGGAATCGAACCACCAACCCTGTAGTTGAGGGTCTACCACCCTAACCACTTAGCCACAACAATGCCCTAACAATGATCTTAAAGAAGTGATGTCTGAATTCACCGACCTGCAGAGAAGGGCATGAAGGCGTCTCGCTTCAAGAACTTCCCGTCTTTGTCCAGGAAGTGAGCGGGATAGAAGGTGGTTGGCTTCTCCCACTCGCTCTCATCGTACAGAACGGAAGACAAGAGAGGATACACCGTGGTGCCCTGGACACAATGAAGAAAACCGGGTAGGTTTAAATAAAGTGTCTGTCTGTCTGTCTGTCTGTCTGTCCGTCTGTCTGTCTGTCGTTTCTCTCTGTCTTTTTTTTTTACTTTTTTTAACTTTTTTTAATCAGTTTTTGAAGACAACCACAAATAAACATACATTTAGTGTGTAGGAAAGAGGCACAATGAAAATAAAAATAAATGTTTAAAAAATAATATAATAATAATAATTAAAAAAAGTAAAATAATGTAAATTTTTTTTTTTTTTTTTTAATAAATAAATAATAAAAGGAAAAAAAACATATATTTATCTACTGTATATCTAACCTTTTTAATGAAGTGACCCTCGAACGTTATATCTTGGCTGGTTTTGTGAGGCAGTGACATGGGGAGAATGTTGGCAAATCGCTGTGTCTCATGGATGACTGCGTCAGTGAACGGCAGATTCTTTCTGTCCTCAGTCTGCGCTTGACGACTTCCTATCACTCTGCTCAGTTCCTCCTGGACCTGGTCTGAAAGAGACATTATTTTTTCATTTAGATGATGCCTACGTCAACAAAACACTTGCTTGGACTGTTGTGTGTGCAATGAGGAACTTTTAGTCTGTGTCAATTCTTGCACCCCCTTTGGACAAAAGCGGTAGTGTTTTTACCACACCAGCTGTTGTTCCTGGGTGAGCGTACCCACGGCAAAGGCATTAAGTAAAACTATATAAAAATAGCATTCTTTGCACTGATGGTCTCATTCGCTGGTACATGTAATTTATGATCTTCAGAAGAAAAATTAGACTGTTTCAGAAATTATTTAAAAGTTTCTTGTAGCTAGTTTAAGCTCCTTACCTTGTATATTTGGATACTTGGCCATAAGCAAAAGTCCCCATCTCAGTGTGGTTGCTGTGGTGTCAGTACCGGCAGCAAACAGGTTATTAACCGTCACCATAAGGTTTTCCTTGTGGAAGTGACTGTTGGTATTCCCAGAGTCCTGCGGGTAAAGATGAGAAGGTTAGACAATCAAAACAGATGCAACGTGTGTGGTTAAATTAATTGTACATACTTTTTATTAATTTTTTTGTTTGTTTTAAATATAGAAATGGATTGGGTAGTCTTGTCACTCTACATGTGACCTTGGAATTGTGTCCACGATCAGAATTGAGGGTCATATGATTAGAAATTACCTAAACATTTTCCCATTGATACTTCTTCAGCATCTTAAATTGGCGTTTTTCGGAACAAAATTGGAATATACAGCAACCGTAACCCTAATGGCTCGGACAGACATAAGGCTATAGCTTCAAGCTTTGGTAAGGGCCTTCGGATCTGGGGAGGCCGGAGCAAAGTCCAGAAAATATAAAGTTAAAGAGTCAATAAAGATGGGCACTGCTTGAGTTTAACCTGCCAGGAACTCTGTGAATTGTTATTTTATATTTGCACTCCTACTTTGTGTTGCAACTGTTGCAAAGATCTTAAAGGTGCACTATGTAACTTTGGGTGTGTCAGAGAGGTGAATATTTTCTAAGGTATATTCTCAGTTCTGAATAAATAAACTTTAATCAGAGGAAAATGTGATCCCTGGAACACTGTTTGAAGTAATAAAGCTTCCTGAAAAGTTGTTTCACTGTTGTTGTTTACAGCAGCAGGGCCCACAGTTTAGTTCACAAACATATTCTAGTCTTACGTTTGGTTGATTAATGAATAACTACATTCTAAGAATTACATGTAGAGCCTGCAGTAAGTTTACAAAACATATTTAATGTTTTGTAAACTTACTGCAGGCTCTTCAAATGTAAAGAAGCACCTATCCCCTGAAACTGCGTAGTGCACCTTTAATGTTGATAAGTGATGAAATGTGATTCCAAACCTCCAGATTTTGCTTTCGGACCAGAAAGGCGTCTACAAATCCTCTGCACATCTCTGGGTTGAGGGTCTCCTTCAAACGACTGAACAGACTTAAATTCTGTGTTCTATTGGCATCAGCCGATTTGAGGAGTTCTCTCGTGTGAGAAAAGAATCTACCAATCCATGGGAATAGGTTGTACAACTGTTTGAAGAAAATTAAAACAGGCCTATCGTTAGGCCTTTGTAATATGTTCACTTATTCACTATATTAAAGGTGCTTCGAGGAACTTTCCGTTTGTGTTCATTGGATAAAAGCGGTATGAGTTTTTACTACGCCAGCTGTTGTTCCTGGTGAGAGTACCCATGACAGAAGCATTTATAAAAACTATATAAAATAGCATTCTTTGCACAATTTTTTTTTTTTACTGTTTCAGAAATATTTAAAAGTTCCTCGTAGCTACTTTAAAAGCCCTATGTTGACAGTTAGACTATAAAAAACATAAAAAACATTTGAGACCTGTATTGATGGGGATCCCACAAGTTGAATATTTCTATTTGCTCGATGTACCATGGCCACAAACTCTGGATCATCGTATTCAAACCTGCTGCCATAAACAATGGAGCAGATTATGTTTGAAACGGCACAATTCATTGAATTGGTTGTGTCAAAGGCTTCTCCTGTAATAAGGCAAGGCAATTTAATTATAAAACACAATTCATACACGGCTGCAATTCAAAGTCATTGCTAAAAAACAAACAACCCTATTACAATTGTACTACAATTAAAATTATGCAAGAATAAAAAAATAAGTATAAGTAGTATAAGTATAATAATACATAAGACAATTAAAAATGAAAACAAGTGCAGATATGAAATAGACAAGAAAAGACTAAATCTTTTTTTGAAATTACATCAGGTAATAGGGGAGAGTGGGGTGAGTTGTGCCACTTTTCACTAAAAGTGACTTTAAAGTGAGGCATCCACAGTAATGTCTCCAACTAAAATATGTAGGCCTATGTATATTTCAGGATGTGGTGCATCCCTGGCAACAATAACTTTTGTCCTGAAATAAACTGTTTAAGAAATATAGCTTTCGGAAAAAGCTTTCTAAAGTGGTAGCTAACCTCAGAATTTCTGGGAGCTTATTCCAGGCATGAGGGGCATAACAACGCAAAGTGAAAAACAAGAGAAACAGGTCAAACTAAATCTTGAAGGTGTGTCTTTTTCGAAAGCCTGATTTGTTTGTTATTGTGCGGTTGGTTATAAGACACATACCTTTAAATTTCTTAAACACTTCAACAAGGTATTCACATTCCTCAACGATTTTGTCCTCAGACGCCTTCTTGCCCATCCCAAAGTCTCTCAGGTTGGTCAGAGCAAAGCGCCTCATCTCCTTCCATGTATCACCATTGGACCATAACACCCCTGAGAAAAAGTGTTTCAGCAAAATACATCAAATAATTATCTGATTATGGACAAATGTTGTAAACAAACAACAATACTGATATCGGGGGTAAAAAAATATAATTTAATTATGCCTTTCTTTACCCTGCTCGTTACTGAAATCTTTAACAATTTTCGGGGGATCTCTCTCTCCAAACTCTTCGGCGTGAGTGACGAGGGCTGCCTTCACTGTCTTGTATCCGGCCAAGACGACCACTTTCTTTGAGCCGAAATAGAAGGTGAATACGGATCCATATTTTTTGGAAAGCTAAGAATAGAGAAACACACACACACACACACACACACACACACACACACACACACACACACAGTAGTCAGGGCTGTGACTTCAAAATACATAGACATTTTTGAGTAAAAGTTGGCATATTGTATGTTTTTGAAAGTTCAATTTGTTCAGTCTATTTATACAGGTAAATCCCATTGCAACTTGAGACTCTTTTTCAAGGGAGACCTGTTCCCATTCACACACACATTCATACACCGATATCAAGCAAAGTATTGGGAGCAATTTAGGGTTCAGTGTCTTTCCCAGGGACACTTTGAACCAACGACCCTGTGGTTGAGGTTCTACCGCCTTTCGGTTGCAGGGTCGGAGGTTGCAGATCTAAATCTTAAGTACTTCCTCACCTGCTGTAGTGTGTGGTAGGGTTTCGTCAGATCCAGTTGCAGCAAATTCCCGATTATGGGAAGAGGTTTTGGTCCCGGAGGCTCTTTCCCATTCTCCTGGGAGCTGAAGGAGGATGAAGAGATGAGATAGATGAGCAGTAGGACTACCAGAGCCCCTAATAGGGAGATTGAGCTGTAAGAAAAAAGATCTAATATCCCCATGACTTTAAAAAGAAAATGTGTCCTTTCAAGTGTAGTGACATAGGATACGTTTGCTGTGCTGCTCCCTTCTAGTCTGTGTGTGTTTTGATATGGAGGAATGCCTTTTGTATAGCTGCCAGTGACGCAAATAGTCCAGCCCACACAGGTAGGGTAAAAGTAAACCACTGACCCTTATCAGCACACTAGGAGAGTAAAGAGTGCTTGGTAGTAGTTTAATTGTGATGTTGTCTGCAGTTTTGTTATCTTAAATGCCATAATCTTAATGTTGACATGCGGATCATAAAGGGAAAGTTATTCAGTCTGTACAGAGGTGGGAAGGGAGAAATGAGGTAAAAGGTTCAAAGAGAAAGGTAACTATGAGCCACTTGTTTTCTCTTTGCTTTTGGATGTAAGATTTGCTAACAACTGGTTTAAAAAATTAACACTAAATGTAAGTTTTAAAAAAAATTAAAAGTTTGCTTTCAACTCAGTTTTTCTAGTTGTAATATGTGTTTAAAACTTGCTTTAAATAACTGTAGTCTATGTGACGTTTAATCCACCAGTGACAACTAAGCATATACTAATTTACTCTTTAAATTAATCCAAGGTTTGTGAGTCTTAACCCCCCAATTCTGTATGTTTTAAATCGAACAACATGTTGACATGCACTGATCTAGGAACCTGAACTCTCACTGACATAATAAAATATAAAAGTACACAGAAAGCTTTAAGTAATAGGTTAACAGGATATGTACTCACTCTCATGATCTCAGAGATTTCATTTAATGAGACACTAAACCCTGGTGGATGATACACTCGACTGGATCAAAGTTAAAGCTTATCTCCAAATTACCTCAAATAAAAATAAACTTTCTATTTGTACCAACATGCTTTATACAGTATGAACTCTGTTCTCAGTCGCAGTTGACCCATCAATAAAGTTGACCGAAGCCCCCCCCCCCCCCCCCCCCCGCTAGAAGGCTCATTCCTCTTCACAGCAGACCCGAGTCGTTCTCTGCATGTCATTGCCCTCTCTCTCCCCATTTCATCTCTTATCTGTCTCTCCGAACTTTGATAAAATGCCAAAAATGCCCTTAATCTTTTCCTTAGCCTAAAGTCTAGTTATAAGCCTAAAGCTGTTTTTTCTGTAGCTCGCCCCGCACTAAAAGTGACAAAACTATATTTTATAAATGTTTCTAAAATCACGAAATGAAGACGTGTACTTATAAACAAAAGAAACTTCGCATTTAGAAGTGAAACAGCATATTGGAAGTGAAGTGTGCTGTGGTTTGGTTTGATGTGGTTCTAAAAAACCATCAAAGGCAACAACCACATATTCAGGTTTCAGTTTCAACCTACGGGTTCCTGTCGTTAGATGAGTTTATATTTTGACCTGAAGTTTCTCTTGTTAAAGGTGCACTATGCAACTTTAGGTGTGTCAG
Source organism: Ammodytes marinus (assembly GCF_949987685.1). Taxonomy (NCBI): domain Eukaryota; kingdom Metazoa; phylum Chordata; class Actinopteri; order Uranoscopiformes; family Ammodytidae; genus Ammodytes; species Ammodytes marinus. Next base: position 24,319,507 of record NC_137223.1, on the reverse strand, counting down.
AGAATTGAACATTTTATAAGGTATATTCTCGTAACTTAATAAAACACACTTTCTTCACAGGAAAATTGGATCACTTGAACACTGTTTGAGGTTAGAAAGCTTCCTGAAAAGTTTCACTGTTGTTGTTTACAGCAGCAGGGCCCGCATTTCGGTTCAATGACATATTCTAGTCTTAGGTGCTGGATAATAAATATTAGTTTTGATTTATAATGATAGAATTATTCAAAACTAAAGATTTCATGTAGAGAAAATATGTTTAGTAAACTAACTGCAGGCTCTGGGAATGTAAACAAATATTCCCCTTCCTTAAAACTGCATAGTGCACCTTTAACACAGACTAAGGTTAGGTTGTCATAGTAACATCTGTGAAAACACATTAGTGGCTTCATATACATTGCGCCACACGCTCCCTTCCTGCTCTGCTTCCCCATTTAGTATTTAAAAAAAAAAAAAAACCTCAGTTAATTTGCCTGCACTTCTCCATTCTGCACACACACTCACCCAGGCCTCAAATGATCTTTTTCAGGCTGCTGTATGTTTGAACTCATTTTGATTCTGGAGAACGCTCGTTGTCAAAATCATTGAATATCTCCTCATGATCAGCTACTTGTCCATACTGTGTGTGTGCGGAAAAAACGGGTGTTAGTAAACAACCTAGCCTCTTTAAACTGTTATGTAAACAATGTGACTAACAACATGCCTGTTTGTTTACAGAGCCTATGCTGTGTATTATCACTTTAATTATTATTATTAACAGTATTGACAGGTAGTGGATCATGAGGAGATCTTCACTGATTTTGACAAAAAGCATTCTACAGAATCACTGACTCCACCTTTAACTGCAGTAAATGACTGAGATGTAAAAAATAAATGAAATAAAAAAGTATTTGGCTTTTTCTGAAGTCGGGGAAATGGAAAGCTGATTTTCTCCGGGGGGAAAGTACACGGCAACAAAGAGGAAGTGACACATTACTGTTCATGGGAAGAAGATTCTTCATTTTTTCACTCCGAAATGTGGAAAGCGAGAAGAGAGTTTGTTGGTTCGATCCCCAAACAATCCAAAGCGCCTTTGAGTCTCAGAAAATCAGTGAAAAGCTCTGTATAACTCAAGTCCATTTACCATTTATATCTTTAAGGACAGTTCATATACCATTCATGTTCCTGGATGAATTGATTCATAAGATGCTTTAGAATAAATAAAATGCTGATACTTTGCTGATGGGCCTTCAGTGCACCAAACAGACTAAAACCGATATTCAAAAGTGGTGAACAGTAAGATGTAGATACTGATTCAAACTTGAAAACGTAAAATAAACTTTTTAATAAACAATGTTTGAAAAAAAAATGTTATGCAATTTTGAAAATAATTTAGGGATGTGGCCATTCTGCAAAAGGAAGTGAATGCAGTACACTCATCTTAGAGATGCACAAGTTACCAAACACTTTTCGGGTTAGGAACAAGAGAAGCGAGATGGCTCAACTCAGACGGATTAATATTTATTTCTTTGTGATACTGCTGCTTCACTTTACAGGTAAGAATATACGCAACACAGAAAATACACATTAGATAACATTACTAATAGTATTGAAGTATCTTACACTAATTAAAGTAAGACAGCCAAGTTTGGCGTTTGTATTTTTTGTTTGTATTTAATATAATCCCCAAAAGTAACTACAAACATTCTTATTTTCTTTTTCATTTATCTATATTCTTCAACAGCAGTCACCGGACAAAATCCCCTATTCTTCACTGTCAGACGAGGAGAGGAAGTCACTTTGCCTTGTGACAATGTGATAGAAAATCAGCTCAACTGTGACATTACTACATGGTTTTCCTGTAGTGGTTCTAGCAGTAACTCAGTAGAGCTGGTTACTAATGGGCAGATTAGTGATGAGATTGACAGGAAGAAAGCCGACAAACTGAGTTTGACAGAAAACTGTTCCCACACACCTATACACGCGAACAAGACCAACAGTGAACTATCAGGTTAAATTGACCAAGTGTGGACTTCTATTTCTGGTCATTTAAAAAATACAACACAATAAAATATTTACTTTTAAGGCCTTCTGTCATAATATTACTTACATTTTTTGAAGAAGTTGTCAAGGGGGGACTCGAATCCTTGGGGGATATCAACATATCAAAGAGGGGACTCCATTCACTGCAGCAATAGAGCTGTATGTGCCTATTGTTTCACTCAATGAGTGTTTGCTTGCTGCACTTACTGTGTGTGTGTTTTTTTTAAATGGATTATATAACTTTAACTTTAACAATGACTAAATATTTCCCTGTGATACAAATAGTATGAACATAATCATGGCTTCTAACTGCAAATACATGTTTTACTTTGAAATGAGAAGTAACTTGCTGCATGCACTTATATCAGGGACTGAAGTATTAGCAACAACATTTTCTTTATCTGAGCTTTAAATAAATGTGTTCTTAATGTTACATCTTATATATTAATAAAACCACTATGGTTATGGTTAGCTAGTTAATTCTAACCCTCACCCTAGTTTAATTAATTAATTTAAAGCTAGCTGACCCCTAACCCTAGCTAGCTTTAAAGAAATGTGTTCTTAATGTTACATTTTAAAGATTAATTAAACCTCTACTGTTTTAGTTTTTTCTGTTATAATTGGCCCCTCTAGCATTATCCATAACTGATATCCATAACATAATTTAAAGCATGTCCAAGAAGGGACCTGAAAGAAAATGTCCACTGTTAGATCTGTGTCCCATGTTGCTATGCAGTGGACCTGGTTGATTAGTGCACACACACACACACACACACACACACACACACACACCTCACACTAGCATAACCAGTGGACCTGGTTGATTAGTGCACACACACACACACACAAACACACACACACACAGACACACTCAGACACACACACGCACACACCACACACACACACACACACACACACACACACACACACACACACACACACACACACACACACACACACACACACACAGCAGCCAGCCAGGGACTTGTGAGTTTTCCCCACACCTGCCCAGAGCTGAGCCCAACCTTATCTAGTTTGTATCGCTCGACCCTCCCCCCCCCCCCCCCAGGAAAGTGACATTCTACGTACAAAATCCGAATTTCGTTGCCTTAGTTCAAAACATCCAGAACTGCAGGTGGTGAGTCCATACAGAGACCTTTACGTGTTTACAAAGAGTTAACTGTTTGTTCCTCATTTTGTCATCTTTTGTGGTTAACACCTTCAGAGCTCTGCTGCTGCTTAACCCACGTAATGACCAAAACACCTCCCCCTCATTTCTCAGAAAATATGACCAAACTGCAAAGAGGAACTAACTATTCATTCGTGTGAAAAGACACATCGTTGGGTCATGTCTTTTGACTGCACACCGAACGACGTCTGGCTTTTTGGCTCTTGGGATTTGTGCAAGAAACTCATTGAGACGAAAACCTGATTGACTCTGTCTTCAAAGATTCAACGATTGGAATAACCGAAAAGGAAGATTCAAGTCAACACAAGGAAAGGGACACTTTACTAATACCAGGAAGTCAATTGCGGTAACTCTCTTAAAGAAACAGAAGTTCACAAAGTTGCGACCGTGAGAACAAGACATCAAGATGGCTCAACTCGGAGGATTTAACATTTCTTTCTTTGTGATACTGCTGCTTCACTTTACAGGTAAGAATATACACAACACACAAAAGGAAACATTAGAAAACATTACTGATAGTGTTAAAGTATCTAACTTAAAGTCAGACAGCTACGTCTGCACTTTGTATTTGTTGTTGAACTTGAAATCCTCACACATATAGTAAGTGTGAACATTAAATCTATTCTTATTTTTGATTATTTTTATGTCTTATCTTCAACAGCAATAACTGGACAAAATCACCCCGTCTTCACTGTCAGGCAGGGAGAGGAAGTTATTTTGCCTTGTGGAAATGCGATACAAAATCAAGCCAAATGTGACAGTACTACATGGTTGTTCGCTCATTACGCTAGGAGAGACTCAGTAGAGCTGGTTGATCATGGGCAGGTTAAAAAGGAGTTTCCTAAAGCCGACAGACTGAGAGTTACAGAAAACTGTTCTCTGGTCATAAAGAATGTCACAGCTGAGGATGTTGGTCGTTACTACTGCCAACAGTACCAATCAGACGGAAAACAAGGTGCCGATGCTTTGGTTGATCTGTCTGTTGTTACCAGTGAGTATTAAGGTCATGATGTTTTCAACAATACAGTTATTTTGATTACAATGAAGAAGTAATTTCTACTCTTGTTGTCTCTATGTTGTCTCTTCACCAGTAACTGAACAGCAGGCGGACGAAGGAGTCATCTTGACCTGCTATGTGTGGGCTTATCGAGGGTGTGATCATCACACAGTGGAGTGGCTGTATGAAGGCGACACGAGTGACGTGGATATATCAACACTTTCCTGTTCAGCCACGGCGGAATATTCAACTTCTGGTCTGAATCAGAAGCCAAACTATTCTGAGTTACTGAAGTGTAAAGTGACAGATGATAGGACTGAACAAGTGCTGCTGTGTGGCGTCGGCCCCGGGCCCTCATCTGTGAAACCAGGTACGTTTGTTTGTTTTTTAATTAATTTTAAGTTTTAATGTTATGCAAATCATTTTCATTCAGTCTCTTCAGATTGTAAACATGAGGTATTTAGCTGTTTGTTGTTTCTTATGATATTCTACAAAATCAAAAGGGAAAGACACAACAACATCTACAGAGGATGGAAATTCAAATAAACAATGTAAAGACTTAATGTCTTACATCTCTCTTTCCTTATAAAGACGGCAGACCAACACTTGGCCGTGTGAAGATATGTTCTCGTATCCACACGTCTGATTCTAAAACGTCCTTTTTGCACACGTATTTACCCACAAAAGCCACGTAAAAACGTATACACATGGTGGCATGTTGTTTAAAATTCTTCATGATGACAGAAAGAGAAATTATAAAAGAAAACACTTTTTTTTCAAACAACACTCAAGACAATGTAGTGAATACATTTTTAAGGTTTTGTGTTTTTTGTGTCTTATATATTGTAGATGGTTTTACCAAATCTTAATCACATATATGTCAAAGTTGCTAGAGATACTAAAAAAATAAACAGTCAGATTCAGTCAGTGTGGACATGATAGTTGTTTAATGCAGATCACTACAGAAATAAACTAACTGAACGTAATTTGGAAAGAATGTTCCAAAACTAATGCAAAAAAAGGCTGTGAAAAGTCTCCTCTTTTCGCTGTGTGATGCTAAACAGAACATAAAACTGCAAACAATTCTTCTTTTTCCAGGTTTCATCCCTTACATCATTGTGGCGGTGGGGTTAGCAGCACTCTTGATTATCGTTGTGGCAGTTATCAGATGGAAGAAAACTAAAGGTGAGAGAATTCACAGACCAAACTACTTAAAACAATATATAATGACTGACCTGGATTTTCACTGTCATTTCCCCTTTGTCTTTACAGGGACCAAAACAAACAAAGATGTGGACAATGTGAGTTTACAGTCTTACTTTTTTTATGTCAATATTTATTTATAGAGTCAGATGTCGACTGAAACTGAGTGTGGTCGCTTGTGGTGTAGTGGTTAGAGCCCCTCTCCCCCCCCCTCCCCTCAATAGAGTCTCAGTCCTCTTCACAGCAGACCGGATAAGAATCCAGCCCGGGTTGTTCTCTGCATGTTATCTCTGTTTTATAAGGAAAAAAGAAAAAATGCCAAACAAAAAAATCTTTAAAAAAAAAACGTTTTTTACTGTATTGTATTGACACTACTTGGTTGTAGTAGCACAATTAACATAACATGAATCTATATAGTTAAGATTGATAGTGATATTTTGAGTAAAAAGGGGAACTAGTGCATAAATGTGAATTGACATCATGGCACATATGAGTATATGATATGATGATATAAGTGATGAATATACATTGATGTAAATGGAAACTGTAACCACGCTGTATGTTTGCAGGGACAGAGCGTGAACCCTGCTGTGACCCGGCCTGATCCGGAAACCAGTCATGACACGGTGAGATCACTCACACTACAAAGTCACACACACACACACACACGCACACACACACACACACACACACACACACACACACACACACACACACACACACAAACACACAAACACACACAAACACACACACACACACACGCTTGTTTTTCCTCCAAATGAGTCTTAACTTCCCTCTTCAACAAATATAAAAAAAGAAGAAGTAAAGTTGTGCAACTACTTAAGAATGCCCACATGCAGGGGCTCTATGTGACGTAGTGGGTAGAATGTGTACCATACAAGCTCAGTCCAAGTCTGACCCGTGGACCTTTACTGTATGTCACCCCCCCCCCCTCTCTCTCTTTCTCTTTCTCTCCCCATTTCCCCTCTGTACTCTCTCCCCTCAACTATCAATAAAAAGCTTAAAATACCTTAAAAAGAAAGAAAAAAATCCCCACATGCTACTGTGTGTAAAAAGTCACACAAGCAAACACACACACACACACACACACACACACACACGCTTGTTTTTTCTCCAAATAACTCTTAACTTCCCTCTGCAAAAAAAGAAGTGAAATTGTGCAACTACTTAAGAATGCCCACATGCAGGGGCTCTATGTGACGTAGTGGGTAGAGCGTGTACCATACAAGCTCAGTCCTTGTCGCCGTGGTCAAGGATTCGAATCCGACATAGTGACCTTTACTGCATGTCATTCATCCCCCCTCTCTCTCTTTCCCCATTTTCCCTCTGTACTCTCTCCTCTCAACAATCAATAGAAGGTTGAAAATACAAAAAAAAAAAAAAAAAAACGGACGTGCTACTGAGTTGTTGTTACTGTGTGTAAAAAGTCACACACACACACACACACACACACACACACACACACACACCCACGCATGTTTTTTCTCCAAATAAGTCTTAACTTCCCTCTTCAAAAGAAGAAAAAAATAAGTGAAATTGTGCAACTACTTAAGAATTCCTACATATACGGGTCGTGACCTTGCAGAGACGACCCGTGGACCTTTACTGCATGTCATCCCCCCCCCCTCTCTCTCTGTCTCCCAATTCCAACTCTCACCTCTCAATTATCAATAAAAAGGTTAAAATACCTTAAAAAAAGTTTTTTTTAAAGAGAAAAATGCCCACATGCTATATAAGCTGTTGTTACCGTGTGTTGTCCTCTCTGTGTTAAAGAGTTTCAGACACACAGCAGGTCCATATCAGTGTAAAATACATAAAGGCAAAAGATGTATTCATTGCAGTTCAGAGATCTCCAGTGATTAAAACACATATAGACCTTTGTTCCAATGTTTCCAAAAACAACAAAAGAACCTTGTGTCAGTTTGTGCCAAGGCCATTAAAATAAAATAAATTATATATAGCACTGGAAAGAATTAAGAGACCACTCCAAATGTTCAGTTTCTTTCATTGTATTATTTATAGGCATATGTTTGAGTAGAATTAACATTTTGGTTTTATAATATAAACTACTGACAACTATTCTAAACACAATAAGAATATTGTCATTAAGAGCACTTCCATTAAGTAATGTAGAGATGAAAATTTAAGAAAAGTCCAGACCGGTCTCTTAATTTTTTTCCGGAGCTGTATATATAAATAAATCAACATTTTTGCATAAAATTCCTGAAAACAGCGTGGTCTGGAATTTAAAAATTAAAGTAGTGAGACAGTAAAGATCTTCATGTAACTGAGCATCCATTTTGTTTCTCTGTCTTCTCTGTGCAGGCTGATCCTGAAGAGGGTGTTGCCTACGCCTCCGTCAGCTACACCAAGAAGACCAACAGTGAAGCCCAGGTAAGATGTCTATGTAGAGTATTAGTAAATAGACTTGACTTATATAGTGCTTTTTAGCCGATTTTCTCAGCCTCAAAGTGCTTTACATTTTTTACCACATTCACACACACTCACTCATACACCGATGGCAGTAGCGGCCATGCAAGGGGCTCTCTTAACCATCGTTGGGAGCAATGTGGGGTTCAGTGTCTCTTTGCCCAGGGACACTTGGACATGTGGCGGGTAGGTGGGGGATCGAACCTCTGACCTTGCAATCCAGTGGACGACCGCCCTACACAATTCACCACTGCCGCCCATAAGTGCTAGCAGAAAGAAAAAGTATATGATTTGGAACGCAGGGCAGATCTCTTGCACTTCAGCTATTGATGTTTAAACATTAAACAATAAACAGACACCACAACTTCTTCTTTACAGAAACAGTAATTTAATGCAGTTGTATTTATTATTATTATTATTATTATTATTATTATTATTATTATTATTATTATTATTATTATTATTATTATTTATTCTATATATATATATCACAGAGGCAGACATGCAAAAATATGATTGAAGTATTTATTTTATTTTTATTTTATTTTTGAATTTTTTTCAGGATGAGAGGTGAGAGTGAGAGAGAGAGGAAAATGGTGGAAAAGAAAGGGATGAGGGAGGTAGAGAGAAGGGAGTGGAATGAGGGACGGGGTGAGGAGATGGAGGGTTGAATAGAATGAGTGGAAACTGTTTGAAGAAAAATGTAACGGTTGGTGTGATTTTATGTGAGTCTTATGTTGTATTCAAGGTGAGGAGATGGAGGGATGAATAGAATGAGAGTGGAAAGGGGAGGTGAAGAAAATGTATAAAGAGTGGATAGAGTGAATGAAGGGCTCCAAGGGGTGAGATTGGAGAAGTCTGGTCTGGACTAGGAGGGAGCTATACAGCAGCCTCCTCCACCTTCCAGTCACCCTCACACTTCTCCTTTTTCTTACTCCAAAATCCCTTCTTTCTCTCTCTCTTCTCCACCACTTTCTCTCTCTCGTTCTCCAACTTATCCTCCTTCTCTTTCTCTCTTTTCTTCTTTATTTCATCCTCCTCTTTTTCCTTTATTTTCATTTCTTTTTTGTCTTGTTTACTTTTTATCTTGTCTTCCTCCACCACCTCTGTCTGTCCGGTCGTCACCCTCCTGACTTGAGACCAGAAGCTCCTGTTGTTTTTCACACAGACTTTCTCCTCCAGTTTCTCCTTCTCTTCCTCCAAATATCGTACACTTGTTTCCAAGCGCTGTACGATCGCCGCCATGTTTGTTTTGGCTTCTTCTAAGCTTTTTACTTGAGTCTCCAAGTCCTCTAGTTCGTCTTCCAGTTCATTCTTATGGAACTCCACCTTCATGACTTCCGTCTCCAAGTTCCAGTTTTTTTGCTCCAGCTGTAAGATCTTCGTTTCCAGGCTGTTTGCTTTCTCCACCATTTTGCTATTTTCTTCCTCTATGGTTTTAAGGTGAGTCGTCAAACAATGATTTTTCTCATTGTGTTCTATTAACTCCTTCTCCATCTGTTGAGCTCTGTCCTCGTTGCATTGTAGAATCTGTTCCACGTTCTTCTTCTCTCCCTCTAAACAAAGTAAACTTGTTTCCAAGCAAATGACTCTCTCCGCCATTTTCTTCTTGTCTTCTTTTATGGTTTTTACAGTAGACTTCAGGTTGACATTTCTTTCCTCAAGTTCTCTAAACTCCTTCTCCACCTGTTTGCCCATTAATGCAATGCCTTTAACCTGGTCCACCATTTTCCTTTTCTCTTCTTTCTGGTGTTGAATGGTTGTTTCCAGGGTGTGGACTCTCTCCTTCAGGGCTTTATTCCCTCCCTCCACCTGAACAACCTTCATCTCCAAGCTGTGTACTTTCAGCTCCATTCTTTCCTTTTCTTCCTCTAGGCTTTTTACAGTTGCCTCCAAGCACAGATTTCTCTCTTCAATTTTCTTCTTCTCTTCTTTTATCTGTGTTGATATCTTCTTGGCGCTATTCTCTTTCTCCTCCAGTATGTCTTTCATCTGGTCCTCCATCCACTTCACACTGTCCTGCCAGCTCTGGTCTTGTTCAGCCAGATCCTTGCTGAACTTCTCCTCTCGAGCGTCGTACTTGGCCTGCCACAAGGCCTCGCTCTTGGTTACTTCTGCTCCTGCGCTCAAGATCCTTTCTGAAAGCGCTTTATTCTCTGCCTCCAGTCTTGCCGCCATGCTATCAAACTCCTGCTTGTTTAGGCTTTTCAGAACATCCATTTCAACCTCTTTAAGATTCAGATTGTTCCTTAATCCGGAGATCGTAGCTTCAAACACCTTGGTGGCCTCTTGGTTGCGTTCCCGCTCCCCTTGGAACTGCTTCTCCTTGGTCTCAAGAAGCTTTTGCAGTCGGGTTATCTCCACTTTGTTCCTCTGCAGGTTCTTGTAGAACCGTTCTTTCTGAGCGTCCATCTTGCCCTGGTTCTCCCACATGGCATCTATCTGGCTCTTCAGATGGTGGATCTCAGTTTGAGCTTCACGGAGGGAGTTCTGTAAATCCCCGTTCACGTCTTGGCGTCTTGGTCTCCTGCTGCCCTGACCAACACATCCGTCCCTGTGTCTCGGGGTTTGTCTCTGAGTCGTGTCTGGTTCTGCTCTGGACTGTTGCTGTCTGTCGCTGCTGCAGACGATTGTCCTGGCAGATCGACCCTTCTGGACTGTGATGAACATGACTTGTGTGTAGTCGATACAACAAGTTAGTTTTAGTCTATTGGGTTCTGAGGTTCCTATAGTAGACAGTAGTAGTGGCTGTCTGTAGTAGGCCTACACTGTGTATTGTCTGCTGTAGACTGTGTGGTTGTTTGTAGATATGTTTCCCAGTAGTAGATTCCTTCTTGACTGTGAAACACTTTGTATGCACCTGATACGATGATGAGTTAGTTTTACTCTGTCGGGTTCTATAGGTACTGTAACAAAACACAGTTATTGGAATGTTGTGATGTAACTCTAGAAGTTCTAGAATGTTGAAGCCTTTGAAGCCATTTGATCTTGGCCCGTTACATCATGTTGCCTTTGATCCTTTGATCTTACAATGACATCACAACATTCAAACACCTTTTGTTTGTTACAACACAACATTCTAGAACTCTGAAAACTTATAAATAGGAGTACCTTTAGAACCCAACAGAGTAAAACTTACTCATCATCGTATCAGGTGCATACAAAGTGTTTCACAGTCGAGAAGGAATCTACTACTAGGAAACACATATCTACAAACAACCAACAGTCTACAGCAGACAATACACAGTGTAGGCCTACTACAGACAGCCACTACTACTGTCTACTATAGGAACCTCAGAACCCAATAGACTAAAACTAACTTGTTGTATCGACTACACACAAGTCATGTTCATCACAGTCCAGAAGGGTCGATCTGCCAGGACAATCGTCTGCAGCAGCGACAGACAGCAACAGTCCAGAGCAGAACCAGACACGACTCAGAGACAAACCCCGAGACACAGGGACGGATGTGTTGGTCAGGGCAGCAGGAGACCAAGACGCCAAGACGTGAATGGGGATTTACAGAACTCCCTCCGTGAAGCTCAAACTGAGATCCACCATCTGAAGAACCAGATAGACGCCATGTGGGAGAACCAGGGCAAGACGGACGCCCAGAAGGAACGGTTCTACAAGAACCTGCAGAGGAACAAAGTGGAGATAACCCGACTGCAAAAGCTTCTAGAGACCAAGGAGAAGCAGTTCCTAGGGGAGCGGGAACACAACCAAGAGGCCACCAAGGTGTTTGAAGAAACGATCTCCGGATTAAGGCACAATCTGAATCTTAAAGAGGTTGAAATGGACGTTCTGAAAAGCCAAAACCAGCAGGAGTTTGATAGCATGGAGGCAAGACTGGAGGACGAGAATAAAGCGCTTTCAGAAAGGATCTTGAGCGCAGAAGTTGATATCTTAAAGAGCGAGGCGGCGTGGCAGGCCAAGTACGACGCTCGAGAGGAGAAGTTCAGCAAGGATCTGGCTGAACAAGACCAGAGCTGGCAGGACAGTGTGAAGTGGATGGAGGACCAGATGAAAGACATACTGGAGGAGAAAGAGAATAGCGCCAAGAAGATATCAACACAGATAAAAGAAGAGAAGAAGAAAATTGAAGAGAGAAATCTGTGCTTGGAGGCAACTGTAAAAAGCCTAGAGGAAGAAAAGGAAAGAATGGAGCTGAAAGTACACAGCTTGGAGATGAAGGTTGTTCAGGTGGAGGGAGGGAATAAAGCCCTCAAGGAGAGAGTCCACACCCTGGAAACAACCGTGCAACACCAGAAAGAAGAGAAAAAGAAAATGGTGGACCAGGTTAAAGGCATCGCGTTAATGGGCAAACAGGTGGAGAAGGAGTTTAGAGAACTTGAGGAAAGAAATGTGAACCTGAAGTCTACTGTAAAAACCATAAAAGAAGACAAGAAGAAAATGGCAGAGAGAGTCATTTGCTTGGAATCAAGTTTACTTTGTTTAGAGGGAGAGAAGAAGAACGTGGAACAGATCCTACAGTGCAACGAGGACAGAGCTCAACAGATGGAGAAGGAGTTAATAGAACACAATGAGAAAAATCATTGTTTGACGACTCACCTTAAAACCATAGAGGAAGAAAATAGAAAAATGGCGGAGAAAGCAAACAGCCTGGAAACGAAGATCATACAGCTGGAGCAAAAAAATTGGAATTTGGAGACGGAAGTCATGAAGGTGGAGTTCCATAAGAATGAACTGGAAGACGAACTAGAGGACTTGGAGACTCAAGTAAAAAGCTTAGAAGAAGCCAAAACAAACATGGCGGCGATTGTACAGCGCTTGGAAACAAGTGTACGATATTTGGAGGAGGAGAAGGAGAAACTGGAGGAGAAAGTCAGTGTGAAAAACAACAGGAGCTTCTGGTCTCGCGTTAGGAGGGTGACGACCGGACAGACAGAGGTGGTCGAGGAAGACAAGAAAAAAAGTAAAAAAGACAAAAAAGAAATGAAAATAAAGGAAAAAGAGGAGGATGAAATAAAGAAGAAAGGAGAGAAAGAGAATGAGGATAAGGTGGAGAAAGAGAAAGAGAAAGTGGGGGAGAAGAACAAGAGAAAGAAGGGATTTTGGAGCAAGGAGAAGTGTGAGGGTGACTGAAATGTGGAGGAGGCTGCTGGTATAGCTCCCTCCTAGTCCAGACCAGACCTCTCCAATCTCACCCCTTGGAGCCCTTCATTCACTCTACCCACTCTTTAAACCATTTCTTCATCTCCCCTTTCCGCTCTCATTCTATTCATCCCTCCATCTCCTCACCCATGAATCCTCCTCTTTCAATTCAATTCACAAAAACTTTATTGCCTCTCATATAGTGACAGAAAATTTCCTTCAGTTTGAGGCTCAAACAACATGAATACGACATAAGACTCGCATCAAATCACACCAACCGTTACATTTTTCTTCAAACAGTTTCCACCCTCATTCTATTCATCCCTCCATCTCCTCACCCCGTCCCTCATTCCACTCCCTTCTCTCTACCATTCTCTCTCTCTCTCTCTCTCTCTCTCTCTCTCTCTCTCTCTCTACCATTCTCTCTCTCTCTCTCTCTCTCTCTCTCTCTCTCACACACCTTTCTTCCCGAGAGGAAAATAAAAAATAAATAAAAATAAAAAAAATAAACATTCCATCATATTTTTCTTATGTCTGCTCTTGTCAATAAATATATATTTTTAAATAATAGACACAGCTGCATGACGATTGAAGTATTCATCATGGTTGTGTGTGTCAGTGTGGTTCAAATGTTAAAATGTAACTGCTACATAAACTTGAATGTTCTTCTATACAGACTAGAATTTACTTGTTTAGTACCTTGACATATTTCGGTTTAAAAAGTTAATAGTCTGTATTTAACAATTTTTAAGTTTATATATCTAGACTTAATTACACATTTTAGATTATCACTGATATTGCTGAAGGATCTGAAATTTGTCCTGCGTTCCAATCCCCATACTTCCCTACTATTTAGTACGCCAGAAAAAGATTTAGGACGTCCCAATACATGCAAGTCAATTGTAGTATGCTGAAAATACATACATGATCCCCCTCTAACTCCAATAGCATTTTGTAGTATTCGTCTTTATTCTTGACATTTCTCAACATAATGAAAAAAAAAATCCTTATCTGATTTTTTCCGTTTTCTGTGGCCCTAAAACTCTTCTGAACTTTAGTATGTAGTGTAGTAAAAAGAAAGAGTATGTGATTTGGAACGCAGGGTAGGATTGTTGTAAATGTTTAGGAAGTTTATTTGCACCTGCCACTATAGACCAACAGAGGGCAGCATTCTCCAGTCAAATATTCAGCTCTGTTCTGGAGAATGCTTCTTGTGGCTCTGTAAACGTGCATGTTGCTAGCTGTGGTGGGCCCCCTTTGTTTACCTTTGTTTGCATACCCTTTTTACAGAGCCTATGCTGTGTATTAACACTTGAATTCTGTTTCAGTGCGCGCACACACGCAGTATGTGAAGCTAGCAGATCATGAGGAGATATTCACTGATTTGGACAAAAAAGTTATTTTAACAACAAGCGTTCTACAGAATCACTGACATAGATAGAGTAACCTTTATTGCCCCAAGGGGAATTTAGCTTGCATTTGGGGACATTTAAAAAAACATATAAAGCAGCACATATATAGGTACACATACAGACTCAGACAATGATGGATAAAGTGACAGACTAATACAAACACACAATAAACATATTCAATTAATTTCAAATTCAAATTCAATTCAATTCAATTCAATTCAATTCAAATAACTTTATTCGTCCCCGAGGGGCAATTTAAAGGGGGTACATGACAGTATAGCTTAAAAACACAAGACAATCAACAAACATAATCAGCGCACACACATCACACTCACACACATTACACAATCACAACCAAGAGACAGAGAGACTAACAAAGAGACTCCACCTTAAATGCCTCTCTTAAAGGTGATACTCATATTATTAGAATATCATGGAAAATTAATTGGAATTGAGGCCAGAATTCATTCAAAAGGGGCCCAAACCAAGTACTGAATACATATCGATGATTATACTTTATATAGGGCCGACATTTCTGTATTTAAAATCCCTTTTTTATAGATTTTTATGTAATGTTAAATTTTCTGAGATTTCGAATTTGGGGTTTTTATAAGCTGTAAGCCATAATAAATACAATTATAACAAATGAAGGCTTGAAATATCTCACTTTGCATGCAATGAGTCTATATAATATTTTAGTTTCACCTTTTAAGTTGAATTACTGAAATAAATTAACGATATTGCACGATATTCTAATTTTTCGAGTTTCACCTGTATGTGCTATAGGTTGGGGGTGAAGATGAAGCAGTGACCTACGCTTCTGTGAACGTTCCTTCTTCTGCTGCCGGAGCCTCTGCTGATCCCAACGCTCTCTACGCCACCGTCAACAAACCAAAATAAATAACAGAACGCAGTGTACAGCTCCGGAAAAAAATTAAGAGACCTGTCTGGATTTTTCTTAAATCTTCATCTCTACATTACTTATTGAAAATGCTCTTAATGACAAAAAATTATATTGGAATTTGGTAGAAATGTTGTCAGTAGTTTATATTCTAAATCAAAATTTCCATACTTAAACATATGCCTAAAAACAGTAAAACGAGAGACACTGAACATTTGGAGTGGTCTCTTAATTTTTTCCAGAGCTGTAGATACAGCTAATTTAGTTTCAGTTGTTTAGCCTATCTGGAAAAACAAAACAATTACGTTTTAATTTGCAGTGTTTTTCCGTAGAATTCCCTTTACCGCGTTTCTTAAATGAATTGATTTATTCAAGAAAATGTATTTGTACACTAGTCAAAATCCTGGATAATAAAAATATATATATTTATTTATATTTTTGTATATAACCCGATTGATTTAACCAGACAAGTTATAATTCAATTTGCCAGAAATAATTTACCAAATTAATATATGAAGGAAGGAAACATGAAACTCAATTATGTCTGATTGTAATTTATTTTGTAGTTTAGGTATTTTACTTCTTACATAAACATGTTACAAGGTTTTCTGTTACAATTATTTTACTGATCATTTTGAAGATGTTTTGTTTCAAAAAAGTGTGTGTGTGTGTGTGTGTGTGTGTGTGTGTGTGTGTGTGTGCGTCGTTTGTGTGTGTGTGTGTGCAAGGTGAAACCATCTTGATGCTTTATTAAATACATGAGAAAATGTGCATAATAATATGATATATTTTGCTTTCAGACACTGTCTATTATTGAGCTCTCTGATTTTTGCTGATACGACTGTACGATTATGTTGAATAATTGATGAAGGTGATAAAATGACCTAGAGCACTGTTAGCTGCTGCCTAGCAACCGCGTTTTATCAACCAAATGCATGAATAAGAAACCAGCTATCATTATCATTATCATTACACGTACTGTACATTCCATGTTTTACATTATTTGGCTTTCTAGTTTATAAGCTTACCATAATTCACCTGTTATGTTGTTATCATAGACTGCATATAAAAGAGGTTGTTTTCATACATTTCGTTTCTCTGTATTTGTCATTTTCAGGCTTCATTGCTGTAAAACGATTTTTGTCGAGAAGGTGGTAGTGTAGGTTAACTAACAAAATGTAGAAGTAGTGACCAACATTCATACCAACAGAGGTAGAGAGAGAGAGAGAGAGAGAGAGACACTTTCATAAGAGAGAGAGAGAGAGAGAGAGAGAGAGAGAGAGAGAGAGAGAGAGCGTTACACTGGTACTATCAACACTGCGCCAGAAGGGGGAGTTGTAGGTTAAGATGCTACTGCAATGTTAAAGTAACAGGACAACTCAATTCATAGTAAATACAACACATTTTGCACAATGAAGTAGCTTTTTAGGAACATGTGAGGTCATTTTTTGTGGTAGTTAAAGGATTTTTTCATGTAAATCAGGATTACATCCCCCTATAGTATCATATAGTCATACTTACTTACATCCATATTTGGAACATTGATTGAAACTGGTATTCTGTCTGTATTTGATGAGGTGTGTTACACCATGCAAAATATAACATGGAAGAACACACAAGAGAATACAAAATATTGTATATTATATATTGTAGTGATCTTACATAATTCACCTATGGAACTGAAGTTCCGGGGTTCCGGGGGAACTGTTATGACTGGGGGAATTTCCTGTTTTGTCTTGTTGGCGTTTTGAGACTATCAAGAGTTTACTGTCTGCTCCGTTGTTGTTACTCGACAAGTGTATTAATGTCATTAAAGCAGTTAGCTCCGTCTTTTGACACTCCGCCTCCGACTCCCGTCTCTACACGCCACATTGGTGACCCCGACGTCAGTCCCGCTGAAGATTCCGAGACTGATTTGAATATCGATCGCAACAGCATGGCGCTTTCCATCGTTCTCAAACTGCCGAAGTTCTGGGAGACGTCCGCGGCAACGTGGTTCGCACAGGCAGAGGCTCAGTTCACCCTCCGTGGGATTACGGATGATGCCACACGCTATTACCACGTCGTCTCAGCACTGGAGAGCTCCACTGCAGCCAGGGCAGTAAGCTTTATTACATCTCCTCCTGCCCAAAATAAATATGCAGGGCTCAAGGCTTACCTCCTCAAAATCTTTGAACTGTCAAGATCGGAAAGAGCCCGGCGTCTTCTTGCCATTCAAGGCCTGGGGGACAGCAAACCCTCCGAACATATGGAAATGATGTTAAACCTGCTGGGCACGGAGGTACCAAATTTCCTTTTCATCGAACTCTTCCTGCGACACATGCCACCACACGTCCAGACAGCGCTCGCGAATACATCCATCACGGAGCCACGGGCTCTGGCAGAGGAGGCAGACAGGTTCTTTCTGGCCACCCAGCGTTTCGCCCCGGATGTGCTGGCCCCGACACGCAGTTACACTCGTGCGGGCAGCAGCGCTCCCCTTGGCGGAGGACACGCGTCCACCGACAGCCTTACCGCTGCGGGCTTGTGCTATTTCCATGCACGTTTCGGGGCCAAGGCAAAAAAGTGCCGCTCTCCGTGCACTTTCAACGCGGCGGGAAACGCCAAGGCCTGCGCTCAGTAGTGGCCGTGAGCGCAGGCACAAAGGGCCGGCTGCTGTTCATCGTGGACACCCTCTCCAGGCGTAAATTCCTTTGCGACACCGGTGCACAGAGGAGCGTGGTGCCGGCTACGGTGGACGACGCCGCCGGCGGGTTGCACGGCCCTCCCTTGACATCTGCCAACGACACCCCGATCCGAACGTATGGCACGAAGTCTGTGGATTTATGTTTTGGAGGTCAACGGTTCACATGGGATTTTGTTACAGCCGACGTCTCCTTCCCCCTCCTCGGCGCAGATTTTCTGTGCGCTCACGGGCTGCTGGTTGATGTCAAGAACGAGCGCCTGGTGGACGCATTGACCTTCTCCTCGTTCGCATGTGTCTGCGATGAGGGGACATACGACGGCCTTTCTAGCTCGCTCTCTGAGGGTGACAAGTACCAGCGGCTGCTCAGAGAGTTCTCTAGCCTGCTACAACCAACCTTCTCGTCCACGTCGACGAAACACGGTGTGGAGCACCATATTGAGACGAAAGGGCCCCCTGTCCATGCCAGGGCCCGACGGCTCGCTCCGGAGAGACTGGCGGTTGCTAAGGCTGAATTCGCCAACATGGAGCGCCTGGGCATCATTCGCCGTTCCGACAGTCCGTGGTCCTCGCCACTCCACATGGTTCCGAAGCAGGATGGCGGCTGGCGCCCATGTGGAGACTACCGCCGCCTGAATGACGCCACCACGCCCGACCGCTATCCAGTGCCCCATATTCAGGACTTCTCCGTGCATCTGGCGGGGAAGCTCCTGTTTTCCAAAGTCGACCTTGTGCGGGGCTACCACCAGGTTCCGGTGCACCCTGCGGATGTCCCGAAGACAGCTGTGGTCACTCCGTTTGGGTTGTTTGAGTTCCTCAGGATGCCATTCGGCCTGAAAAACGCGGCCCAGTCCTTCCAGCGGCTGATGGACTCGGCGCTGAGGGACATGCCTTTCATCTTCGTCTACTTGGACGATGTCCTGGTCGCCAGTTCCTCGGAGGAGGAGCACCTCACACACCTCCGGGCCCTCTTCACAAGGCTCGACCGCCACGGCTTGATCATTAACCCGGCGAAGTGTGTTTTTGGGGTGCCGTCCATCCAGTTCCTCGGGCACCTCATCAACAGGGATGGTGCCGTCCCCCTTCCGTCGAAGGTGGAGGCTGTTTCCAACTTTCCCCGCCCACGTTCGGCCCGGGGGCTCCGGGAGTTCCTGGGGATGGTCACCTTCTATCACCGATTCATACACCGGGCGGCCCACACTATGCGCCCGCTGTATGAGGCCCTCAAGGACAAGGCGCCCGGCCAAGACGTCGACTGGACTGCAGAGAGGGACAGAGCGTTCGAGGACACTAAGACTGCATTGAGCCGGGCCGCGTTGTTGGTCCACCCGTTGCCCGGAGCTCAGGTGGCCCTCACAACCGACGCGTCCGACTACGCGGTTGGCGCGGTGTTAGAGCAGTGGGACGGTGACGCCTGGCAACCGCTCGCCTTTTTCAGCCGCCAGCTGGTACCCCGGGAGCGCAAATACAGTACTTTCGACAGGGAGCTGCTCGGCGTCTGGCTGGCAATCCGTCATTTCCGCTTCGCCCTGGAGGGCCGTCAGTTTACGGTTTTTGTGGACCACAAACCCCTCACGTTCTCCATGTCCAAGGTAGCCGAGCCGTGGTCCGCCCGCCAACAGCGCCAGCTGTCATTCATCTCTGAGTATACCACGGACATCAGGCACATCGCTGGCAAATCCAACGTGGTCGCGGATTGCCTCTCCAGAGTGATCGTCGGCGCGGTGCAGCTGGATCTCGACTACTCGCGTATGAGTGCGGAACAGGCCACGGACCACGGTTTTCAGTCCCTCAAAGACTCGGACACCGGGCTGCGCCTGGAAAAAGTGGCGATCGGCGACTCAGGGGTCAGGTTATGGTGTGACCTCTCCACCGGCCAGCCCAGGCCACTGGTCCCTGCCGGCTGGCAGCGGGCTGTTTTCGAGGCAATACACGGCCTGTCCCATCCCGGTAGGAGGGCGTCCGTGAGGCTGGTCTCTCAGAAGTTTGTCTGGAAAGGACTGAAGAAGGACGTACGGGCCTGGGTCGACTCGTGTGTGTCCTGTCAGCGTGCAAAAGTGCACCGCCACACCAAGGCCCCGTTGGAGCCATTCGTCGTCCCTGGTAGGAGGTTCGACCATGTCAACATCGACCTGGTGGGGCCACTCCCCCCTTCGCATGGTTTCACCCACCTCCTCACGATGGTGGACAGGACGACGCGTTGGCCTGAAGCTGTGCCACTCACCTCGACATCGTCTTCCGATGTGGCCCGTGCGTTTATCGGCACGTGGGTCGCGCGCTTTGGGACACCTTCGGACCTCTCCTCCGACCGGGGTGCACAGTTTACCTCGGAGATCTGGAATGTGGTTGCCAAGGATCTGGGGGTTAAACTGCATCGCACTACCGCATACCATCCTCAGGCTAATGGTTTGTGCGAGCGGTTCCATCGCTCCATGAAGGCGGCCTTGCGTGCCAGTTTGACGGACGGCAACTGGTTGGACAAACTTCCCTGGGTGATGCTGGGGCTCCGGACGGCGCCTAAGGAGGACCTGCAGTCCTCGTCTGCCGAGTTAGTCTACGGTCAGGTGCTGCGAGTTCCAGGGGATTTCATTCCGAACGCCACAACACCCTGGTCGGCGGCCAGGCAGCGGTCCTCTCTGCTGGAGGTCGCCAAGCAGTTCGCACCCGTCCCCACTTCGCATCACTGCACCCCCGTTTCCCTGGTGCCACCCAATCTGCACACGGCGGAGTTTGTGTTCATCCGCCACGACGCCCACCGTGGACCGTTGCGCCCCCCCTATGACGGGCCGTTTAGGGTCTTGCAACACGGGGATAAGAGCCTGGTCGTGGACGTCGGTGGTAGGCCCGAGACTGTCTCTGTCGACAGGATCAAGCCTGCCCACGTGGACATTTCCAGACCGTTGGAGTTGGCCCAGGCTCCGCGCCGTGGACGCCCCCCGTTGCCACGCCCCGCTGGGCTCCCTGCCGCCTTGTCGGTGCCGTTGCCGCCCAGTCCTGGGCTTGGTCCTGCCGCACCCACCACGCCCCTCCCCTCTTCGGCCCCTGCCACTCGTTCTAGTCGCGGCCGGGCCATCGTGCCTTTCCGGCACGGGGACTTTGACTATGGGTGAATTCTGGGGGGGCTTGTGTAGTGATCTTACATAATTCACCTATGGAACTGAAGTTCCGGGGTTCCGGGGGAACTGTTATGACTGGGGGAATTTCCTGTTTTGTCTTGTTGGCGTTTTGAGACTATCAAGAGTTTACTGTCTGCTCCGTTGTTGTTACTCGACAAGTGTATTAATGTCATTAAAGCAGTTAGCTCCGTCTTTTGACACTCCGCCTCCGACTCCCGTCTCTACACGCCACAATATATTGTATAATTATAATGAGATGTACCTATAAATACATGAACAAATGTATTATAAACAGATGTGGACATAATGGAGTAGGCATATATAGTAGGCTAGTATAGTGTGTATTGTATTCTCCTCTGTTCAGTTGTATTCTATAAATAGATGTAAATAAACTGGTCAAACACCCGAGAATGGACAAAATGTGCGAAGAAAAAAAAATCAACAGTTGTTGCTACAAAGGCCAAAAAAATCCCATTTGTTGCAGATATTTCACTTGTTGACGCCTTCGTCCATCAACATCCACCAATCGGAGAGTGCCGTCACTTCCCTATGCGTCCAAAGTCCCGCCTCTCATTGTTGGCTCGACCAATGACAAGCCGCCAAACGTTGGCGAGTGCCGGGCATACGATCAACGGAGCGAGACAGGGGAACAGTAGGTAGCTAGGAGGACCGTTTTATCCCCAATGATTTAATCATGTGAGGGATATAAGAAGCCTTTTCTCATCGATATGAAGCCGGATTTTATAAGGAGATAGCTGATACAGAGGCACCGTGTTGTTTGCTGGCGGGAGGAATGCACAGAGGAGGTCATTTTTCTCGGACTGGGTGGTGGGAGGCAACGGCCCCCGCAGAGGACTGGTGTCAGCTAGCAAGAAAAACAGCACAACTACCGGTGAATATTTTTCAAAATAAAGAAAACTCAGACGTTTTCAGTGACATTTTCGAGATTATGCCTTTACGGATACACTCGAAAAATTAACCAGATGAATTCATAATAGGGTTTTGACTATGCTTCAGTGATTTGTTGTTATTATTCTTTATACACGCAAGATCTAGAAACGGTTATGCTTTTACTTTATTGTGATTTTCCGGCCCAACGGTTGTTAGCTCATGCTAGCTTGACACCATTTTAAGAAGAAGGTGTTGAAGTTACAAAGCGTCAAAAGCCTCTGACCAAAACAAGACTTTTACAGCCCTACCGTGGACAGCGACGCCTTGTTATGAATGGGACCTGTGTCTTTTAACTGTGTGTTTTACAAGTCAAACGCCCTTTTAACCGAGCGAGAAAACGTTTCATGTGAAAATACGCTAACGGTTCGTTGGGAGTAATTAATAACGGTTGGGATATTTCAGCGGATGGACCAACGGAAAAAAAAAAATTCCCCCACTTTCGATTATGAACTTGTGTCTTTGGCAATCAGAAGTGGTGAGTTTTAAAGACATTATCCGATGTTATTAATTTTTACCTTTAATTTAGTCTCAGGTAAAACACATTTAAAATAAACTAGCATGTTTTACAAGCTAACTACATTCACTATACGGACTACGACCGTGTTACTATGTGTGGATTTTATAATAATCTCTTTGTATTTCACCGTGTATTGTAGTCTACACTTGATTCTTAATCTTGATTATATCCTTTTTTAAAACGATTTATAACCCCATCACATAATGTGGTACTATTGGATGTTCTGTAGGTCATATTGGAGATATTATTTGACAACACAATTTTTCAGTTTAAGCCCTCGTATCTATATCTATGTATTTTACATTAAATGAGTGTGCTGTTGCTAGAGTGTGAAGTGTGTTTACATGTTGTCAAGGCTTCATATTCCTCTTCCAAACTAGGAAAGGCAAAGATCTGTGTGTGTGTGTGTGTGTGTGTGTGTGTGTGTGTGTGTGTGTGTGTGTGTATGTGTGCATACCTGTCCTAAAGCAATTTATTAAAACACCACCGTGCCTTTTTATGGAAACCCATTTTTAGAACAGATCCTAACAATACAGACATTGTACTATACTGTAGTAGACATATTTCAAAAAGCCTTCTGACATTTTTGCTGCATTGCAAGTACTAGTAGGGCTGTTTTAAACAATCTATAGGCCTACAGCAATATATAGTTATCAAGAAGATTTTCGTGATATCTGTATCATATCTTAAGCTAAACAGTCGTTGTGACCTAACATCGTAGGGTTAGACAGTGAGACCATAAAACACTCTTTCTGCCTTTTCTCAGGCTAGGATGATCCGATTTCTAACATTTTTGCATATTTATACTACATAGGATCTCAGCGTTCAATACACCTTCATATTTCTACCGGTGAAGTAGGTCTTTAAGGTTAAAGTTTATTTTTGGCTATGTTTTTCCTTTACCCTGCCATAGGTTTGGCTCTTAGCATCACCATGTGCAGTCGGACGCTGACCAACCAGAAGCAGCTCTAGTAGCAGGAGGAGGATTTCCCCCAGCAGCGCTCTGATGACGGGGCCGACCTCCCCGTCGCGTAGCGGGACGTCCCAGGCCAAGCTGAGCAGACACGGCCGCTCCAAGAGCTCCAGCTCACACTGCCTGCTCCGCTGCAGCCCGCAAGAGGACTCCTCTGCCTCCACACCCAACAACACTGGGTCAGTACAGGGGCTGGGAAGGCTGGGAAATGTTTTGTGTGTGTGTGTGTGTGTGTGTGTGTGTGTGTGTGTGTGTGTGTGTGTGTGTGTGTGTGTGTGTGTGTGTGTGTGTGTGTGTGTGTGTGTGTGTGTGTGTGTGTGTGTGTGTGTGTGTGTGTGTGTGTGTGTGTGTGTGTGTGTGTGTAAGCAAGCAGGTAGTTTCCATGGGATTTATTTTTGTTCTTTACCCATGGTTTATTTATTGATTGACAAAGTGGAATAGTACGGATAAACTTTTTGTACATATCATATCTATTAAATTGTTTTCCCAAATCCCAGGCTTCCCAGTAACAAATGGCTAACACAGACACAAAACTTAACACACACGGATACATACATATACAAATCTTGTGTTTTCAAAGTTTGAAATGTGCTTGAAATCTGGACACATTAGTACTGGAATATGCTGGATCTTTTTCATATTGACTGGATTGACCCTCCATAAAATACTGTCTAGTTTACAAATAATAGATTTTTTTCCCCAATAACCCACAGAGAAATACACAAGACACACCTCTGTAAACTGGATTTTAGTACTTCTTCTATTTTGTATCAATATTTTCATAGAAAAACCATTTGTTTTTATTCAATAGCTTGTCAAATATAATATGTATAGCTTTTGATACCTTGAAAAATTTATATTGTTATCTTGAAAGTGCTTGAATTCCCCCCTGTTAAAAACGCTGTGTGAACCCTGTAACAGGTCCCGATCTCCCGGTGAGGAAGAGGAGAAGGATGGGGGCGTTCTCTTCTACGTGAACCGGACGGGGTTCCCCATCGAGGGCGTGACGTGGGACCGGATGTGGTCCCATGTGGCGGCCGTTCACCCAGACGGACAGGACATGGTGGAGCGCATACGCAACGCTGCGTACCTGCCCAAGGTAAGACCGCTGGACCTGGTTCATTACGCAGTGTTACACCTCACCAATAAATGCTGTGTTCTTTTTTTCTTTTCTTTTCTTTTATCCCTCAACAGAAACACATACATACATACAAAACAGTCAGTCATGTTGGACAGTGAGACCATGAAACACTCTTTCTGCCTTTTCTCAGGCTAGGATGAACCGATTTCTAAAATGTTTTGCACATTTATACTACATAGGATCTCAGAGTTCAATACACCTTCATATTCCCACCGGTGAAGTAGGTCTTTAATTGATTTTAAATAGAATAATCAAAGAACCAACCATACACAGATCCTAGTTGTGAAATGTGGCAGCATTTTGTTTGTAGGTATCAGTGAAAAATGATCAAATCTCGTTCCAGGAGCATGTAAATATCACAGGGTTGTATCAAGAGAGATGTGAAAAACCAACACAAGTGGACGTGAGTGTTGTGTTCACATGACTGCAGCGATAAGTGTGAAGTTCACCAGAGGGCGTTCAGTTTTAATACTGTCTTTTATAAAGGGTTTCCCCGTGGCTATGTCTCTGTGAAGGAATCCAAAGGTCTCTGCATATGTGAATGTTATAGGAAGCAGCCCTGTTATAGTCTGGTGTGACTGCTAGACATGACAGATGAGTGGTATATCAGCTCAGGTTTCTCCCTTTAAAGAGTATGCTAGGATAGGCTATAGGCTCTGCACTGGCTATTTGACAGGCCTGTGTGTTCATTGTGTTTGATAGGTTGGCAGGTGTCTTTGTTACCCTACTGTAAGAATTTGGGGTCTCTGTTTGTATAGAGTGCGATTTGTGTCTTTATTAAAAAAAGCTAAGTTGATTCTAGCGTCCCCTTTGGACGAAAGCAATAGTGTTTTTACGACGCTTGTGTCTGCTGTCCTAAAGTTCTGTCCTAAGAGAGAGAGGGGGAGACTCTTGGTGGCTCCTGACTCACACACAAGTCAAATACAAACCAATTTTTTTCATCTCGGCTGTTGCTTTAATAGAGTGTCTGTGTGTGAGCTAAAACAACAAGTTCATGTTTCACGTTCAAACCACTAACTCAGAATAAGCCCAGAGTAAACAGAGATCCACACGTGAAATGCGGAAACTCCCACACCTGTGAAGAGTCCTTGAACAGGGCTTTAGAACCAGGACAGCTGCAGTGGTGCAGTGCTCTTGTTCAGCTGATATAATGACCTATCACTGCCTTGTAGAGAATTTCATCTTCTTTATAACATTTACAAACCTATAAAACGTCAACCAACCCCATTCTTTAACCATAGGGAGATCTGTCTAACGGTTCAATGTTTTATAGTATCCCCTCAGCAAAAATATCAGAAGTCCAGAATTTATTAACAGCAATAATTGACACGATGATTTAAAAAATGCTTATCAATTCATTGTTTAAGTTATTGGAAGAAATTTGTCAAACATTTTCTGGGTCCAGCAGCCTAATAAATATGACGTTTCTTTCTCCTTTTCCCTGCTTTTTTGTAATATTAAATTGGATGTTCTTAAAATAATCATGATACATTTTTTTTCGCCATCTCCTGATATTTTACAGACTAAAATATTGATGAATAAAGACATCAACCGATTAATCAGTAAAAAAAAAAAAAAAAATTGTATCCCTCTTCCAAATTCGTGTAGAACCCCCTAGAGTCAAATTAACAACAGAAATTCAGCATAACATGTTACCATCTGCCACCTTCAGCCAAGTCATTAAAAATGCATTAGCAACATTAGCAGCAGCGAGCAACAGCATTATTAATAGTAACATCAATGTATTCCCTCTGGTCATTTTTTTAGTAGAATAGAAACTCTAGTAGTACTATAAAATAGACAGAATCCAGTGAAAAACTAAAAGATGTGCCCAATAGAGGCCCACATTCTACTCCTAGTTTCCCACTCAGTGATTCCCATCAATGCTTTGTCGCTGTTGTTGTTGTTGTTGTTGTTGTTGTTGTTTAGAACGGCTGAGGGAATAATCTGTTGGTTGTTTAGCTTGTGCTAATTGGCCATGTGGTCATCAGTGACCCAGTTGGCTTAATGTGCCAAACTCCCACACAGGCCGACTGCTGTCCTGACCAGAAGGAAGACACACACGCGCACGCACGCACACACGCACGCACAGACACACAGACAGACCGACACACACACACACACACACACACACACACAATAAGAAACGCTGCAGTTTTAGTTTGAAAGAAAATGGTAAAATGACCGAAAAAGAAATGGGTTTATTTTTTATTTTTTTGTCTGGTTCCATGTAAATGCAAAAGACGTGCATCTCTTGAGGAAGCGAGTGAAAGAGAGACGGCAGGATTACTAATGGTAATGTGACAATGGTTATCGTTCATAAACACAGGCTGCTGTAAATCGCTTTGTCTGTGTTGGCGAGGTTTCAGACCCGAGCAAAAGCATTAAGAAAAAGATGTATATAAAAATATAATTCTTTGCACTGATGGTCTCGCTTGCTGTTACATGTCATTTATGATCATCAAAGGGAAAATGAGACTGTTTCAGAAATATTTAAAAGTTCCTCGGAAGGAGGTTTAAAGTATTTTTGCTTTGTTTTGCTTCTCTATCGTCCTGGTTACGTTGTTAGGACGTTGTTATGTGCAGTATGATGCTGTATGCACAAACAGGTGTCGGTTGGTTTATGTAAGTATTGCTCTGTTGTTGATATGCAACCTGACTCTGTAGTGTGTGTGTGTGTAAGGTGTGAGAGGTGTGTAAGCAGGTAGTTACCATGTGTGTGTGTGTGTGTGTGTGTGTGTGTGTGTGTGTGTGTGTGTGTGTGTGTGTCTGTGTGTCTGTCTGTGTGTAAGCAGGTAGTTACCGTGTGTGTGTGTCTGTGTGTAAAGTGTGTAAGCAGGTAGTTACCATGGATACAGTTGGTGGTTCACTGACCCAGATTCGTTAGTGTATTTAGAGAGGGAAAGAGGAAAAGAGAGGAATAACTTTAAGAAGTCTAAAATGATCATTAAACATTAAAATGTAATATATGTAAGTCTGTTTCATCATCATTTTGTTAAAATAGGCCAGGTGGGTGGGGGGGGTGTAGGTTTTGTGATCGGGAATTTTAGTACAGCTGCTGTGTTTAGCTATTTTCAGCCACCAGGTCAGTGTTTTGGGGGGAAATTTGATAGATTGCTGTGTAGTAAATGATGGTCCTGAGTGCAACGTGTGTTTCCTTCATGTAGAGTTAAAGGTGGAGTCAGTGATTCTGTTAAATGCTTGAAGTCAAAATCACTTTTTTTCAATATCAGTGAATATCTCCTCATGACCTTCTACCTGTGTATGTGTTTGCTGGAAAAAGAATCAGTTTTGATACACAGCCTAGGCTCTGTAAACAGGCATGTTGCTAGCTATGGTGGGCCCCCTTTCTTTACATACCAGAGCCTAGACTGTGTATGAACACCAGATTTCAGCACACACACAGTATGGACAGGTAGCGAATCATGAGGAGATATTCACACATGTTCACAAAAAAGTGATTATTTTGACAACATGCATTCTCCAGAATCACTGACTCCACCTTTAAACACAGTGTAGAACATGTGTTATTGTCAGAGACTAGAATGTGTGCTGTCATGCTCCCTGTCTGTGCCCTCATTAACGGAATGGGAGACTTGGCACTGGGAGAGAGTAATCCCTCTTAATACAATCTGGGTAGTGAGGTTAAGCCCTGGGTACCAACTGGGCCAACCAAGGACTTTCAACAGCAAACTAAACTGGATAGAACTCGCCGGAGCAATGATATGTTAAAGCTCTCTCAGCAGATCTAGAGAAATAAATATTTTAATTCTAGATATGTATACTCAGTATCTTTCAAATACACAGCTCTGGAAAAAATTAAGAGACCACTCCAAATGTTCACTGTCTCTCGTTTGACTATGTGAAGGCATATGTTTGAGTAGAATGAACATTTTGGTTTTATGATATAAACTACTGACAACATTTCTACCAAATTCCAGTACATTTTTTGTCATTAAGACCATTTTCAATAAGTTATGCAGAGATGAAGATTTAAGAAAAACTCAGACTGGTCTCTTCATTTTTTCCAGAGCTGTACATTGTTACAAGTGGAAAGGAGTTACAAAAGAAGGATAATAGAGTCATTTTTAAACAAAGAAAGTTTTAAGCTGTTGCCTTTTTCAGAGGGGTTCACTTTTCATTTGTTGAATGTTTTTTAATATCAAATAAAAACTATTGATTCATTTTATTCCGCTACCTGTCCTGTACCTGTGTGTGTGCTGGAAAAAAAAACACAGCCTATGCTCTGTAAACTGGTATGTAAACAAAGGAGCCCACTGTAGCTAGCAACATGCCCGTTTACAGAGCCTAATAATAATAATAATAATTTGAATTTATATAGCGCCTTTCAAGGTACCCAAGGTCGCTTCACAAAAAAGGGGGGAAGTACAGTGATTGTGTACACAGGGGGGTGGGGGCGGGTTAGAGGTCATAGGCCTCTGAGAAGAGGTGGGCCTTCAGGAGCTTCTTGAAGGACTCCACTGAAGTGGCACAGCGGATATGGAGGGGGAGCAGATTCCACAGAGTGGGGGCAGACGCACAAAAGGCCCTGTCCCCAAAGGTCTTGAGTCTGGTGCGGGGAGTTGCCAGCTGGTCCTTAGCAGAGGACCTGAGGGACCGCAGGGGGGTGTAAGGATGGAGGAGGTCAGAGAGGTAACGGGGGGCCAGAGCATGCAGGGACTTGTAGGTGAGTAGGAGGATTTTGAACTTGATCCGGGACTTAACTGGTAACCAGTGGAGCTGGTTGGCTGGTAGGCTGTGTATTAACATAGTTTTTTATCCCCCCCTGTGCTCACACAGTACGGACCGGTGGAGGATGTAGAGGATCATGAGGAGATTTACAAAAACATTTTTTAAATAGTGACAACAAGCCTTCTCCAGAATCACTGACTCCACCTTTTAAATATATCTTAAACATTTTACCATTTGCAAAAGTAGAAGCAGCTCCATGAAATATGGGCTACCTCAGTGAATAGGGCTGTGGTGGTTAACACATCATAAAGTCAGCGCTGTCTGTCTGCTAGAGCTGGTTTAAAAGGACATCTATGTTTGGAAGCCGGCCAGCTTGCATCAGTCTAGACAGATGTGCTCCGAGGCAAAGAATTCTGAAGTGACTACAGCTGTAGAGTTCTTTAGTTTGATTACTGTTGGTGGATGTAAGACACAGACAGGTACTTAACAGCTGTCATCACCTTTTTACTATGGCAAGAAACGGCACGTCTCACTGTGAGATTTGGCTTAATCGCTTGTTTCTCTGTGTAGTGCCACCCACGTACACAGACAGACAGACAGACGCACACACACACACACACACACACACACACACACACACACACACACACACACACACACAGAAAGAAGAAATAAAGAAAGGCCATTCTCGGGGATGTCTCCTTGACATCAGGAAACTTGATCCGTCTCCCTTCCCCCCCTCTTCTTGCACACAAAGCAAAAGTGCTTCCAAGGTGACCGAGGGCACACTGCAGTGTATTATCTATTCGTCTCATTGGTTCTATTAGCATTATAACCTTTATTTATCATGAGATAATTCAGCAGTTAGCCTCATTGGCAAGCACCTAGAATCAACACAATACTAGGTAAAAACACAGTAAGAACAGTGTCACGACGGGCTGAAGTTCCAAAAATCATTAAAAAAATTCAATAATTGATAAAGATTCTAATTAAATAATCAGTCTTTTTGCTGTTAATGGTCATGTATAATGATCAGAGGAACATCTTTCATTAACATTTAAAGGTTCCTTGTTTGAGGCTTAACTTTAGAGTTTATGGGCCTGTTTCGCAGACATGGATTAATCCTAGTTCGGGACTAAATTGTACTTTCAATGGACAATCTCCATTCAAAATTACATTTAGTCGAGGACTAGGCTTAATCCATGTCTGTGAAACTGGCCCAAAGTGTACTGGCGGTCATATAAGTGATTAAACTTACAGTATACGTCTTGTTGACTTTTTGTTTCTCTTCCGTTGACTCCCCCTCCCACCATTTCCTTCCAACATGTCGAGATTCAAAAAACCAGGAAGGTCATAACCGTTACTGTAAGAATTCACTCTATTCTCTCTCTCTCTCTCTCTCATCCTCTCTCTCTCTCTCTCTCTCTCTCTCTCTCTCTCTGTCTCTCTCTCTCTCTCATCCTCTCTCTCTCTCTCTCTCTCTCTCTCTCTATCTGTGTGTGTGTGTGTGTGTGTCTGTGTGTGTGTGTGTGTGTGTGTGTGTGTGTGTGTGTGTGTGTGTGTGTGTGTGTGTGTGTGTGTCTGTGTGTGTGTGTCTGTGTCTGGAGTAGAGAGCTGTTGGTAAAAAAAATAATGTTGTAGGATATGAGAAGATAACAGTGTGTGTGTGTGTGTGTGTGTGTGTGTGTGTGTGTGTGTGTGTGTGTGTGTGTGTGTGTGTGTGTGTGTGTGTGTGTGTGTGTGTAGGTGGGTATGGTGGGGAGAAAACAGGAAACGAGGTGGAGATAGATTAAATACCAGTCTAAACTTGAACTCTATACTGATGCTCTCCCAGCTGAACTCTTTAACGGTGAGGAAGCAAAACACAGTAGAAAACAATGTTTGATCTCTAATTGGCGTATGACCTCATTTATATGTTAATGCTTTGGCCATTTAGCTGCCATTGTTTTTCAGTGTGTGTGTGTGTGATGTGTGTGTGTGTGTGTGTGTGTGTGTGTGTGTGTGTGTGTGTGATGTGTGTGTGTGTGTGTGTGTGTGTGTGCGTGCGTGTGTGAAACATAAGATCGTCCGTTGGTTCACACAAAGTTTGAAAGTAACGGACTGTGACAGCTGTAACTGCTGTAACCAACTGCTATTTTTTTTCCGGCATCTTCCAATTCCATTAGACACGGATACTGCTGGCTCATATCAGTCTGTGGACACACAGAATTCTGCAGTTTGTATTAAACCATTAAAGCATTTATGTTCAGTGCTCCATTGGAATTGATTAATAATCAACATTGGATCTGTTTCATCTCTACCTGTTCAAAAATGCTCTTGAATTTTGTTTAGGACCCCCCCCCCCCCCCTTGAAACCTAGATATGTTTGTAACAATTGTTGAGGTCTTCCCAGTAAACTTACATTTACTTCATCTAAAAAGAATAGATGAACAATCTATTGCCATCTTTAAAAAAAGATTATGTAGTAGATCTTGTCTGTAGCCTGCTGTAGCTCAGACTGTAAGCAATCATGTCAGACATTCACCAAGTCACTCACTCAATAGAGAAGCTATTTAGCCACACGCACGCACACACACACACACACACACACACACACACACACACACACTCATTTAGTGGAAGATCAGCAGTAGGAGCAGTTAAAAGGTCAAATTAGCCAGTCATTAAGGGGGTAATAAAACAATCAGCCCATTGGTCTGTCTCGTAGTCCACTCAACAGCTATTGAGGTCATAAACCACAACTTCTGCCATCCGGCCAAGAGCAGTAAATAGCAGGTTCTACTGCAGCATAATCTCCCATGTGGAGAAATCCTCACTAAAGCGTAACTATCTCTCCCTCTCTCTGTCTGTCTCTCGATCTCTCTCTCTCTCTCACACACACACACACACACACACACACACACACACTGTATCTCTCTCTCTCTCTCTCTCTCTCTCTCTCTCTCTCTCACACACACACACAGTCTCTCTCTCTATCTCTCTCACACACACACTCTCTGTCTCTATCTCTCTCACACACACAGTCACACACACACACACACAGTCACACACACACACACACACACACACACACACACACACACACACACACACACACACACACACACACACACACACACACACACACACACAGACAGTAAAGCTGCTTTCTGCTGGGTCAGGGAGTGAGATGACTTGTGATCCCTCTCTCTTATCATCCTCACTGCTGCTGCTGCCATCTTTCTGCTGTCGCCAACACATTCAGCACGGAAACTTATGGAGACAAAAAAACGGTCGATTTTAATGTGTACTACAAAGTTTAAGGCAAGGCAAGTTTATTTCTATAGCACAATTCAAACACAAGGCCACTCAAAGTGCTTTACAGGGGCAAGATTAGAATACATATAACACATTAGAAGACATTTAAAAGCGAATGAAAAGAAGTAAAACATTTAAATAAAATAAAAAGTACAGGTTAAAATGGAAACAGAAAAGTCTTCAGACTCGATTTAAAAGAACTGAGGGTTGCAGCAGACCTCAAGTTTAAGTGACTTTATTGCTACCATTTCTTTATAGGTCCATGATCGCTACTAACAGCCATCTTGCTTTTTAGATTGTTCTTCAGCAAGGCACCAATACAGGGCTCTCCCCTTATGTTGCTCTGTTGTCTCCAGCTCGGCTCTTTGTATGTTGTTAACCATC
This sequence comes from Ammodytes marinus, assembly GCF_949987685.1. Taxonomy (NCBI): domain Eukaryota; kingdom Metazoa; phylum Chordata; class Actinopteri; order Uranoscopiformes; family Ammodytidae; genus Ammodytes; species Ammodytes marinus. The sequence goes on along the minus strand of NC_137223.1, from coordinate 24,286,466 downwards.
AGTGAAGTTATAAAGAAACACAGGAAATGTTAGGGCTGGTGATATGGTTCACACTTCCTACACACACACACACACACACACACACACAGAGCGCAAACACACACATAGACTAACACACACACACACACACACACACACACACACGTACGCACACACACAGAGCGCACACACACACACACACATAGACTAACACACACACAAACACAGGCTACTGCTTGTGTGTCAGAGGAAGTGTCGGTTTTGTGTTAGAGTCTGACTCACTCTCATAAAGACACATCTGTTAACTCTGTGTGTGTGTGTGTGTGTGTGTGTGTGTGTGTGTGTGTGTGTGTGTGTGTGTCTTTGTGTGTCTGTTTCCTCTTTGAAAAACAGCTGTTGTTGATTTGAAACGTTGGTGTGGTTTTCAATTGTCACCAGAAGTGTTTTGGCTTGGAGGTCTAACCCTAACCCCAACATTCAGGGTTAGCCGCCGGTCTTTGTCAGGTGTCATCACTCTATTCATAGGATTCCCTGTGGTTCTGCCCACTGACTGATTTCTAACACAGATTAAACATGATGAGAAATGTATCTACAGCTTGAGGCAACACTGCCTGCTACCACATCTACCGCTAGTGGTAAATGGTAAATGGACTTGACTTATATAGCGCCTTCTAGCCGATTTTCTCAGCCCCAAAGCGCTTTACATATCTTACCACATTCACCCATTCATACACACACTCATACACGGATGGCAGTAGCTGCCATGCAAGGCACTCTCTGAACCATCGGGAGCAATTTGGGGTTCAGTGTCTTGCTCAGGGACACTTCGACATGTGGCGGGGAGACAGGGGATCGAACCTCCGACCCTGCACTCCAGAGGCGATCTCCCTACCCACTTCGCCACTGCCGCCCCAATGATAATATTAGCTATTGTATGTCATTGTCTTGTTTTACAGATGTTTTTTCAAAGGCTTTTTAGTCCCTATGACCATAATGTTTTGATGGAGGAATAAGCTGCAGTCATTAAAGATGGATTTAAAGCTATAGTGCGTAACTTTCTCATACAAATAAATTATAAAGAATGTTACGTTTTGAAAGTCAGGATCTGCTGCAAATAATGTGTACTTTTTCTCTCTCTCTCTTCCTCTCTCTCTTCCTCTCTCTCTCTATCCCTCTCTCTCTCTCTATTCCTCTCTCTCTCTCTCTCTCTCTCTCTCTCTCTCTCTGCAGCACGCTGTTCCCTCCATCCCGACCTTCAAACCGTCCATGTCTGTCCCTGATTGGCTGGTGGCCATCCAGAACTACATGAAAGCTCTGCAGTATCCTTTTAACACACACATACACACACACACACACACACACACACACACACACACACACACACACAAACACATGACCACTCCTGTCAGGCTAAGCTTTTCTGTCTCTCATGACATTCCACGATATTTAAAATTGTCGGGCCCAACAACGTGACACTCGCTTCAGGAGCACTCTGTCAGTAGTGCATACCAGTGTGATAACAACAATCAACAATGAACAGCTGCTCTAATACATCTATTTTTTATTTTTTTACTATGGAAAAGGGGTAGGATTAAATAAGTGTATACTTCTTCCTGCTCCTTTTCAGGCATATCTCAGCAATACAGATAATTTGTTTTCTTTTATTTATTTATTTTGTGAAAACATAATTTTTGTTTATTGTATTTCCATGCTTTTCATTTTGTTTTGTATGTTGATATGTCTGAAATAAATCAAATCAAATCAAATCAAATCAAATCTCTGTTGTCCCTAACAGTTCTGTCAGATACAACCACACAGGAACACAGTTCTTTGAAATCAAGAAGAGCCGTCCCTTGTGTGGGTAAGTGGACTGCAACTTTTATATAAGATTTAAAAAAAAAGATAATAAACTTTATTATCCATTACATTACAAGAAAAGGGAAAATGTGCCTTTGCATTCTGGCAATGGAATAAAGGTTAAATTAAGGGTGAGATTAAAGGTGGAGTCAGTGATTCTGGAGAACGCTTGTTGTCAAAATCAGTAAATATCTCCTCATGACTTGTCTGTACTGTGTGTGCAATTAAAAAAAAATCCAATGGTAATACACAGCCTATGCTCTGTAAACGGGCATGTTGCTAGTTACGGCGTGCCCCCTTTGTTCACATACCATTTGTTTACACACCAGTTTACAGAGCCTAGGCTGTGTATTAACACTGGCTTTTGAAGTGACTGCTTTGAAAAATAACATTTATCTTCCTTTCTCCTCCAGGTTAATGGAGACGGCAAGAGAGATGATCAGAGAGTCTCTACCAATCAAATGTCTAGAAGCCGTCATCCTGGGAATGTATCCTTTTACCACACACACACACACACACACACGCACACACACACACAGACACACACACACACATACACACACACACACACACACACACGCACACACACACACACACACAGACACACATGCACACGCACATGCACACACACGCACGCACACACACACACACACACGCACACACACACACACACGCACACACAGGTTATTTTGTTATCTTCGGGTGAAATCAATGAGACACGTTGTTGTACTGTCCTAATGCATCCTCCATCACCACCGCTGCCAGCGTCTCCATCTCTAGCTGAACTCTGTTGCCTGGCAACAAGCCCTCTTCAAAGTTTAAGCCCCCCCCTAACAGACACACATTACACACACACACACACACACACACACACACACACACACACACACACACACACACACACACACACACACACTCTTACAGGCTTAGTATGATTTGATGGAGCTTAAATATTAAAGCAGCAGTGTAGTTTTTGGCAACAGCTTCCACAGTTACTTTCCAGAAAACCTGCAGTTTTGTTCCGTCCGAACAGATTTAACGCCACATTTTTTGAATTCATATATTTCGGTAAAGTTTCATATTTTTCCAAAAGTCATTCACGTGTTAATTTGATGCAATTTGACATTCTGTGTAAAACAAAACTAAGCATTGAAGAAATTGCATTGACCAAAAAGGAATAGGCTTATTATGCCTTCCTTCACTACTCATTCACTATTGAATTTTTAAAGGTTATAATCAATGCACTTTCAACGGGATATTAAGCTACATCCAAATATACAGACACAGGACGTAAAGGATCTCATATCCATCGTCAACAGATGAAAGATTGTGTCCGTGTCTCTGTGAATGGTCGGTCCAAACCCTCGGTTTCACATTTGCTAGTTTCAACATTGTTTTTTCTCCAGGGCTGTCAGGGTGGAAACCGACAGTGACTTTAATTGAGACTGGCTTTAGCTCACAGATGAAAGGAGGGAGAGAAAGATGGAGGGAGAGAAAGAGATAGATTGAGAGCGAGAGAGAGAAAGGGTATTTAGAGAGGGGGAGAGAGAGGGATAAAAATGGCAAGTGCCCAACAAAAATAAAAATGAGCCCTTGCCACAGGGGGTGAGAACAAGGACTCGGGTAGACGAGACAATCACTCAGTTTGAATGATGATCTGCTGCTCTTTACCCTCTGAGCAACCTCACACTGTCACACACACACACACACACACACACACCCCATCGGAGGAGGATGGCACGCGTGTTTGAGCGGTGTCACCTTTCATCGAGTTGTCCAGACCCGAAAAAGAAGCAGGCCCCAGCGAGAATTGAACTCGCGACCCCTGGTTTACAAGACCAGTGCTCTAACCACTGAGCTATAGGGCCCAACCTGGTGCTTACAGTGTATGATTAGCGTCTTGAATGTTAATGTCAGGGTTGGGATGACACACCCTGTTGACATACCTAGCCTTTGATGAGATCATGTGATACTACCAACCCAACCAGTTAGCAGTTGATGACTTATTTATCTTGTTGACTCCTTGGCCACATATTTGTCTGAGGATTTTTGTTCTAGGGAAATGTCCGAGGAGGTTAAAGCTTTAGTGTGTAGCTTCTGTCGCCCCTGTGAGGAATTCTGAGTAATTACAACAACACTGCCAGAGCATTTACATGAGTTTAAGCATTCGTGGATCACACATGGATTTTATACCTTCCCGCTGTACGTCCAGGTTTTTTCTTAGCAGTAGAATCAACAACTGAAGCATTTCTTGGGCTCTTCTTGGGATTTTTCTGAGCTCCTCCACCAGTATCGGGGGGGCGGGGAGGGACACACCAGTTTTTAAACGCTGCCATACTGAGAAATACAGAGAGAGTTTTGTGGAGCTGATAGGCATAATCAACTCTGTGTCAACTCATTTGGCGATGACTTGAATGCAACCGACATTCATTTATATGAAAAAAGTTACGCACTATAGCTTAAGACAGTGTGTAATAAAGTGAAACAGTGTTAGAGGAGTAGAGAGGAGTATATATAGAAACCTAAGGCAGAAAAGGCAGTCGGTAAAGAGGGATGAATAACAACTGTTGTGCTAGTGTGTGGCAGAGCGGTTTGTCTGTCTGTGGCTGTCTGTCTGCCTGCCTGTTGGTCTGTCTGTCTGTCTGTCTGTCTGTCTGCCTGCCTGCCTGCCTGCCTGTCTGCCTGCCTGCCTGCCTGCCTGCCTGTCGGTCTGTCTATCTGTCTGTCTGGCTTTGGTCTGTGCTATGCCGCTGGATGTTTTCCTTCCGTCCATGTTAACTCTGATCTAAAGTCTCTCCAGGATATTTGTGTTTTTTCTTATGTCACACACACCAGCTCTGAGTTTGTGTGTGTGTGTGTGTGTGTGTGTGTGTGTGTGTGTGTGTGTGTGTGTGTGTGTGTGTGTGTATGTGTGTGTGTCCGGTGTGTGTGTGTGTGTTTGGCTGTGTCTCGATGTATTAACCGTCACTGACTGGTGTTTGGCAGTGCACTAAGCAGCCTCAGGTTAACTTATCATCATAATTATTTCTACATAACTTTAAAAAAGGAGTTTGAAAAGATATTTGATTTACATTTATAGTATTATGGAGCCATTTGCCCTTTTAATCAACAGAGTGGTATTTCCATTTGAAAGCATGAGTTTTTTTATTTCACATTCAGGTTTTGGAATTAGTCACACTGAAGTTTCTTCTATTTGCACCTAGATTTACTCTGATTATGCTCAAACTGTGTGTATGTTTGCCCTTAAATGAGCCCTTGAAGGCATTATTGGGCTGTTTGTAGACCTTTTTTATTGATAGTTTAGAACAGATTGTTGACTTCAAGGAGATGCAGTAAAGAGCTTGGGTTGTAGTCAGACCTGTGTCCGCTGTGATAAGGACTTAGCCTTAATAGTAAGGCAAGGCAAGGCAAGGCAAGTTTATTTATATAGCACAATTCAGACACAAGGCCACTCAAAGCGCTTTACAGGGGCAAGATTAGAATACATAAAACACATTATAAAACATTTAAAATCGAATAAAAGAAGCAAATAAAATAAAAATTGCAGGTTAAAATGGAAACAAAAAAGTCTTCAGACTCGATTTAAAAGAAGTGAGAGTTGCAGCAGACCTCAAGTTTTCTGGGAGTTTGTTCCAGATTTTTGGTGCATAATAACTAAAAGCTGCCTAGTACACACTATCTATCGGTACCAGATTTCAAATTATTTAAAAAAAAATATATATTCTTGAACCTGGCCTTGTGTGGGAAGGCATTGTCTTAGTCAGTTGGCACAATTTTGGAAGCGTACTATTTATCCTTAAAGCTGCAGTGTGTAGAATTTTGGGTTTTATTTCCTAGCAGATTTTGTAGAAAGTAATTATAATATCCATAAGTACATTTAATTTAGTGCATAATAGCTGAAATTTTTTTTTTAATTATTGTTATTTTCCTTAGAAAGGGTCTCATATATGTCCATATTTCTGCATATTTTGGACCAAGGCCTAGTGCCGCCATCTTGAAAGTGTCATAGTTGGAATGTCATCAGGTGCATTGTTTAAAATGTAGAATTGTTCTTGTCCTTGAAGGCCACTGTAGCTTCTGTTATTATTCGAAAGGGGTGGGGTTACCCAGGGAGCGTTGCATTCTAGAACTTTGTAGAATTTTCTTGATGATGTCATATTACACACTGCACCTTTAAATATCATTGTGTGCTTTAGTATTGGGATTTACTTTAACTGGAACTAAAAAAACAACCCTAACAAAAGCTTCAAGAACAGCCCCAGATTTGAGCATCCACATACATTTGTCCACATTTCCAGGATTTTTCCCCAAGCAGCCAATGAAGTAACACAGAGGCTGCAGTCTGCGTATAATGAAGACATGGAAAGCACATGACAGCGGACATAAAGAGGATGTCATGCTGCCTCTATAACAGCATTTTTTTCTTATCTTGAATCTGTTGCCGCTTAGAAATTTCAGCGAGTAAGGGAATGTAGAGTGTAAGAGAGAGAGAGAGAGAGAAAGAGAGTGGGGGAGAGAGAAAGCGAGGGGGAGAGAGAGAGAGAGAGAGAGAGAGAGAGAGAGAGAGACGACTACCGGGATGAAAAAAAAAACTAGGAAAAAAAGTTGGCAGTGAGATATAAACAGACAGACACTCTTTCTTAGATTACTATATTTCCCAAGCAGTAAAGCATGTGTTAGATGGAGTGAGGTGATGTAGCCCATTCGCTGTGTTAAAACTGCCTAGTGGTTTCTATGGCAACAGAGAGAGAGAAAGAGAGAGAGAAAGAGAGAGAGAAAGAGAGAGAGAGAGAAAGAGAGAGAGACAGAGAGAGAGAGAAAGAGAGAGAGAAAGAGAGAGAGAGAGAAAGAGAGAGAGAGAGAAAGAGAGAGAGAGAGAGAGAGACAGCTACTGTTTAGAGGCAGCGTCACATGTCCTCCATCACAGAAGTGAGTTTGTTTAATGAACCATTCATTAGTGAGGAACCACATAGCGGAACCTCTGTTACTATGATGAACACACACACACACACACACACACACACACACACACACACACACACACACACAAGTTCCTCTCAGACCTAAACATTTAGCTTCTAGACGTGTTGTTTATCATTAGAGTTGTGTGTTTTTGAATGTGTGTGTGTGTGTGTCTGTGTGTGTGTGTGTGTGTGTGTGTTATAGCTTCTCACAGCATAATTCATCATTTTCTTAGCAGTGAAATGAAGCAACAGGAGTCTTACTATATCCAGTCTGTGTTCTGCTCTAACCTGGACTGGACACACACACACACACACACACACACACACACACACACACACACACACTCATATTGGTACACACTGATATACAGTATGTGTATTTGGTCTGGGGTCCATTAGTGTTGAAAGCCCTTTTTAAATATTTAATGAAAACACAGCAGTGCTGAAGCATCCAGGCTGGCTCCATGCACCGAACATAGCAGATGGTTGGCTACCGGTCAGAGATACTGTCCAGATCCGTGTGTTGTGTGTGTGTGTGTGTGTGTGTGTGTGTGTGTGTGTGTGTGTGTGTGTGTGTGTGTGTGTGTGTGTGTGTGTGTGTGTGTGTGTGTGTGTGTGTGTGTGTGTGTGTGTGTGTGTGTGGTTGCACAGATTGCTACAGTTGGATCCATGTCAGTGCTGAACTCTGTGAATGTTTGTGGTCCACAGCATATGAGAGAGATGGCTATATATAGGCTTAATTTAGATTCAGTTAAGTTAAGCGTCCTCACAAGTATAGCCGTACAAAGGTGTGTGTGTGTGTGTTTGTGTGTGTGTGTGTGTGTGTGTGTGTGTGTGTGTGTCGGATTTTAAGGCATTATTGAGTGGAAAAGAAAGCATGAAAAGGAGGATTGCTCAAACACAAACACTGGCAGTCACACAGCCTCTGTTTACCCCGTGGTATTTTCATAGTTCTGCCCTTTAGAGACTCACACTGAATCTCATTTCACACTGACTAGTAGCTATGAATAAACCAAGCAAATACACTATCGTAAATGTTGTTTCTCGTTCCAGGTGTGTAGTCAGGTGTTCAGCTCAGGGCTCTAGACTTATAGGCAAGGCAAGGCAAGTTTATTTATATAGCACAATTCAGACACAAGGCCACTCAAAGTGCTTTACAGGGGCAAGATTAGAATACATAAAACATATTATAAAACATTTAAAAGCTAATAAAAGAAGCAAATAAAATAAAAATTGCAGGTTAAAATGGAAACAAAAAAGTCTTCAGACTCGATTTAAAAGAACTGAGGGTGGGAGCAGACCTATAGTGTGACTCAGTAATTCCAAGTGGATGCCAAAGTTTAGTTGTCACTTCTAAATTGAAAGTAAGGGTCTGTAGAACAATTTTTGGTTTAAATGTAAAGAAACCAGACCACTTTTTTTTTATTATGATTATTTTTTCCCATCTTCCAAAATGGCCACACTGGAAATCATGAATTTTTTGAAGGGTTAATTCAGTTTCTTGACACTCAAACTGAAATGGTTCTATGGACCCTTTCCTTTCACTTAGAAGTGAAAACTAAACTTTCACATCAACTTGAAATGAATGAATGAGTGTCCAGGCAAAATGAAACAACTCACCCAACATGTAATAAGTTGTTACATTTTCGGTTATGTTTTTACGTTATACCACGTATTTTTTTTTAATAACTTTTCAGGCCGTTACATTATGGACCAAGGTTCAAGGTTGCTTCATTCAGACCTGTGGGTAAATTTGGTTTGCAGGTCAAGAAAAAGGCATTCACTTTGCATTCACAGTACAAAAACACACAACAAAAAACAGAAGACAAAAATCACAAATGTGCTCAGGGCTCTTACAAGGCAGTTGAGCAATACCTTCCAGAACCTTCCCTAACTCCATTGTTTAACCAGTTATCTGACCAACGGCCTGACGTCTCTGGAGCGGTTCCCCATCAGCTTTAAGACCCAGTTTTCGGGTCACTGTTTCCACCACGTTGTTCTGGGCGTCTACTGCAACGGGCGCTACGGCTCTCTGGGTATGAGCCGGCGGCCGGACCTCATGGACAAAGGCCTCACACACCGCACACTGGGAGAACTGGTGGCCGAGTTCGAGAGCTCCTACAAGAGATACCAGCACACGCTCAAGAAGGTACCAATAGAAAAAAGTGGTTTGGTTCGGTTTGGTTCATCGAATTATTCAGCGGGCTACACTGTGTCCCTCTGCTATGATGTCACCATAGTTATGTAGCTGCCTGTGCCCATAGTCTGTATTTACAGTATGTACAGTATATATATATATATCAATATTTACATACACTTTGACCGCTGCGGGCATATACCCAGCTTACCAAGTAAGGGTGCTGTCTGCAGTGGAAACACAAGCCAGATTTCTAGGGTTACTGTTTCATACCATATCTAACCAAACCGAACCGAACTGTGCTTCTTAGTGTAAACGAGGCCTAACTAGCGGTGCGTTTCAAGATTCCAGATTCATCCTATTGTCATTTAAAGCAAAACACAGAAACACATTAGGCCAGACGAAAATATGAGCATGGCTCCTCTTCTTTTTTTTTTAACCTTTATTTAAGTAAATCCCATTGAGACCGGATACTCTTTTGCAAGGGAGACCTGTTCCCATTCCCACGTTACCATTCACACACAAATTCATACACCGATAGCAGGCTGAGTATCGACATTCACACGAGCCAAGGTGGGTGAAATGTTTTGCCCAAGGAGACAATAACCATGACAGAAGTGGCAGGGCGGGGATCGAACCGCCAACCCTTTGATCATACCACCTGAGCCACTGTTGCCCTCTAAAAACACAGATACAAAATGGTTATAAGAGTTTGGTTCTAACCCCTGCTCCTCCCCAGGTAAAGATCGGCCTGTATGTGCCTCACGACCCTCACGTCTTCCAGCCGATCGAGTGGAAGCATCTGGTGCTCAATGCCTCGCGCCTCGGACCACAGGAGATGAGGAAAGAGCTGGAGAAGCACGGACGAGACATGAGGATGAAGGTACTTAACGCTCATCCACACATTACATACACATCTAGGGTTTGATACCGATATTCTTTATTCCAAAATAAATAAAATAAATTTTTCGTTCAAAAGAAATCCAACTATTTAAAGTAGCTACGAGGAAAATATTTCTGAAATGTTCCTAATTTTTCCTCTGATGATCATTAATGACATGTAACAGCAAACGAGACCATCAGTGCAAAGAATGCTATTTTTATATAGTTTTTCTTAATGCCTTTGTCATGGGTATACGCTCACCCAGGAACAACAGCTGGCGTAGTAAAAACACTACTGCTTTTGTCCAAAGGGGGCGCTAGAATTAACAAAAACTGAAAGTTCCTTGTAGCACCTTTACATTTTTTTAAATTTTTTTTTATCACCAATTTAAAGGTGGAGTCAGCGAGATTATTATTTTTTTTTCTTAATGTGTTCCTTGTTTAATATATCCTTTTTTAAATTTTCATATATATATTATGAGTGTAATGTATTCTTCTAAACAATAGCGAAGGTAATGCATTGTCGGTATTGGATTCTTGAGTAAAGTAGTTTCGCTTCAGCCACAAGAGGAAGGATAGATGCAGTTTCCTTTGGGCTGAGCACGGAATCTAAACTGTCTGGAATGATTGAGGGCAGGAGATGAGGAAGGAAGTGTGTGTGTGTGTGTGTGTGTGTGTGTGTGTGTGTGTGTGTGTGTGTGTGTGTGTGTGTGTTGGTTTAGGGTTAAATATTTTATAAACCCTTGAGTCTTTATTTGGAATTTTTCTATGTTTTATTGGTTTGTAAGTGTTTGTCTGAAGGCTGTGTGTGTGTGTTTGTGTGTGTGGTGTGTGTGTGTGTGTGTGTGTGTGTGTGTGTGTGTGTGTGTGTGTGTGTGTGTGTGTGTGTGTGTGTGTGTGAGTTTCTATGTTTGTGGTTGCATGGTTGCATGTGAGATGCCAGTGTTGTGGTATAAAGATGGCATGGGATGTCAGCAAGATATGTAGGTCAGCTAGTTTGCAGCTGTCACACACACACACACACACACACACACACACACACACACACACACACACACACACACACACACGTGAAAACATAGACACACGCACAGTCTGACTGGTCGGCTGCATAGTGGTTTATGAGACTTTGGTATAATCCACTGCACTCCTGAGAATGTGATTTCATTAGGGACTTTGGGGTGTGTGTGTGTCTGTGTGTGTGTGTGTGTGTGTGTGTGTGTGTGTGTGTGTGTGCGTGCCTGTTTGCTCATGTATTTCTGTCTTTGTGAGGACCCAGTTGAGTTTTCCGACCTTGACAGAGTGGGAGCATTTTGTGTGCAAGGGATTTTCAGACATGGTTTTAATGTAAAAAGTGGTTAGGGTTTGTGTTAGTGGCTATGGAAAGCACTATAGCAAGTACATATTATAATACCTACACAAGTATATTTACTTAAAATGTTGTATTATTGATTCTGAGGAACTCACAGTAACACACTACCAGACTTCTATGTATGTACTAAACTAGTTTTATATTTGAACACAGTAATAGAATAATAATAATAAATTGAAATATTGAAGCTATGTTAAAGTTAAAAAAGGATGCTTGGCACGTGAGGAACACACACACACACACACACACACACACACAATGACCCAGTGTAGTATACAGTATATATATATATCTTATCAAAAGCACATGACTAACATGACCAGCTGTTATATGAGCAACTTCCTGCTTTTTCTTTTTCTTTGGCCGGGAAAAAAACTTTCCATCCTCCGCGCTCATCCGGCAGATTTCCTCCTCCCACTGAGATCTTAATGATAGCTTCAACTGCTGTTTATCACACACACACACACACACACACACACACACACACACACACACACACACTCACACACACACACACACACACACACAAAATGCCTCATTTGTAGTTTTAAATTGTATTCTCTGCACGGTTCATGTGTCGCAGCAGTTTTTCACGAGATTTAGGGTGATTAAAAACAAAACATAAACACACACACACACACGCACACACACACACACACACACACACACACACACACACACACACACACACACACCCCGTGCCCTGCAGCTGAACATCAGTGGTGGTAGTTGGCATCATTTCTTTACATTGAATATCCTGGAGGAGATGTTTTAGTGAGGATGTAGCCGGCTGTAAAATATAAAACCAGCTTGTGTCCGCCTTGGCTTCACTAATTATACGGGGTGAATGACTCTAAGAAGATTGAGACGGTTTAACTCAAACATAATCTCTGTATAGAGCTGATACTTGATTGACAAATGTGAGGATTTTCTGTTTTTATGATTGTAATCTAAATATCTTTGGGTTATGGACCTTTGAGCAAATGATTTGAAGATGTCCTCTTGAGCTGCAAGTAATTGTGTGACTGACATTATCACAGTTTGACATTTGGTTGACTTTCGTTCGACGTTCTAGGGGCAGAAAAAAAAAACAAGTTGGCAGATGCATATTGACCAACAATCTTTGCCTTAAAGGTGCAGTGTGTAATATGACATCATCAAGAAAGTTCTACAAAGTTCTAGAATGCAACGCTCCCTGGGTAACCCCAACCCTTTCGAATAATAACAGAAGCTACAGTGGCCTTCAAGGACAAGAACAATTCTAAATTTTAAACAATGCACCTGATGACATTCCAACTATGACACTTTCAAGATGGCGGCACTAGGCCTTGGTCCAAAATATGCAGAAATACGGACATATATGAGACCCTTTCTAAGAGAAAAAATAAATAAAATCAGCTATTATGCACTAAATTAAATGTACTTATGGATATTATAATTACTTTCTACAAAATCTGCTAGGAAATAAAACCCAAAATTCTACACACTGCAGGTTTAACATTTGATAAATAGAATGTTGAGTAGAGGTTGCAGATTTATACATTCAGCAGACACATTAGCAATAATAGTATTCATTTAAAGGTGCTCTTGAGTCTCACATTTTGTCTGCAGTTTCGTGATTGGCAGTTAGCCTACGCTGGGTTTCTCTGAGTTTACTGCTGAAAAATAAAGACTGCTTTCTGATACAGTACATTAGCTTTAACACCCAAATAATGAGCCAAAATAAGCTGGTGGTTTTGCTCAATATCAAGGTAAGAAAATATTGATTAATGAATGTCATCACACATATTTTAATATTGAATGTTAAATTGTGTTTTTTTTTTTTCTTCTCTCAGATCCTCAAATCGTCCAGCGCCCAGTCGCCAATCAAAGAGCGTAGCCGGGGGAAATCCTTATCACCACGACGACGCCAGAGCCAGAGCAGTCCACAGAGACGGCTCCGCAGAGACAAGTCGTGAGTCTTCATCACTTGTCTTATTCGTGCCTCTTTTTTATTTTTTTTTGGGCATTTTCAAGCTTTATTAGACAGTACAGAGTTGAAATGGGGAGAAAGAGAGAGAGAGAGAGAGAGAGACGGGGGATGACCTGCAGTAAAGGTCCACGGGTCGGATTAGAACCCGCGACCACTGCAACGAAGGCCGTAGCAAATATGGTACGCGCTCTATCCACTACACCACCGGAGCGCCCCATTCGCGTCTTTTAAATAGCTTACAATATCTCTTCTTTTTTTTCTATTAGAACGTTTTTATCAATTCTACAGGTAAAGTTACATCAAACATAAAGGGCTTCTGCGCACATAATACAATCAAATGGATAAACATTATATGAAACATGTAGGCACAAAGCTAAATAAGATACATATACAAAAGACAAGCAAAGAAAATACCTACATAATAGTAGTAGTAATGTTGATTTTTACTAATAGCATTTAACACTTTTTAATTGAGAAAGAAAGCAGGGAGTTCACCAGTGGATGCTGGCATTTATCCACCCTTGTGTGTTCCTTCCTTCCTTCTTCCTCTTCTCTCTCTCTCCCTCTCTCTCTCTCTCTCACGCGCACTCTCTCTCTCTCTCTCTCTCTCTCTCTCTCTCTCTTCAAGTCAAGGAGAGGTTAGACATAGTGGTGTGTCTAATTCAGCTGACACTAGGCGTTGTCATCATGGTGTGTGTGTGTGTGTGTGTGTGTGTGTGTGCCTCTCTTTCCTTCCTTCTGACTGAAATGGAGGATGTAAGGGGAACACTACATCCATAATATACAGTATATTTACAGGATAATCAAATAGAACATTTAACCAAACTCCATAGAGAAATATGGACATTTAAAGCCACCTTCACCACTAACCACCAAACCCATAAACATATAACTAAAGATCTTGTTTGAGTCATCATGAGCCACTCTTTAATTTGGCCTTAATACAGTGCTGCGTATATGAGAGAAAACTGCACTAGGAAATGGATTTTAATTGTGTGATTCCCTTACAATCGGGTTGTTGTTAAAGGAATTCTTTTATCAAAAAACCCAAGTGTTTTCAATAAAGAGAATCTGAGTCAGGCATCTTCAAAGCAGGTTGGTTTTTACTTGCAAACAGCTACAAGGGAAATCATGATTGAGACAAAGAACTGAACAATTGTGCAGGATTATATGCAGTGAAGATGGTGTGTGCGAAAACACCAGGTTCGTGTGTCCAGGTCATTGAGTTTCTTGCAAGATGAGTTTTAATTGCGCAGAGGTTCTTATCTGAGAACGGAATGTGGGAGTCTCTCTACCCCTTTCTGCAAGTTTTCTGCAAGGACATTCACAGTACCTCTCTTGTGAGGTCAAACAAAGTTCATAGCAAAACAGTATGTAATGTGTTACCTTCATCAAAATGTTATAATATATATAATGAAACAAAGTTTCGTTGACAGTTGTACTTTTTTCTACTACAATTGTACTCTGTTTGAAGCAGTGATAATAATGTGTAAATTAATTAATGTTGTTGTTATTCATGTAGGAACTCTTGCAAAATGAATGGTGTATGAGAAAGTGTGTTCAAACTATCAGTTGAAACCTAGGATGAAATTCTTCCAAGGTTAGCAGCTCTCACAAACAGGGGCTGACTCACCACTCCGATTCTAAGGCAGGGGAACTGTGAGACACACACACACACACACACACACACACACACACACACACACACACACACACGCAAACACACACACACACACACACACACACACACACACACACACACACACACACACACACACACAGGATGCTGAGTATGTTTGCGTGTGCTGCCAGCCGTGTGGCGGGTTTTGTAACACAATCTGACTTGGACAGCAGCTGCAGCCCGGCCGCAGTGCAGTGTCACCACACACACACACACACACACACACACACACACACACACACACACACACACACACACACACACACACACACACACACACATATACACACACACACACACACACACACACAAACACACACACACACATACACATACACACACACACACACGCTGCACCAGAATTAGTGACAGTCGCGCTGTTGCCATTTGACGTGGCACTGCGAAGCTCAAAATATGTTAAACTGGAACTATTTCTTGAGAATAAGAAATTTATTTTTTGATAGAAAAGTAAGAAACAAATAAAGTAAAGTTTAAGACAAATGAGATTCTTAATACTCTTATTCCTTATTCCTTAATAGAACAAATCCCCCCCGCCCCCCCCCCCCTCCTTCAGCGTTCATTTTCATTTTCACCAAAGTTAAATAGTCTCCCGAGATGAGAGAAACAGTTGAAGTGAACAGCACATTGCCACTTTAAAGCCCTTGGATGTGGCACTTAGAAAGCTATCACTGTTATCAAGCTGACACACTTAACAACATGTTGCCACTTCAGACCTAGGCGCTGTAATAATATGCTGCTGGTTTTAAATGCAGAGAGCACGGACACTGCCACCGCACGAACACGGGGTTATTTTAGCAGCGCGATGAAAAACAGCTCTGCCTGCTACACACACACACACACACACACACACACACACATACAACACAAAACTTAACCAGTGGAAATGACATTTAAAAGAAAGAATTATACATTGAAACATTTTCTTGAACTACATTGAAAACAACATTCAAATACATTTTGATATACAATTTAGTCACTTCACACAGGGTCAAAGATATTAAAGGTGCAGTGTTTAATATGAAATCATCAAGAAAGTTCTACAAAGTTCTAGAATGCAGCACTCCCTGGGTAACCCCAACCCTTTCGAATAATAACAGAAGCTACAGTGGCCTTCAAGGACAAGAACAATTCTAAATTTTAAACAATGCACCTGATGACATTTCAACTATGACACTTTCAAGATGGCGGCACTAGGCCTTGGTCCAAAATATGCAGAAACATGGACATATATGAGACCCTTTCTAAGGGAAAAAATTATAATTAAAAAAAAAAATTTCAGCCATTATGCACTAAATTAAATGTACTTATGGATATCATAATTACTTTCTACAAAATCTGCTAGGAAATAAAACCCAAAATTCTACACACTGCAGGTTTAACTGTCACTCCCTTATGAGAGATAACCAGAATCAGCTTAACCGGCTAAATATGTGTCCACACATACAAGGAGCATGACTCCTGGTTTAAGATGCTATAATGTACTAACAAAGAAATACACACGAACGCGTCATTAGACAGAAAGTCTTCAGATTGACTCCTGTGTAGCCCTCTGCTCTCATATCATCTCCTCCTCTCCATCACTCCTTTCTTCATCTTTTTCCTCCCTCGTTCATTTTCACGTGACAATGATGAACTTTGGCTTCAACACACAACACGTCCCTGATCTGTCAGACAGGGAACGCTCGAAGCAGAAATCCATCAGGAGAAAATAAATAAAAAGAGATGGATGAAGAAAAGAGAGAGAGAGAGAGAGAGAGAGAGAGAGAGAGAGAAAGGAGGAGATAGAAACAGAGGATTAAACGCGACGACTTTCTGGCTTTCAAAACCTTTTACTGAGAAATGACACAGAGCTGAATGTCTTTAGAAAATTGAGCGAAGTTGAGACTTTTTTTGTGAATGTTTTAAAAAACTGTTCTCTCTGTCTGTCTGTCTGTCTGTCTGTCTGCCTGTCTGTCTGTCTGTCTGTCTGTCTGTCTGTCTGTCTGTCTGTCTGTCTGTCTGTATTTCAGTCCGGCGTCTGTGGAGAGGAAGCCCCCTGAGCTCAGCACTCTAAACGACGGCTACCAGATCCGCATCTGATCCCCTAACTCCACCCGCCCGAATCATCCCCCAATCCGTCCGCAGTCTCCACCCCACAGACAGTGTTCCTATGGGAGGATTCTATGCAGCTGGTTCCACACACACACACACACACACACACACACACACACACACACACACACACACACACACAGGAATATGTTACAGGAGATTTTTCTGAGCCTATTGAACTTCTTGGGATCCGAACATTTTATGAACCCATTGAGCAGCAACAAATCTTTGACAGATTTCGACACACACACTTGTTTGAGAGCGTCGGCTTTCATTTCATATTTTTTTTTCACACTCTGACGCATTTCAGTCATGTGGCTAAAGCACGAAGGACGAATTGACAATTGAAGAGTCAAATTTAAAAATGTTCAGAATTTTGTAGATAATTCCAATGTTTCAATCAACTGCCCGAAAGAAATTAAAGATTTGAGTGTTTGAGTGGCCTTGGTAAAAAGAGCTGGAAATTTTTTTTTTTTAAATTTTTTTTGCACTGTCAAACGTTGGGAAGGGTACAAACATAAGGGAACTGTGCTGTACCCCCTTTTGTTTTTGTCACTGTTTCGTTAGGGTACCAAGCCTCCACCAAAAGGGGTGGAGCTACAAACTGCAGTCCGTTGATTGGTTGTCACAATCATCATTTCCGTGTCAGAGATAAACCGCCGCTGTGTGTGTGTAATCACCCCGGCAAGAGTGAAGAGTCTTGTGTTTTGAGAAAAATGTCGGTGTGAGGCTCTGTTTCTGTTGTGTGGAGTTTTTTCTCTTCATTGAATTAATCACAAAAGTTTCCACAAAAGTTCCTGAAGCTTCAGCGGTTTAAATACGATGACTAAGACGATTGACTCCCATGTGCAAGATGATTTTCTTTATTGATCAAAACGCGCTGGTGTATAATTCAGTTAAGTACGCAGGGGGAAATCAAAGACACTGAATCGATAGAGAGAAGAGGAAAAAGAGGTGAGAAAAGTGTGTGTGTGTGTGTGTGTGTGTGTGTGTGTGTGTGTGTGTGTGTGTGTGTGTGTGTGTGTGTGTGTGTGTGTGTGTGTGTGTGTGTGTGTGTGTGTGTGTGTGTGTGTGTGTGTGTGTGTGTGTGTGTGTGTGTGTGTGTGTGTGTGTGTCTGTGTATGTGAAGTACAGAGGAGATTCACTGCAGAAGAGATGAGAGAGGGATCATTATGGCACTGCGGCAAAGCCCCTTAACACTCTCTCTCTCTCTATCCCCCTCTCTCTTTCTCTCTCTCCCTCTTTCCCTCTTTTTATCTTCCCCTCTCCCTCCCTCTCTCTCTCGCCCTTTCTCTCTCTCTCTCGCCCTTTCTCTCTCTCCCTCCCTCCTCTCTCTCTCTCTCTCTTTCTCTCGCCCTTTCTCTCTCCCTTTCTCTCTCTCTCTCTCCCTCCCTCCCTCTCTCTCTCTCTGCCCTCTGTGAACAAAATACTGAATACATTAACAGTGTCCTGTTATATATAAGATCTTTGAACTTGGCAAGAAACTCCTCACAAAGACAAATGGAAAGAATACAAAGTAGTGTGAGGAAAAAGTTCACTGTAGCAGTATCTGATGCTAAGTCTTTAGCATCAACTATTGTGACCGAAAGGCACTTGCTGAGATTTTACACGAAAGGTCCAAAGTTTAAGAACACCTACATTTTTCCAGTTTTTATCGCGAATTTCAGAAGGCAAGGCAAGGCAAGTTTATTTCTATAGCACAATTCAAACACAAGGCCACTCAAAGTGCTTTACAGGGGCAAGATTAGAATACATAAAACACATTAGAACTGTAT
The DNA here is from genome assembly GCF_949987685.1 of Ammodytes marinus. NCBI lineage: Eukaryota > Metazoa > Chordata > Actinopteri > Uranoscopiformes > Ammodytidae > Ammodytes > Ammodytes marinus. Next base: position 24,267,735 of record NC_137223.1, on the reverse strand, counting down.
TTACGTAGCACCTTCCAGTGCTTAACCAATCCAACTATCCAATCTGTTCTGTTCCAACACAATTTAGTCTAAGTTCCTCCTAACACTAAGTATGGAGCGACTCTGTTGGCTATGAGTTAAAGCGTACCGTCTTAAAATAGTAATAATAATAATAAAACTTTATTCGTATGGCACTTTTCAAACATTGCGAAAGTGTAGCGCAAAGTGATTTTTGATATAGAAATGACATGTGCTTTAAATAGTGAACACAATTCAATCACTAGTAATTCCAAAAAGAATAATTCGCAGAAGCCAAGTGTAGTTTGTGTGTGTGTGTGTGTGTGTGTGTGTGTGTGTGTGTGTGTGTGTGTGTGTGTGTTTGTTGAAACCAAATGTGTTCACACTAGAACCTTCACCACTAGATGCCACTAAATATTCAGATTTTACACACTGTTCCTTTAAAATCATCCCCATCCGTCAGTGTGTTCACTCAGACAAACAGATGTTGTTGGGTGAGTGGGCACTATTGTAACAAAAGCCTCATTCAAGTGTTGGAAAAGCCCTACTAACGTCCTACTCATACTCATTTTGACGTCAATTTGAGTATGTGAAGGTTGTGTATGCGATTGTGTAGGTAAGAAATGCCCGGGTTAGTACTTACTTGCAGGAAGATTTTGTGTATGCATCGATAGGTTACTTTTCCTACTCAACTGCCCTACAATGCATTACGTCTTTTCATACGGCATGGAAGGTTTTTTTTTTAATTCTTTATTGCTTGTTGTTGAGTATGTAGGAGGGAGGACGTTAGTAGGGCTTTTCAGTCACAGCCAGTTATGAGATATAGAGACGTAATAGTCGGCACAAAAACATAGGCAGTAAAAGATTAAGGATTCGCACTAGGACATTCAAGGGCTCTGGGATGATTTAGTTATTTGGTCCAAATAAGGATTTATTGAGATGTGTCATGTTCTAAATCTCAGCGTTGAATTTAATCCTTTTTGAAAACATAGAGATATGATTGTCATTTACAGCCAGAGGCAACCCACTGTAATCCTGCAAACATGACAGTGCAAAATACACTTTTGGCTCTGTGTGTGTGTGTGTGTGTGTGTGTGTGTCTGTGTGTCTGTGTGTGTGTTTGACAAGCTAAAACATAAGAAAAGTCAAGAGTATCAAAAAATTATCTTAAATTCTTTTCTTTTTTTAAAGGCAAAATTATTTCTGTCAAGACCATTTTTCAATCAGTACCTTAAATCTTTAGTTATTTGGAGGAGATAAAGATATGTCAGTACAACCACTAGGAAGAGTTCGGAGCTGTTAGAGTCCAATCAGTACTGTATGAACTGCTGTACGCCATGTGACATATCAGAAGGATAGGCCAACAAATTATAAAAGAAAGTTTGATTTTTTTTAAATATTTAAATTTTCTTTCGAATGTCCTTGTTTCAATATCACCACATCCTTTCAGAAGCTTGAAATCTCATGTCTTAGCTGAACAATTTTGGTTTTAAACAGGGGCAGCCTCACTTCATTCTATCTATTTTTTATTTTAATTTTTTTGGTCAAAGATTGTTTCTGAATGTCATCCGATTGTCTACATCACTTTTCTTTGAATGTTTCGTGCTGTCTTCCTCGCTCCCAGTAACACGTGTGTTTCATCGCCAATGGCCGACATCAAGGACAAACTAAAACTCACAAACATTTTTAACCTTAGCTTTTAGTTTCAACAACAAGCTATGCACACACACACAAAAACCAAACTCAAAAATCCTCGTCTTCCACAATCCAAACGATGGAGGAGGGAAGTTGTTTGCGACATTTGACCCATTTTCAAACCATCTGCACAGAAAAATATACAGTATCAACTTAGATTTAAACAGACTAGTATATAGACTACTGTTTAAACTTTACATGAACATTTAAGATTTCATTTATCAAGTTAGACTAAATTAAAAACAATTTGGAACAGTAAATAAAACCTCGGCTTTTTAGAATAATTCCATTTACCGCTTACAACTAGGGAGTTTCCGGTAGCTGCTTCTTTACAAATTACATAGATAGGACAACACTCAACACACAGCTTTATCTAGGTGTAAATGTATCCCTGGCCATTATCACTGATTCAAGGTGCTGAGAAAAAAAAATTATATATTTCTTACATATTTTGGCGAACAGTGGACCCTACAGCACATATGATCTGACGGCTTCATCACCAGCCATCTCAACGTGTGGTTTGGTGTGTTAACATATTTTCATGAATGTTTAAGTGTTGACCATTTCTGAAATGCTTTACGGACGTTTGTTTGGCATACAGAAGAAAAAGCACAAATCTTTATGCTTTTTTTTGGAGTATTCACAAAAGTCATATCGTGGTGGATGCATTACCACCCTTGAAGAAAAAGCCACATATCTCGGAGCGGGAGGACTTTTTTTTTCAGGAAAGACTTGCACTGATGTCAATGTGTTTTTCGGAGCTATACAAATGGATGTTCTACAGTTACCAAGGACCTAGAAGTTCACAAGTTCCTATCGAACAAACTCACAAACTTTGGACTTTTAAGGAAGGGCTCGATAGCAGGATTTGAAACTCACAACCCCAAAAAAACAGTGACTGACACAATGTAGCAAGCTGAACCGTCCATACGAGTTTGATTTGCAATACAGACGAAATGGGCTCGACAATTCATCTTATTGAATGTTTTTTTTTTTTTTTTTTTTTTGTATGGCTATGACGTTACGTTTGCAGTTTTACTTCTGAAATCAGTTTTTTCTCAAGACGTTTGGTTTTCGATTCGTTGATTGTACAATATACCCTGCGTTCCAAATCACATACTTTTTCTTTTTACTACACTACATACTAAAGTACAGAAGAGTTTTATTATGTCGAGAAATGTCAAGAATAAAGACGAATACTCCAAAATGCTATTGGAGTTAGTGGGGCATTTATATATTTTCAGCATACTACAAATGACGTGCATGTATTGGGACATCCTAAATCTTTTTCTGGCATACTAAATAGTAGGGAAGTATGGGAATTGGAACGCAGGCATTGTTTTTTCATGAGAAATATTTCTTTGAAAGTTTTTAAAGAAAAGGAACACCTTGTAGTTGTAGCAGGGGTTGTTTTTTATGGCCTTTGATTTGTTTTCCAAAGTGCTCACACCATGTTTCATAAATCTTGATTTCATTTTTGACTTTGTTGTGTCTTTCAGTGCGTCTGTTTGGAGAAGGTTCCCATGTGCGTTGTGCAAAAAAGTTACTGATTCCGCCATGACAATTGTATTTTATATATAAACATTTTCTTGAACATTTTAAAGGTGCAGTCAGTGATTCTGGAGAACACTTGTTGTCAAAATCACTTTTTTTTTTGTCAAAATCAGTGAATATCTCCTCATGATCTGCTACCTGTCCGTACTGTGTGTGTGCTGAAAAAAAATAATCCAGGGTTAATACACAGCCTAACAGCTCTGGGAACGGGCACATTGCTGGCCCTCTTTGTTTCCATTCGAGTTCACAAGGCAGTTTTTTTTTTCAGTGCACACACTACAGACAGGTAGCGGATCGTTAGGAGATATTCACTGATTTTAACAAAAAGTGATTTGACAACAAGCGTTCTCCAGAATCGCTGACTCCACCTTTAACACAGACAGATTGTGCTCTGTGCTGCAAATAACAAAAGGGACAGTTGGCCTTTTGTCAGAAGAAAAGCAAAAATTCAGTGTGTGTGTGTGTGTGTGTGTGTGCTTGTGTCTTTGTCTGTGTGTGTGTGTGTGTGTGTGTGTGTGTGTGTGTGTGTGTGTGTGTGTGTGTCTGTCTCTGTGTGTGTGTGTGAGAGTGAGAATCGCGCCCCCCAAAATACCACTCTTAGAGTATTGAGCCAACAACACTGAGCCCTGACACACGACATAACATATCGTTATTATAATTATTAATTTATTCTTTTCATTTTAAAGACATATGTTGAATCGGCCCATATGTGTGGATGTGGTGTGGGGGTTTTATATAATTAAATAAGATGTGAACCGTCCTGAAGTCCATATTATAATTGTAACTTTCCCACTGTGGCAGTATCAGTGGTCAGCTGTTCCTATCAACAACTGTAGCAGCATGTGTTTTAATAAATGATATATGTTTTTAACTGTGTGTGTGTTTGTTTAACTTTTTACATTGAGAGACAGATGTGTGATTAATTAGTTGATTGATTAATTGGATGGTTCCTAAATGGTATAAATATGTCATATTTGTTAAGTTTAATTTATTAGTCAATTTACACGAGGCACAACATTGAAATTCGTCTTTTCTCATCTCCCCTCTCAAGTTCCCACACTCCAGAGGGGGTCAGAGCGCAGTCAGCCATAGTACAGCGCCCCTGGAGCAGTTTGGGGTTCAGTGTCTTGCTCAAGGACACAATGGTAGAGATGGTTGGGCACCGTAGATGTAATAGCAGCCACCATTAGTTTTACTACTAACACCCTCCTGTCCGGTGCCGGGGATCGAACCAGAGACCTCATGGTTACTGGGAGGAGGAACCAGAGACCTCATGGTTACTGGGAGGAGGAA